>NW_026851285.1:0-428887 GCF_030913485.1 Colletotrichum godetiae | reverse complement strand
CGCGCGACTAGCGGGTGTCGGCGATCAATCCTCTGTAGTCGGACTGCGGCCCGTAAGCGGACGCCCTCTAAGGCGACTTTGGCTGACGGTAAGCCGGCGTCTCGGAGGAGGCTACTGGTTGGCGTTGTCCTCCAGACAGGCAGAACGGCCCTTGCTGCCGCTGTAATGACGCTGTCGATCTTCTGCACGAGCCCCTTTTGGCCTGTGTTGACGGGTCTTCCTTGGAGAGGCGGATTCGTGTCTGTCTCCGCTTGGCGTCTCGAAGCCGGCTTCGTGATACCTGCGTACCATGTTTCGGCGCCGAAGAGCGCGATCGGCAGTACGCAGGAGACGACGGCTTTTCGCACGGCGGCCGCTGGGAGTCCCCTCTTTGTGTTCGTAAGCTGTCTCAGATGTTGAGCTGCCCTCTTTGCTGCAGCTACTTTTGCGTCGACATGGTGCCGGAAGGACAGTCTCTTGTCGAACCAGACACCCAGCCAGCGTACAGGTTTCGTCGAGGCCTTGACCACCAAATCCCCCGCCCGGACCTCTGGCAGCTCCGCTGGCTGGCCGTGCTTCCTAGTAAAGTGGATGACCTCGCACTTGCTCGGGTCAAAGGAGACCTTGTTCTCCAAGCCCCATCTGAGAATGCCGGCTGCGCTTCGGTTGAGTATTGCGACGTTGCTCTCCAGGGAGGGGCTGATGGCCAGAGTGGCGATGTCGTCCGCGTACCCGAATCGCGCGTTCGGGTCGTCTTCAAGTATCTCTGCGATGTAGAGCAGAAAGGCAATGGGAGATAGTGGTGACCCCTGAGGCAGCCCGCATGACAGCGGGAAGTACTCCGTTGTGCTTTCTTCCAGTCGGACTCTAGCGGTGCGGTTGCAGCAGAAGCTAAAGATCAGTCTGGTCAGGCCATGTGGCCATCCCTGCTGACGCAGTCTAATGACGAGCCGGTTCCGAAGGACGGAGTCGAACGCCCCTTTTACGTCCATAGTCAGAAGTGTCGCCGTGAGTCCTTTTAGGAGGGCCATCTCGATGTCGTGGGTGAGGCAGGTCGTCAGATCGACGGCTGACCTGCCTTGTAGAGCCCCGATCTGTTGCGGACTGATGATGCGCTCGACAATCGCCAGGGACGCCATCCTTCTGGCTATCAGTCGCTCTAGTCCCTTGCCCAGGCACGAGAGGAGCGCGATCGGCCGCCAGGACCCGGGCTTGGAGGCATCCCTGCCGGCCTTCTGGATCATGACCACCTCAGCTCTGCGGAAGGGCAGAGGAAAGTGGCCGGCCCGCATACAGGACTGGAATAGCTGCCTGACCGGTTCCGAGATGACATCCCAGCATGCCTGGAGGAGGCGTGTTGTGATGCCGTCCACACCAGGGGTCGTTGTCTTTGTTAAGGTGGCCGTCTTCACTTCTTCTCCGCTAACATTGTCCTGCCAAGTAATCGCTCGCCTCGGGACGACGGGTACGTCAAACGGGTCACCCGGTGCGTCATCTTCCGCACTAAACCTGTCGAGAAGGGCTCCCCGAAGCGCTTGAGCCTTTTCGTTAGTATCCTCGATCGTCTGGTTGTCCACAACCAATGGGGGTGCTCTGGTCAGTAGGCTCGCCTTCCGCCAACCCATGATCTGGTACAGGTCCCGGTCTGAAGCGACTCCATCGATCTTTCCGGCCCAGTATGCTCGCTTAGCCTTCCTCACCGTGCTCAGGAACGCCTTTCGTTTCTCCATTAGATAAAGGTGCGCATCTTGCTCCGTCTCCCAGGCTTGTTGGTTGCGGGCAGCACGGTATGCTCTGTGGGCCTCTGCGCATTCCTCCGTCCACCAAGCCGCGCCTTTACCATGTTTTCCTCTCTTCTTGCCGACCGCCTCAATGGCTCGGGAGAAGAGCTCGACGATGTGACTTGCCTGCCCGTCCAGGTCTTCCGGAGTAGGTTGATCCCCCAGATTGGGCATCGCAGCTAGCCCCCCTTCGATCAGGTCTCTCAGCCGAGGCAGCGCCGAGTCGGGCACTGACAGTGGCCGTGGCTGCGGGTGGCCCTCTCCCTGTGACACTGGGCGTTTGAGTAGTGGTATGACGGCCACGATGGCCTCGTGGTCAGCTCCCGGGTGTAGCTGTGGGCTGACCTGCGCGTGCGCAAAAGGGATATTAGAGAAAGCCAGGTCCAGGACATGTCCGCAATCCTGGGTTGCCACCCCAACTTCGCTGATAAGAGAGAGATTGTGGCCGTCTGCCCAGCCTGCGATGTCATCTCCCCGGTTCCCGTTCCTCGTCCCGGGCTCCCAAGAGTAGTGATGCGCGTTGAAGTCACCCGCGATCAAAGCTCGCTCCGGGGGTTTGAGTTCTAGCAGTATCCCTGTTGTGCGGCTGTGGGGGTCGCGGGGTTGTCTGTACACGTTGACGATAGTCGTCGTTTTGTCGACCACCAGCCACAGTACGTCTCTCGTGTGGACAGGCCTCTGCTGCTCCACCGTCATCCCTATCCCTTTGCGTGTGTAGGTCAATACTCTTGGTCTGGTTCCTTCGCTGTCCCAGAAGTCGACCGGGACGAAAGAGTCGAAACCCGGGTGCGTGTTCAGTTGCACGTTTCCGTCCTTCCAGCCCGTCCAGGGTTCCTGGACGAGGACCACATCTATCTGAGCCTCCCAGCAGAGCTGCAGGAAAGCCGTGTGCGCCGGGGAGATCTTTCCGACGTTGCCCTGCGCAACGCGTAGCATCCGTGGGGTCGCCGCTCTCGGCTTACGTCTCCGAGTCGAGTTCGAGGTGGGTGTAGGCATTCGCGACGTTGTAGTTTGGCTTCTGTGCTGCCCGTTGGCTCCTGCTTGGCATGGGTAGCACGGGACGGTCGATGGAGGTGTTGTCGGGGGAGTCTTCGCCTTCGCCTTCGTCCGCCTCGTCTTCATCCATGCTGCTGCTGTCAGTGCTTCCGTCACCGAGGCAAACGATCGAGCTTGCGGAGGGCGTTCTCGTGCGCGCGCGCTTGGCGCCGGGTTGCTGGTTCTGGCTGGTGGAGGTAGGGACGCCTGCCGCCTCCTGGCTACTGTCGGATCGAGTAGCCTTGTACAGAGTGTCCGATGCTTTCTGGCCGGCCTTCCGGATCCGAGCCCGCTCCTTTCGACCGGGAAGGGAGACGACGCCGTTTACGGCCGAGGGCCTCGCTGGGCAGTCTGTGTGGCTGGCTTGGAAGGGGCCGCAGCAGTTGGCACATTGGGGCCTGGCCATGCAGGGTCCCGTTTCGTGTGAATCGGAAGGTCTTCCGCAGTTGCTGCAGATCGGTCGTCGTCCGCAGAACCGGTTGGAGTGGTAGCCCTGGCAGCCGGGGTCGTGTCGGATGAGCGTCCTTCGTTTCTTGACGGGCAGAGATCTGCCGCTTTGGTTGAAGAGCCTGAAGGGCGTGACCTCTGATGTGAATGATATGAGCCAAGATATTTCGTTCGTGACTGGGTTGGGCCCAAGGCGGGACGGTCGAGCAAGGACAGGCTTCTGTCCTGTCTGTGCGAAGACCTCATCTTCAACGAGTGTGGCTGGGTCCAGGACGTCCCCGCCAATGCTGTGTAGTTTTGTTGGGCATCGCGGCACAACGTAAGTGTACCACTTGATAGGCGTCTCGACCTGGTGGGCGCCGAGGCATTCCGCCAGCTTTGCCTTACTTGCAAGTAGTCTTTCCTGTATTTGCTTGTTTCGCGGCTTCAGAGAGTAACCTGTGCTGATATGGTAGACGTGGGGAAGGTCCGCTAGCCCCAGGCCAACGGCCTTACAGACGATCTGTCGTACGGCGAACGGTGCGATCTTCCGAGCGGCCGCTAAGCTTTCTTCCGGGACGCGGGCAAAGATGCGGAGGTCCTCCTTCGGCTGCGCCTGCGGCTGATCCTCGGCGGGGAGTGTGGCCTTCGGGCGGGCAGAGCTCTGGCAGCTCTGGCCGCTCCGGGTCGCCGCAGTGGTGTTGCCCGCCATCGGTGCGACGACAGCCGCCCAACTCCGGGCCGCTATTGGGCTTGTCTCGTGATTGATCAGTCTCTTGAGGGTTTGAATGACATAGGCAGTGGCTTCTTTCGCGATCTGCTTTCTAGAACCGTCAAAGCTGGCGACAACGCTGTCGACGGACCGTGCAATGGTCAGAAAGACGTCTTTCCGTGCCTCGTACTGTCTAGCTTCTTCTGCAAGGGCTGTCAAGACGGACCCTGTGGCAGATCCGCTCGGAGCAGATGCGGTAGAGGCTGCGGGCCCCTCGGCCGAGGTAGGGGCGTCGGTGGTGGCATCAAGCTGGCTTCCCGTTAGGCTGGGCCGGGTCGGCTGTGCCTCGACGTCGCGGCGTCGCTTAGCTCTTGAGGTGGGGTTCGGCTCCGGAGGTGTCCCGGAGCCTGGTTCGGGGTCGGCTTGGTCGGCCGACATCAGTCCGGTGCCCGACGGCGGCTGTGAGGCCATCGCGGATGCGGGCTCCGGCAAGGGGAGGTGAAGAGTTTTCGGCTGTTAGTAATTTGGTGGTAGGCTCACTCATTCACTAACAGCAGATGCCAAGAAAAATTAGGCGAGAGGGAAGTTGCTTCATCCATCATGCTCTGGAGCTAATTAAGCAAACAGCTTCTCGGGGGGTTCACGTCTGGTTTCCTCTACGTCGCCGAAACAGCCGCAATGCTGTCGTATCCGGAAGCGAACGACAGAGGTTTCTACTTGGGTAAGAAATGCCTGGTAATTCCTCTAACAAGATAGCCGTTAATGAAGCTGGAACAGGTATCTGGTCTGCCATGAGAAACTCTGGTAGCGTCATGGGAGGCGCCATCAACTTCTCGACCAACTACTCCAAGGCCAACGCTGGAGGCATTGCATGGTCCACCTACTTGATCTTTGTTGGCTTCGGTAAGCACCACTCCTTTCAAATTCCGAACTGGGGTACATGTGCTAACACGGGCTATGACAGAATGTACCGGAACAATCTGGGCCCTCCTGCTGTCCCCAACCAGTCGCGTACGACGCCGCAATGGCGCGAAGATCCCCATGGCCAGCAGCATCAGCTGGAAGAGAGAGCTGATTGCGTTGTGGAGGCACTTGCAGCGCAGAAAGGTGAGAACACTCTGAAGCTCGGAGAAAATTACCCTGGTGACTTTGAACGGTGGGCTGATAACCAAAACTCGTAGACGTGGCTCATGTCTATTCCTGCCTTCTACTCCTTCTTCTTTGGCGGAACCATGGGCACCTATCTCTCCTTGCACTTCTCTGTTCGGGCCCGCGCACTATCGTCGCTGATCACTCGTGAGTTACCCTGACTTCTCTTCCAATTACTGTCATTCTCTAGAACTATGCTGACTATTCACCTCGTAGCGGCAATCACCATCGTCATGGTCCTCGCCTACGGAAAGCTCCTGGACACGTCCCGCTGGTCACAAGCCAGGCGAGCATGGATCTCCTTTGCGTTCTGGGTCATCCCCCAAGCCATGTGCTTCATCTGGATCGGTATCGAGTACAGCAAGTTCGGCGGAGGCAAGATCGATGAGGCCCTCGACTATGAGCTGTATGCTACCCATAATCCCCTACCGCTTTCTCTGATTCAAGGCTAACATCGTTGTCCCTCAAAGACACACCAGAAGATGGGCCGAAGCTTACCTCCCCTACCTAATCATGTTCTCGACCGGCTACTGGACTCAGTTGTCTCTATACTGGATTCTCGGCACCTTTTCCACAGACGTCGGATCCTCCTCCCGCTCGGGCGGTCTGTTCCGCGCTTTTGAGACCGCTGGCCAGGCCGTCTCGTACGCTCTCAACTCCAAGACGAGCGCCGACCCAAGGATTCCGTTCTACGTGAACGCTGCGCTGATGGCTATTACGATTCCGTGCATGGTGTTCCTCATCCGGCTGGTTCCTGATGCGCCTGCTGCCACGGATATAGATGCGGGAGACATCGTTGAGGTCCAGGGAGAAAGGGACCCTGATAACAAGTAGATTGTGTTAGGGCTTCGACTTTGTTGGATTGAGAGCGCTGAAAAAGTTAGTTCAACATATTGAAGTACAATAGGAATGACGAAATGAAGCGTTGACTGAACCTCTCTCGTGTATCAATGCCTCGATGATTGATTGTAGCGCTTTTTGTTCTTGCAACAAGGTTCAAGATTTCCATAGTTGATGTATCATATTTGAACAGGAATTTCGTCAATTGAGATGATATATGATACATGACATCAATTGCGGCTTGCAATTGGAAGTGTATCTATTGCAATATCACTTCAACCGGCTTGCTTCAATCTGTCTAACAGGCTACTTGTTTATGTTGTGCTTTGAGAGCCCCCAGCATCAGTCGGTTTTCACTATGAGCTTATCAAGCCTTATTGCTTACATGAACAGAGCGTCGGGCTTGACCTTGGACTTCCGAGTTTGCTTTCCTTATCTAGATATCTCGACGTGTCAGGTTCCAAGTACATAGATTCATGATCAAACTATATTGAAAGTATATGCGCCAAGTTGATAAATCATAGACGTCCTGAGACAAAATGAAAGAATATCGAAAACAGCAATGAGATTATGTGTTTTTAATTTCTTTTTTTTAGTGAACCTGAGTTTAACATGTGTGCCAGATTCCAAAAGATGACACAAGTTACGAAGATTTATTTATTCGTATCTCTTGATTTTCTAATCGTCGAACACAGTCTAGCCATGGCCTCCATGCACACATATTCAATGCCACAATTCGAAATGTTTCTCAGCTACTATATCCAGAGATGAGACACTCGGTATAAAAATGAGAAGAGAAAATCAAGTGGGCCATAAGTCTAACAAGGTCAATGAGTACGTGGGTCTCTTCAATCCCAGTCGAGAACAAACTCAACTCACACTTCTTATAATCTGGACAACCTTGTGTAACTGACAAAAGTGACTTGCATCAGAGGCTTCAAGTAAGAGCTGCAATCAAAGCCTAGAAACAAGTGTCTGTGAATGATTGAAGCCACCGTCGACTTATTGTAACTAAAGGATCCGGAATTCTCTGAAAACGGCATGGATCCCCTTGGACCATTGAACGTTGACAGGGTTGTCATCTCTTAGCTTCAAACTCAAAATCATCTGAACAGCGAAAAAGTGCAATTTTTACCCCACCGAAACATCTCAAGATAGTTTGGCTTGGGGCGGGTAAACGGGCGCTCCCGCTTGCAACGGTGACGTTTAGGACGGAGATAGAATACCTAGGCAAAAATGTGTTTGTTTTCGTCCCTTGTCTGCTTATTCTTGCATTATTCAGCATTGGGCTCTGAGGAACCCAGCCCGACGACATGTCAAAGAAACGGACGTTACTTTTTTTTCCTAGTTTCTCAGTGACATTCTGAGACCCTCGTTGTTGCTATTAGGTACGTGACCACCAATACGGTAGTAAGAGTGCATCACGGATTTCTTACGCTCCGGTTTGAATTGCCCTGCATCATCAACTCTGAGATAAAGAGCGCCCCTGATAGACAGTTACACAGATCACCCCCAAAGGTGTTGACAAATCCCATGAATACCTAGCACTCTTTTCTTTTCCAACCTCTTGGTCATTGCCCCAAGTCTCATGGCAATGCGATGGGAATAAAGAGGCCAAAAAAAGATATGCGCAGCAGCCCAGCGCCAGAACCGAAAATCGCAACACCTTTCCCTGCCACACATATGCAAACGAAGAGAGACATTGCCTGGTCCCCCGTGAACAAAAGTGCATCATACACCTTCGGTCGTCACCGAAAAATGGAACTACCGCTTACCTTCAGGTGAAATGTGGCACGTGGATTGGTAGGGTACCTTGGCATATTGGGCATAGAATCCCTAATCCCTAAATCCCCTCCCCAATTCCCTGCAGCGAATCCTTACCCCACCGGGCCTCGCCCTCCTTCACCGAGACCACGGCCAATAGGGACGGCCCGGTCGCATCACCACCCATCCATTCATCCTTTCGTCGTATCTGCCAAAGTTCTCCCTCTTCTTGAGCCTTCCTACTTAATGCCTGCATACACGCGATTAGGGATTTCTACCATCTACCCTCCCCCCAGGGACGAGAGACATTGCGGCACCTCCGTCCCGTCCGGGGGGGGTCTAATCTAGGCACCCTCCTCAGAAGATTGGATATTCGAATCAACCATCAATCGCTCTCGGTGAAACACCTGCGTGATATTGGGGGTCCGCCAAGGTCAGTCCCTCATGTCATTGATGATGCTTGGTCGGGTGGGGATTTCGGAGAATGATTCTAGAGCACCACGTGAAATGTGCACCAGGGGAGGGGGACGGGACGGGGGGGGGTCGTATTCTTTCTCATTCTGATTCTACTTGTCCCCCCCTGTATCCGTATGGTTCAGTTGCATCCGTCACCCGTGTCCAAAGTGCGAGGCGCCCGCGGCAGTTGGGGAGTTACGTTCCGTGCGTTGGGAGGTCACCGTGAGGGAACCATGGACGAGGAGGGGGGCGGGTGGGCGCGGGACGGGAGTCTGGAACTTAAACCGGTGCCTGTTTTAATTTCCTGACGGATACCTTACAATGCAACGCTTCTCATTCTTTCCACTCCGAATGTCTAGGCAGGCAAGGCACGGCAAGGCAGATGTTTCCAAGATGATCACACATGGAAAAACTGATCGATAGACCTTGCCCCAAATTCCCCGAATCGAGGTCCTTCCCAAATAGTAAATTTACCATGTATGTGGGGGGTTTCTCTCACACTCACACACATACGCGCACTCTCTCTTCAGTCCCCTTGCCTTTCTGTCTTCGAACTTTTCTTACGCACATACAGGCCCTTCAAGCGTTCCATTGCATATAGGCACAGAATCAACTCATTCTGCCACTCCACCCCTTCATCTCACGCCTCGCACCCAACACACACATATCCACGCCCAGCTTTCCATCCCCCACTCCCCCCTCCCCTTACACACACCACGCACATCGCTTCTTTCTCGACGAAAAAAAAAAATTGAGATGGATGGCATAGTGCATCAGGGCAACCAGCAGCCGCGCTCCCGCCGACACACCAAACCCGGGTGCCAGAACCAACCCCAAGTGACAAGGGGGAAGGGGGCCTGTTTTTCCTTTCTGCTTCAGCCACGCGGGCACCCAGCTCCACGCTGCTAGGAGCTTTTCTTGGTAGGTATGCCATCATAGATACATGTAGCTACCAACCCGGCTGTTTGACCCGGCGTATAGGTGTGTGTAGGTATTGCAGACCGCCTTTTCTGGCCATTTACTGCCATCGGAATTATTGACATCCGTGTCTGTCAGCTGTGCCATCCGTCTACACTACCAAAGTCTGAGCCTCATCAGAACAGCTGAATAAGATCAAAGACGTCTCTGGTGGGGAGAGCGTACTGCAAGTACTCACTCGGTAATTATCAACAAAGCCACTCAAGGATCAAAAGCACCGCTCCCCAAAGATTGGATTTTTAATTTGTGCCATGGGCCTGGCCTATGGAGCTTTCCAGCAGGCTTCTCTCTCGCCTCCAGCTACCGGACCAACATTACGCTTGGGCGAGACACACATGCTGCACACCTGCATGGAAGCCCAGCAGCTATTAGACGCAGCATCTACACTAGACCGAATTTGTTCACTTTTCTGTCCACCACGCATGAAAGAAAGTAGGCAGTCATAGTAGTGGAAAATAAAAATTGGTATCAATAATCCTAACTTCTCATACGTGCGTTCAAGGCATCCACCACAAGCAAGGGGTGCATGATACTCGGGATCCTTCCTATCGGCCCAGTCCAATGTCAACCCAAAAACCATATTTCAAAAAATGAAAATAAAAAAAGTTGACACAAAAAATGTGTGTTGGACGCTTGTTCCCAACTCCGTCGTGTTGCCACGCTTTTTGCCCATCATATCCCCAATGCAAATCCCAGGGGTATCTGAAGAGTCTAGTAACTCTGATGGGAGGCCAAGTTTTTCCCTCTCTTTTTTTCCTCCCACGCTCCGCCTTGATCCGAATGCACACGCCCCAATCCCGTTGGGTGGTCTAAAAACTCCCATGATGCATCATCAACGTCCCCTTTCCGTGTGCCGTTACCCCCCTCTTTGTATATCCACTGACAGGCCAAAATGCCTGATGAAAAGTCACCGCCTGTGTGTAAACAATATACTTCTCCCTTCTCCAGAGTTTCCAGTCCAGACGGGGATAAGAATGAAGAAAAGAAACCGCTCAACAGCTCAAGCAACCGAGACTCTCGTACACTCTCCATCGTAAGAAATACAGCCTTGACCGAGATGTAGATGATCCAAGGGAAAATTTAAGTCGATCTGTACCACTTGACTGGAAGCTAAGTGGACGACAACTGCAAAGACATGACATGAAAGTAAGAAAAATGTTCAGACAGCCGCCTCGACCCAATAATTACCGCGAAAGAAATTACGCATTGGTTTGACGTGCGATTTTGTTTTCCGTTGGACTGCTTCGTCTCATGTCTTGTTGAGCACGTCCATGTATTGCTTTTCTTTACTCCGTTCCGCTCTTGTGGTATATACTCGATGTAGTTCGTATTCGTGTGTTCGTGTGAGGGAAAATTGTGTTGCGATTCGTCCCTTAGTAGATGGCATGACTGGACTGGTGGTACATGCGGTCTCGGTAGGTAGCAGGGATGCCGTCGTATCTAGGGCTGCTTGCGCTCGAGGACTGGTCCATGTCCGTGTCGTAAACCTCGTAGCCGTGCTGGTGATGTTGCATGTACTGCTCCGGGGGAGGCAATCTCTTCGAGCTGTATGCTGCGAGGCTAGCGGGATTGGGAACGCGCTTGACGGGATAGGATGAGGGAGCAGTCCTGGACTTTGAGACACGGTTGCTGACCCTGCGATCCTTGCCACGGCCCTTGATACCCTTGTTGCTGTTCTTGTAGAGGTTGGCGAAGTACCAGTACATCTCTCGTTGGTCATCGGACAAGCCGTCGATATCGGAAATGGAGACGATCCAGTCGGTCATTTCCATGAGGGTCTTCTCATGGTACTTGTTTTGGTGGTTCTGAATGCCAAATTAGCTGGATCACCATGGAATATGCCACTTTGGCTCTACACACCTTGAGATTGCCTCTTTGGGTGAACATCTTGTTGCATGAATCGAGCTTGCAGACGAATGGCTTTGCATTGGTGTGCGTGGCCATGTGTGTCTGGAGGTTGCCACGCTGAGCAAAGACTTTGCTGCATTGTTCACAGCGGAAAGGCTTTTCGCCAGTGTGGCGGCGCATATGAGTCTGTAGGACGGTTAGCAAAGCCTTGCTATGTTTGCTCGAAACCGGATCAACTAACCTTGAGGTTACCAGGCTGGGAGAAAGTTCGGTCACAGTGCGGCCATTGGCAATGCTACGAGTCATCAGCGTCGCTCTAATCACACTCGATAGGCTACATGTACTTACGTATGGCTTTTCACCAGTGTGAGCGCGCTTGTGAGTGTCCAAGTGGGTGCTTTGGTAGAAGCTCTTGCCGCAACCATCAATGTCACAAACATATCGCTTGGTCTTGGGAGCATCCGACGAGTCCGTTGTTGTAGAGGGCGTAGGAGCCGAAACAGCCGGGGTCGGCTCAGGCTGAAAGATATCAGCTCAGTCTCGATTGGTAGCGGACGCAGAATCGGGACTTACCTTGGGAGATCTGGGCTCCGGCTTGACAACCTTTTCGGTTTCTGGGACGCCCTTGACGATATCATCCGTGTCGTGCCTCTTCTGAATCGCCTTCATGAGAGTGTCGATGGCAGTTGTGAAGTTCACCGCATCCGCGCTCGTGGGCTTGTTGAACTTGATTTCCTTGGTGTTGAGGGGATGGGGTGTCTTTGGGTTGCTCATCTTTGTCTCGCTTCGGGTTGATGGGCTGCGGTGTCGGTCGGTTTGTCCCAGAGGTGACTCCTGAGGATAGGAGCTGGCGCGCGGGACTTCATGCTCCGGAGCTGCCACGGGCATGATCGGTCGTTCTTGTTGAGCTGGTACTCTGAAGGGCATGTTCATGTTGTTCGGAGGTGATTCATATTGGGCATACGCGAAGTGGTTCTGAGTCGGGCAATGGTGACCCATTGCGGGCATAGATGCAACGCCGTAGTGTGATCCAACCATGTACTGAGGAGCCATGATAGCACCGTTCATGGGAGCAGAGGTAGCCGCTCTCGAGTCGTACTGCACAAAGGCTGTGTTATCCATCATTGCGTAGTCGTGGCCGGCGGGCTGTTGCTGCCAGCGACCCCAAGCCTGGGGCGGGGCTGTCTGTTCCGTGAGAGCCATTTATGCGAAGCCAAAACGAAGAGATGACGGATGGGCGGCGTCAAGTGTAGTTGGATGTAGGTAGGACGAGGTCCAAGTTGACTAACTCTTGCCTGTGTCTGGAGTATGTAGACAAAGTACGGTGAAAGAGATGGATCAGTGGTTGATGCCAAAAAGAAAAGGCAAAGGTAAAGCGTTGACTGCTTGAGGAAGTTGAATGTTTATGATCTCTCGTGGGTTGAAGTTGAGAAAGAAAGGAGGATGGAGGCGGGTAGATGTAGTTTCGGGACAGAGTCAAGAATGTACTCGTGGTATAAAGTGCGGGAGGGGATAGCGGATGTGCGGCCGGGGTGCGATCCTTGAAGCCAATCGACTGGACCTGGTTCCCGAAGATCTCAGCACTAAATATACATGCATCCAAAGCGAAACCAGCAAGGACTCAGACAGTGGGTTGGTGAGAGGAAAAAAGAAGGGTTGAAGGCCAGGACCAGAACGAACATGGAGAGTTTGTGGAAATCATGGACCCCCACCACGAGGAGCAAGACGGAGGACTTCCATAAAAGCCGGGGTAGCGACTGAGCGGGCCACGACCCGGTCGACGCGGACGGAGACGAGACCTTGCTCTTGCTGTACAGGGTGGCCAAGTAGGTACAGGAGGGGAGGGGGGGAGGGGGAGGGGCGCGTGGAAAGCCGACCTCTGGGGGGTGTGGGAATGGGAATGGGAAGAGGCGTCATACCCATACCCTGCAACTGACTGAGCTCAGAGGTCGGTATAGGATGCACTCATGTCTCTCTCTCTCTCTCTCTCTCTCTCTCTCTCTGTGTGTGTGTGTCTACTAGTCTCCCCTCATAGATGGCGGAGGCGTCCGTGACGAGCAGCATTGGGGTTCTCCCAGAGGCAAAAAGGCATGGCTAACGGCTGGTCGATCAAGCAACAGAATGAACCTCGGAACAGACTAGACAAGGAGAAGGTATAGAGACGCCGCGTGACTGCGTGGAAATCGAGAGGAGAAGCCTCGGTTACTCGAATAGAAAGAAATAAGACATTCTGGTAAAGACGAGTTCTTCATAGGGGGCAACTCACAGGTCGTCAGTTGGATTGGTTAGCAGGATAGCTCATCTCATCACGGTCTGCGGTTAAGGATAGGCAGGCGAATGGTGAGAGAGTGAAACAAGCATAATGTGGGAATCTCAAATAAAGACTGTCCCTTGTCCTCGGGCAGGTCGCTGTGGCCTCGATTTGTTGTTGCTTATTCTTGAAGTCGATGCGCAGCATGGCGACATGCGGCTTGGGTGTAGGTCAGATCTGCCCAAATGGGCGCCATTTTTTCTTTTCTTTGCAGGCTAGGATCGCCGGGAGGTCGATATTGCAGCCGGACGGCAAGGCGAAGCAGGGGATGGTGGTGGAGGAACTTTTCGAAAAGCGTCGAGACAATGTGAGAAGAGACAGAGATATTGATGGAATCAGGTATCCGTACGGACTATTCCGTGCGCACCAGATCTCATGAAAGTGATCACAATGGTTAGAAGATGGAGGTAACCAACGTGGGAGCTGGTCATCGGTACCATGCCAGGGCCACTCTTCAAGAAACGTCAAGGTTTGACAGTTTGCAGAGTGAGGCGAGTGGAAAGCTGTAAGTCTTCGTGCGTAAACAAGGTATCGAAGTGGTAGGGTGATATTGAGCTGAGGTCGATCTTGAAGACGATGACGACGAGGGTGTTCCGAGTGAGTCTTTGAGAGAAGGGACTTCAGGCGCAGATACGAAGGTCAAGATCAAAGATTGAGTGTTGATAGTAGCCCAAACCACCGGGCCGGTTCGAATACGTACATAGAGAAGATGAAGCAGAGTGGCCAAGCTGAGATACGGATACAGGAGTGAGAGTGAGAAACGGAGGCTTGCGGCTGCCATGAGAGACATTCAAGACATTCAAGACGAAGTGAGACTAGAGACTCTCGAGAAAGGGCCGTACTATGAAGCAGGGATGTCCTAGCCACTGGATTCTTAATTTTTCGTGCAGGCGGGCGGGACTAAACGGCAGGGAGAAGGAGGAGAGCAGGGGTATGCCATTGGTGTCCGTACCATGGGATGGAGGATGATGGGTTCTGGACAGAAAGAGGGGGGCGTGAAATAGATGTGCTGGTTCACACGGGGTGGTGAATTGAAAGTGAGGTAAAAGAGTTGAATTGAAGTTGGATACCACACCCTGCGCTACGCTGCGCTGCGGGCTGCGGCCTGCGACATGCCCTGCAATACCTAGGTTGACTGCAGCCGTAGGAGTGGGGAATAGGAAGATTTTCGAGGATACGTACTTCCCGAAGCCTTACCTAAGGCTTGGCAGATACGTACTCCCGAGTCTCCATCCCATCCAATGTACGGAGCACGTACCTAGGTCCAGGTACCTAGGTATCCAAGGTAAGGTAGGTACGGAACACCGTCCGTACTTGACCGTCTCGAGGAGGTCGAGGCAAGAGATGGTTATTCGCAGCTGCCTTGGGTCAATCATAGCTTAGGTACGTATAAGGTACACTAGTGAGGTAGCTCACGCGGCAGCAAGTGCGGTGCGGATACATTCGGCAACCTCACACCCTCCTTGCCTTCCACCTCAGTTCGTCCAAGCCCACCCCCCTCCAACGTCCAGTCTCTCTTGCGGCTTGCCCCAAGCTTCCCGTCAGGTCCCCTACCTCTGGGCTCTGGTGCTTAAGGTGGCCATTTTGGATCACATCAACATCCCTCCTTGCCTCTTACCTCAGGAACCCAGGTGCTCACTGTTCACGGGATATCATCGACGGCTTCTTCCATCAGTCCCTCCCTCCCTCTATCCTCACGCCTAGTAGCAGTCAGACAAAGAGAGAGACACACAGGGACCTCTACAGTCTTCGCCTGCCGCCTGAAGATTGCGACTCTGGCGTCGAAGCCACGGCCGAGAATCTGTGCAATCTGGACCACCGGTTTCTGCGCCAGACATGTCACCGTCACCATGAACTTGCACACACGCATCCTCTCGACTTCACAGATACCTACCTGATCCCTGGTCCGCTGTCCTCCGTTTGCTTGTTGGCCACGTTCGAAATCCTCCGTTCATGCACCAATCTGTCAGCACTTTTTTTTTTTCGTCCTCCCCTCCACGGCTTTCCTAAAGAAACCTCACTATCGGAACCTGCGTGTCTGAATCAGGCCAGGCACACCAAAAGTACGCTCTCTCTACTCCGTACACACTGCGGTAGACAGCGTAAGCAAACATGGCATCCCTGTTCTGCCCAGCTCCGCCAAATGAAAATCGTTCGTTTTACAGGGCCGTTGTTTGCCTGTCTGCTGTTATTGGCAATGCCATTCAGAGGCACCGACTTGATCGTCGCCATGGGCTTCTTTGTTCGGCATTACCTCAGCCCTGTCGTCTCGAGAACCTACGCTCCTCGATCCAATCCTAACTCAACAGAGCAACGCCAAAGAGCTCTTTGCAGGCCACCTATTCGCACATATTGGGCTCATGCGAACCACGGGAGTCAGCCAGCTCGATTCGGGCTACGCATACTATTGATCACGGCCGCTGAGGGCCTCGTATTGAGCCTCCCACCTCCCGCCTCATTTTAAATGTCCCATCTCAGCATCAGGCTGTGCGGCTTGTACCCACCCTAACACCTTACCTTACAGGCTCTTATCCGCCATACCTACGGACACAATCAACACCCTTGGCGTCCCCGAGCTTTGACAGCTCGCAACAATGCCTTTTTCTCCGTCCGTTTTGAACGTCTCTGTGCTCTCTTCACCCGCCAACCCCAGTATGCTATACCGGCTTGGCACCGCCGTAAAGCCGTACTACCAGCACGCTTCCCGTCGTCCGTAAAGCACCGGGTCAGGTTCGGGAAGAAAACGTCTTTCATTGCGTGCGATTTGATGGCCAGACTGGCATGTCAATCATTCCACGCACTTGCTCTTGTTCCTCATGTGGAGCAGGAATCTCTGACGTTCCACGGTTAACGACAACGTGAAGAAAATAAGACGAGCTCATCATCAACTTTGTGACTGTTGGGCTGCTTGGCTGGGTACGTCTTCATCAGCGCTCGTGAGGATCTGAGACTCGAATTCTCACTTTCGGCAAATGGACCAATAGTTGCGTTTACGGGCGTTGGCCGCTCACGGCTGGACTGACGATGCAAGAACCCTCACGCTACACAGTCTCCACGATAGGTGGGAACGGCGGTCTAGTCGAATGATGGCACCTTAAAAGATGATCCTTTTGCATCACCAAAACCTCCGAGCTACAATGGCAGGGGGGAAAGAAGGCAGAGGCTGTTGTGCTGTGCCTTGTCTTTCGCAACTCAGCATCATAATCGGAACTTCAGGGATGTGCTGCCTCCGGTGGTCCCCGGTGGCCCCCTACTCTCCACCTGGCCCTGCGATCTGTCGGGGTCACGCTGCGATCATGGATCTCAGATTGGCTCTACCACAGAGCCCCATGTGTTTGCTAGCCAGCCCAAGACTCGAGTATCCTGACGTCGTAGCGAAAGGAGTTGCTCAACTCTCCCGGCCCGCAGTCTGGAAATTACGCGACACGGCCCAGCTCGCAGCTGCATCACGATAATACTGGAATCTGACATATCCGTCGTTAAGCTTTCTACCTAGGCAACTGGAGGCGAAAACAAAATTTCTCTCTATTTTTCCTGGTCTCGGCGACACTCCGAGGCAGATTTTGCCAAATCTCCCCCAACTCAGCAGTATCTGGGTGCCAGCACGGTCTCAATTGGCATCGATTCTTCTACGAGTATGCGCACGGAGTACGTGTCGTTCACAGTCATTACGTTTGAAGGAACGAGTGCACGCAAGGGATTCTACAAACCTGGTCGAGACCCATCGGGGAGTAGTCGGCCAACCCACTGCAACCGCCTCCATCACTCTCGAGGACAGGTGACAACAAGCCGAGCTACCACTGCGATAGATAAACTGAGAGAACTCTTTGCCGATGGAGACAGCAACAGGTTGTGGAACAGACGGTTTGAGGTTATGTTGTCGACAGGACGCTAGGCGTAGCAACCGCGCGACTCTGTTGACTCGACTTTTCGAGATCCGACAGGTGTGGAGCTGTGTAAGCTCTAGACCTTTTTTTCGTTGACCATTTTTCGATTCCCTGCACAATAGCAATCTACTGCGGGGGTTGCACAAGAGTCACAGCTTCGGCACTGGACCTGGCCTTATGCAAGCCATGCAGAGACATTGAGAGTGGTTTCCGACGCAGTTGTGACGCTGGTACTCCGTAACCACCGCGAAAGGCTTGGGCACAATCCACACCCGTTGACGGCACCGCGGCAAAAGCAAGCACGACGAAACCATGGCATTCAGGAACAGGCTCACTTTGCCATATCCTCTTTCCTGACAACTCGAGTCCAGTTAGACTCAAGACTCCAGAGTCCAGTTTCCCTTTGCCGCGGTTTCTTGGAGGCTCATCAGCCACTTGACCACTGAACCAAGTGGATCAACGTCGAAAAGAACTTCTTCAATGCGGGAAGCGTCTGAATGTGCAACCCCTTGAAGGATCACGTTTCTGCCAGTCAGAATCGCAGTCGGTACGCTCTCGGTATTTCCTCATCGGGTCATTCTCAAACATGGACAAAGCTATTGAGCTGGTCCATTAATCTGTCCACAGACGAACCCTTCCGCGAGACTATGCTGGTTCTCCTATCCAGACATTGTAGCACCCGCGTGTCATGGCTCGCATGCAGTTCGTCACATATCACATTTGCCATGACCAATCGAGTCTGGAGAGACTTCCGCGGGCTTGGCACACACACACTGCTGTTGATGCAATACGACTTGGGACTTCACCTGCGACCTTCATTCTCCTGGACACTACGGACGTACTGCAGCGTGTAATCGGCTATCTGCACGTCCGCATTACGGCAGCGCAAAAGTGACCCATGATTTGGTCCACTCAGTTGGCTGCCAATTACGTCTTACCGAGAAATTAATCACTTGTGGACCTCCCGCTCAGCACGAAGATCAGAATCGGGTGGCTTAATTGTTGCTTGACATAATCGACAACTGGCAAACGCCAATAGTCCAAGTAGGTGACAACGTCGCCATAGCCGATTTGTGGCTGGGATGCACCGATTTCGCGCCACTCATTGGCGCGCACTATTTCAAATGATCAGCTACCCTGTCGTTGGCGCTGCCCTCCTGTCGTCTTCTTGGCCTATGACGAAAAGCGGTACGCATAGTTGCGCAGCTAACGAGGTATTTCACGCAAGGCTCGACAGGCAATTATCAGGCAGTGAATGCAACAGTTGACAACTGACTTATTTGTAGGATGTTGCTACGGCGGTGGGTTCAAGCTAGCTAACCACAGAAACATCACCGTCTCTAAAGAGTCCAGACCCCGCCGAGCGCCAGGGTTGTAGCGGATTACTGAACAACTTTGCATGGCGAAGGAAGACACTATGGAAAGATGAGCTCAAGAGGTACTACGCACCTCTAGAACTGGTCAATTGCACAACATCGGGTGGACTATGAACCGTGCCTGGTTGTCGTCGTTGCCGAGTCTTAGGCGTCAATATCGATTGTATAACAAAGTTAGGCATCCAGCTGATAGCAACGCTCACGATTCACCTGGCGCCTAGCCCCTGGTAATGCAGTTTCGTCAAGGGATCCATCTACTTCATCTAATAGGGACCTCCCGAACACGCCTGTCATATGAAGCTGACGTCCTGGATGCCGTTACTCAATTCGGGCTCAGGGCTTGAACCCAACAGATGGGTTCGTAACCCCAAGCAAGTTGCAGAATGCATCACAGTCCATACCGTCGGGTACGGAGGCACCGGGCACGGTACCACAGCAGGGTAGGGCAGCAAGTTCAGCAGCCAGCAACCAGCATCGCGACAAGCTGAGGTGACCCAGGCAGTACGCCAACCGGAACTGGGTTAGCGAGGCTGCAGGCGTGGGCTCCCGCGATCCGTGCACAGGTCCCAGAACTGTGGTTGAAGGGCGATCCCCCGGCTTGAACCATCCTCTGTGTGCCCGACATGCTGGCCGGCATCAGGAACAGTTTCCGGAAGGGAGAATGGCAATGTGATAGTAAGCAAGGGGTTAGCGGCGGAAACGAGTCGAAGAATAGAGGTTGAAGAAAATGACAGATCAGATGTGCCTTTTTGAGCCAGTCCCGATCCCAAGCGGATGACGAGTTTCTCAGAATTTGGAACGCTCATCGAGACTACCAGGTTTCTCGTCATTGACACTTGGAGGATGCCAAAGGCGCTCTAACTTTTCGCCCATTGCTCCAATCAACTGCCCAGGCGGACGGGATTGTATGTAACACTAGCCACGGGAGCGGCAACTCATACGGGCAGCGGACTATATCCCAGGTTTGGAATCGGCACAGGAAGAAGACAACCTCCAGCACCTCCCGATTCCCAACCTGGTTCCATCGTTGGTATTGCGCCGGAATTGAATACTATCGAAACCTCGCCCCGTTCGGGCAGCCATCAGCAGAACATTCAAGGCGTCAAGAACGAGTATGCCCAATCGCCCGCCTATGGGCGAACCGGCACCTAGAAGGACCGACAGGCTCTTCTAGCGGCGAAACACCATGCCGCCATTGTTTGGGTTAGACGGCCGGCGGAGGCGATATGTTGATGAGAAAAGATTTGCCTCGAACGCCGCTTTTTCTCGACCTGATGCAGGTCACAGGTGCAAGACTGTTGCCCTGGCCACGTTCAGAAGGCTCATTTCCCCCTGGAAAGGGTCTCGTTTCAAAACATCGTCATTACTAGTTCATAAGTGACTGACATTGCCAGGGCCTCATTGGAGTACTGGACAATTACGGGCGAAATATCCCGGCCTCTCTCATTACGAAGCTGATGACAGCAGGTAACTCTTTGCCGCCCCCACGACCTGTCAAACGACCTCCTCCTCCCCCTCGTCTTTCTCATACCCTAGCACTCCTAGCTCGCTGATTGGCCGCTGCCAAATTTGGTATTGGTGTAGCACAGCGCATCAAGCGCACAAGTGTGGCTGGTGACAGGTGCTAGGGTGCGACCAACTACGGATACCAAGTCCCAATTACGATTACGTGCCGCGGATACTAAGGTTGGGAAATCCAACGGATGACTGAAGTCAAAAGTTGGGCAAAATAGGCTTAAACTTCGCCGGATCTCACATTAGCATTCGACTTGGCTGCTGTCAAACTCAAAATGGTACAGCTCACCACTGTCTATCGCCCTAACGACCCGTCCCGCTCTCTGTGGCGGCTTACTCCAACAGACGGCTTCCAAACGGCACATCGTAGGAAGAGTTCGGCACCAAGCTCTGCTGCATCAATTTCCTGTCGCGAGGCAGACATTATGCAATGGTGAAGCTAAACGAGAACGTTCACCCGGTTTTCAGGGGCCTCCGGCGTCCACAATGGGGTATCATCATCTCCGTTCAGTCCGGTATCTCTTGAAGAGAGAGACCTCAACTGATACGCTTTGTATTGCCCGTGAAGCGGTCGCTACTGCAGAAAAAGAACAGGGTCGCCAAGCTGTGCGATGCTTCAAACGTTACGGTTACATGATATGCTACGGCCGAGAATTCATTGGAATAAGCGCCGTACCTCTGTACGGATAGATCTCGCCTCGTACTCTCGCGACCATGACCATAATGGACAAATTTCTCCAGTGTAATTCATCACTTCAGGAAGTCTTCCCCACTGGGCCTGGGCTCGTCCATTGGTATTCCAGCGGGTTTTCGCGGGGCTCTCTCGGGGAGCGCGGCGTTTCCCTGCTTTTCCTGGCGGGTAATTCTGGGGCTCCTGAGCAATGAACAATTCCCATGGGGATTTGCACGCGCCAGGCTGTCTGCTGATTTGGGCCGGCCCGGGAAAACAAAAAAGGGAAGTTGAAATCGGCCAAATTGCACGCCCTCATCTCAGCCTTACAGTTACAGCCATCTGACTTAACACCAGCAGACGTTGTATCCCTTAATGGGGACCGTTGTTCAGACGAATCCGTACAATAAGGTTGATCCAGGTTGATTCTTACGGGAAACAGTCAATGCGTAGCGATAAGTCTGGTCCTCTACGGATATTGGACACGGACGGCGGGTATTGCGCCATGATACTCCGTACGGATACCTCCAATACAGATACTAACGGAACTCAAGGTCCTCAAGCACCCTGCGCATCGCGGAGGTCTTTGACTGATGGCCAACTTGCCTTGCTCGCCTTACCGCGCGGCTTTCGGATTTCACGGGCAGAAGAGAGAAAAATTAGATACCGTCTGGTCTTCCGATGGGGCTCGACCGCCCCTCCGTTCTCTCCATCGGCAATCGCGCTGTTTCCCCTTCATCCGCTGATTAGGGACGGTGTGGATGAGGGCAAATTTTCAGCCTTTTACCATCACATCTCAACTTTTTGAGACTATTTCCCAAATTTCCTACCTAACTCGGTCGGGGGAAGCGCAGTCATGCCGCATGGATGACAGAATGGGCTTGCTAGGCACCGGGGAAGCAGGGTGCTCGACCCGCTAACCAGGACAAGGCCACTTCGGCTTTTGCAGGCAATGTGGTTCTTCTCCCTGTCCAGCTTTCGTGAGGGACCGGACAAAGAGGCGCGTCATGGCTGAACCGGACCAATACCTTGGAGCGTAAACTCCAAGGTTCCTCAGCAACGAGGAACTCCTTACTTTCGCAAGTTGAACTCAAACCTGGGCTCATGTCACTTATCAGATGCTAGCATCAGCTCTCCAAGACGCCGCATCCACTTTGCACCGCCATCTAACAGGCTCAAACCATCTCCAGAGTCCACAAAGGACTTCTCTCTACGGGGCTGATATTGAACGAGATGGACGGTCAGGCGGATCGAGACGCTCAAACAACTTCATCACAATGACCAAAGTCGCTCGTCGTTAAGCGTCCATCTTGTGGTTCCGGTCTATTTCGAGCTCTTTGAAACATGGCAATACCGGTAGGTATTCCTTTCCAGGGTGGCGTGTTCTCGGCCGTTGAGGCACCGGTATGCTCCGAAGGCGCCGCGCTGTAATCACAACTGTCAGTAAAGTCCCCTGATGAACATCACGCGGATGACAGCTGGGCGGCCTTGTTAGCGAAAGAAGACGCAATGACTGAATGAGGCAAATGAGGCACTGTGGGCCTCTTTTACCAGCTTTACCAGCATGCCAGCAGGCCCTGATCAGGGTCCAGGGGCTTGAGACGGTTTTGACTCTTGGGGAGGACGACGGAGAGACCTGAAATCGGTACATCTGCACGCACCGAAACTCGAACATTCCTGGGCCCATGGCTGCAAGGGGCTTCTAAAGGCTCGACTCCGCCGCTCGGTCATTCGCAGACGATGGCAACCTTTCTTCTTCTGATCTCTCCGCAGATCGATGGTAGCAGTTCCAGTGGGCAGGGAGGGGCTGGGGCGGATCACGGGAGTCTCGATTCAAGCACCTTGCCGTAAGAAGTTTTGCGCGGGTGAACATGGGCAGCCGGTCGGCTTGTTCTCTGACTCTGATTCTGACAGAGAAGCCATTCTCGTGGCGCTTCTTTTTTGGCCACAAACAGTCAGCTGCCTACGAGTCCCAAGACTGTGGCAGCCCACACCCTTACCAAGCCCGCCTCGCCAGATCGCGGCACTGCCGATCTATGAGCTGAGGCTTCAAAGTGGCCGGATGCTGAGTTGCGGCCAATGGGAATTGGGCGACGGTAAATTTCTCTGCACATCACCGAGATCTGATCGACTCGCGCGATGAGCGACATGACGCTAGACCGCTGGAATGTGGCTGCGCAAAATCTCTGGGTCTGGAGACTGTCAATGGTCGCTGCTCTGAAAGCCTATTCATCACGGAAATCGCCCACAGATATGGTGATTCGTGGGGACGGTACAGAACCAGAATCAGAACCAGTCGCGAGCATCGGAAACGTGTGTAGCAAGGGAAACAGCAGATTCAACTCGCTTTCACCTCTCGCGACTCCGTGAGACCGCCGATTGAGATGTGATATGATGTGTGGTTTTGTTGAGGGGACTTACACTTGAGAGGGCGTGAGAGTTGGGAAGTGATGGCATCCCTGACGAGTACAAGCAGGAGTCGAGTATCTAGTGTCTGAACACCCACTAACAAAGCAGTCGATATGTGAGATACTTCACTTTTCTGTGTGGACAGCCCACGAGTGGTGCGCTGTAGTTTTGGCGGAAAAGGCTGATAGGAGCCGGAAGCCTCGTCCGAAGTACTAGCCGCTGTCGATTGTCCGACGTCGAAGGGATAACCTTGTATCAAAGCCGCAGGTCAGCCGACGACATGGACGCATTGGGGTGGGCCAGCCTCGCCCAGTTGCGCAAACTGGGCTTGGATGGGAATGTTTCAATCCCAAGCATCACGATGCGATATGCAAAGCCGCCTTTTCGCGCACACATCGCCCGACTCCACCGGCAGGCATCTGGGAGTGTGATCTACGCACTTTTCCCAACCGAGACCAAGCTGGATCGCCGGGTGCTCGAAGGGACCGGGGGGGGGGGACGCACTCGAGAGTTCGAGGGAACCATACCAGACAAGCTGGGAGCTATGCGACATGGGATCCCTCCCCGCCAGCGTCACAGAAGCCAGGGCCAAATCCGAGTCCAAGCTCCCAGTATCCTGGTCACTCTAGCGATGGAAGTGGACTGTGGCCCAGATCTCTCTCGGCTCTGAAAGCTTTCTCTTTCGTCTCTCTTGTCAAGAGTCTGTGGGAGACTGGGAGTGTGTGTGTGCTTTGTGTGGGCAGCGGCACAGAGGTGGGGTTCTCTCCGACTATGACAGCCTTTTTGCTTTCTTCCCTCACATTTTCACCCTGTGTGATGCAGGAGAAATATGAGATGTGACTGAAGGGCTGAGATCTGCCCTGACCAACATTTCGCAAGCTCTTCCATTTTGATCACGGCCCAGCTTCCCAATCCAGCATCTCTGCGCCGAGCCACTCAGCTCTCTGGGATTCCGCAACGGGACTTTGTGGTCCTTTGAATGCTGCGTGTTCCCATGGCATGCGGTTCCGTACAATATCGGGAAATCTGACATGTCACTGAAGCACGATCAACCGACATGGCGGTCGATCACCCACTGAGCTGTTTGGTACGCATATCTCACTCGATACCGCCGGGGTCGTATAGGTCCAGACGCCTATTAGAGGCTAAAGACACGAGATGAAGAGGGGCGGCGGCGGGGGGGGGGGTTTACGGTTTCGCGGATGAGGTCGCTAGTTCAAGGCGCATCCGGCGGCCGTGGACGGGTCCGATGGGCGACATCAGTGCGACGCCCGACACGGGATCTCGACCTCCCATGGCCCCCTCCTGGCATCGTCGTCTGTTCCTCGTCGTCGTCGTCGTCGTCGTCGTCGTCGTCCACTCCACGACCCGGGAGGAACGGACGGGGGAACCATCATCGCCGATACCACCTTCAGGCTCCAGCACCCATCAAACCACCAACCACGCGAATCTTGACTCGTTCTCGCTTAAGCTATGTCGTCTCTTTTTTCCTTTTCCAACCCATGGGGAGGGAGGGGTCAACAACCTTCAATCCTTCCTTCATCCGGGTTCAGACTGGACCCGGAGCGATTCCCGTCACGTCCAAAATTCTTTTCTGCT
Source organism: Colletotrichum godetiae (assembly GCF_030913485.1). Taxonomy (NCBI): domain Eukaryota; kingdom Fungi; phylum Ascomycota; class Sordariomycetes; order Glomerellales; family Glomerellaceae; genus Colletotrichum; species Colletotrichum godetiae. The sequence goes on along the minus strand of NW_026851285.1, from coordinate 404,152 downwards.
CAAACCCACGGCTATGGAACCCCACTGTGCGACCCTCCGTCATCAGAGAGGTCAGAGAGAGAGAGAGATCGCGATCCTAGGGCAGTCTGAATGCAGGTGAGGACTGACAATGCGACCCCTTTTGCTGCGCTCGCGGCGCTGCAGAAAGCAGAAAGAAAATCAACAGAGGTCCAAGCGAGGAGACTTCTATCACATTGTTCAAATTTCTTGTTAATTCCCTCTATTATCTTTACCTGACTGCTCAAATCCTCTTTTCGCGCTATCCTCTTTGACGATGTCATTGCGAATGGCCGCCCCGCCCTCTCGAGATGATTTTCTGTCCCCTTTTGCCCCTGTTCCTGTTCTTGTCATCTTTCGGTTCAATGTGACCCTCTCGGGGCGCCTCTCGAGGCTTGGAGGGGTCGGGGTCGAGAGGAAACTCAAGACGCTCAGCTTCTGTGCGTAACTTTGACAGAACCGAGGAAGGGCCCATTGTGACTTGTCGCCAATGTTTTGGGTTGTTGTTTTATCCTTACCCTGTCTTCAAGTGGTCCCCTTCGGTGGTTTTACACGAGCAGATCTAACGGGACGACTCTTTGGGAACTAAGCGTAACTCCTGATGATCTTTGGGAAGGGGGACGAAAGGGCGCTTGCTACACTAGATATGCGACGTTGCTCGGTGCTCGGGTCCTATTCTCCAACGTCGTTGTTGCACTCGCACGCGGGGAGGGGGGCACTGGAAAAGACTCGGGAGGGAAGAGAGACGAGGCCAGGTTAGGTAGGGGGGTGTGTTGCTCGAGGACGGACGACGACGTCCGAGCAAAACCGCTGAGCGCCGTTTGTTCGATGTCCCCTTTCAGAATCTGGGTTTGGTCCTGAACGGTAGGTACCCGTACTCGGAGGCCCTCGTGGCAAATCTGATAGTGACGCGGGACACATGGTTTCCTTTCGTCATTTTGGGCCGCTGGAAGTGTGTTCAACTTTTGTCTCTGACCTCTTCTTTGTCTTGCGTATCTTAGTGCGGTTTGCGGGGACCCGGGAGCTTGCGAGCGTTGGATGACAATTGGTTCCGGTGCTGGAACAAGTCTGTATCAGATGACTCACGCCCTTTTGCTCAGTCTGTCTCTCTATCTCTCAGTCTCTTTCCCATCGCCCAACTTGATATGTATGGCTGGGTTGAAATACCACGCACAAAGTCACTATAAACGACGCGAACAGCGGTAGGGAATACCTTGCCATGGCCTGAACCAGTCCCGCGAGAACGGCAAAGGAGTGGAGAGGGGAAACGAGCGATGAAGTACAAGCGCGTGCGTTCTTTTTTCTTGCTCCGTAGTCGCCGTTCTCCAGTGTAAGTCGGAGGAGGAGGAGGAGGCACGGGTGCGCGGGCGAGAAAGATGGGGGTCCCACGGCACGCCGCACGCCGCGCACACGGGAAACAAAAGCTGAGCGCACGGAGTAGGGGTGATGCTTGTTCGGCGCCGCAACTGACACCACGCAAACCACGCAGAAGCCCAAAAAGGGCTCCATTTTCCATCTCAAGTCTCAACGTCTGGTAGTCTAGGTACCGCAGCGTGGAGCTGCTGCGAGGGAAAAAGCTCTGCTCATTCCCCCCGTTGGTCCCCCTCTCTCTCCTCTTGCTCCCGCCTATCGCCTGTCGCCCTTGCCCCCAAACCCCCTTACGGATACCACCTTGGAGTTTTTTTTAGTTTTTTTTTTTTTTTTTGCCACGCTAGAGCCCCAGGATACTTCTGGACGTGGTCTTGTGATTTGTTCTTTAGGGGGACCTTTGCTCCTCTCGAGTAATCTTGAGCAAGGGAGAGAGAGAGATGAGAGCTGGCGCTTGAACCGTGAATGGCTGGCTGGACCTGCGCTGGACCGCTGGGCTTGACTTGATGGGCTGGACTCTGGGCTTTTGGGGGTCCGGTACTGGAGACTCAGGACAGGCGGGATACGTGGGCACCAGGTGGGCTTGAGGGTCGTTTAGGTAGCTGCGATACCGTTGCCCAGCACTCCATTCCTGTGGTTCTGGTTGGAGGGGCATTATGGAGGAGGGGAGACGCAGGTTTGACACGTCGGTAGGTCCTGTAGAGATGGAGCATGGCAAGGAGGAGGTCAGTAACAGGAGGAGTGTGATGGGGGGAGGGGCGAGAAATGTCGTGCATTTTACGGATACTTTGGTAGTCAACGGTCGAAGTCCTATCTCCCTTTTTCTTCATTCTCCATCATCGTGACCGTAGTCATCAATCATCGTAATCCTGTTCTTTTTCTTGTTCTCACACCCTTCCTCACGCTGTCACATCTCGTCCTGCTTGAAAGCGCAGCCCACCCGGCCTCGCGGAGCGCGGGACTTCGGATCCGCGGCCGTTGGGAAACCCCAAATCAAAAACCCAACGTGCGGTGTTTTTTTTCTTTCCTGTGTGTGTGTACTTTTGTGACCTGTAACAACGGTGCCACTCTGATCCAGATGGAGAGTGAGTGAGGTCTGTCTCTTGGGATGTATCACTCAGCAGTAGTGGGTGTGAGCTGTGTTCCGTTCACTTTGGTTTCTTCTTTTTTGGTGAGTGTTCTTATGTCTTGAAGAAGTGGTGGAACAGGGCGAGGGAGGTATAAGACCACAGCTAAGGTGGTAAGGTAGTTGCGAGCGAGACAAGGTCAGGTAGCTAGGGGTGTATAGAAGTGGGAATGTGTGAAAAGTCGTGAAAAGGAGAAACACGATTCCAGAGACATGGTGGTCAGAGGAAAGGCGGGGAGAGAGAGGGCGAAAGGGGGTTCAGTTGAGTGTTGAACAGAGTGGCATGAGAAACTGAGATGTGGCCTGTTTCTTCCTCATGTCTAGGTCTTGGATCGGAGATGGGGGAGCAAGAATGCTGGCAAAGTCGCAGATTCGGAAGAGTCCTATAGGTACGGACACAACAGCGATTACCTTCTTTTCGCAAAAACGCCATTCCGGCAGTTGGGGGAAGCCCTGAGCCAGAATATGTTTTGGGGCTCTGAGTGGATGATTTGTGATGGATGGGTAGGTTGATGGCTGCTTCTTTGTGTAACCGTTACGTTGTCTACCCGCCTCTTAGAAGGGGGGTCTTCCGCGCTTAAGATGAGATATATCCCAGATAAGGTATTTCCCGAGTTGACGATGAAGAGAAGGCATCGGCTATCTGGTCACCACGACGGGATTTACAAGGATTTACTGGTAGATCTCCTGTTTCCTACGCTATTCCTGTTCCCTCGGCACCCTCCCCATTTCCTTCGAGACCGATTCCTGGAAAAAGGAGCGGTGGGACGTGACAGATGTGTGAGTGTGTATGTATGCGCAGGTATCCGTAAGTGTGTGTATGTGCGCGTGCGTGCGGGTGAGATTGACAGTTGTTCATCATGAGATCCTGCACTTTGGACCCCTTTTCCGTCCCGACTACAGTTTTACTTGCTTTTCTTCTCCTCTTTTCAAGTTTTTGTGTCCTTGTGTTCTTGTCATACCACGATGCCGCGAGTGCGGTCCTGATAGGAGGGGGCAAGGAAATGTGGGAAAAGACACGCGCATAGAAAGATGTACGTGTAACGTTTGGCTAGATCCGGCAAGGACTTCATAAAGTGGTCCATCTTCTCCCCTCTATCCACAATGCCCGCCCGCTCTGTGAGAAGAGAGAGAGAGAGAGCCTGCAGGAGAACGGTACGGGAAGGTCAGGGACCTCCTCTCGTCGGTGATTGGATATCCGGATCGCCTCTGCTCTCCTCTCCATCTCACCACTTACGAGATTAGGTACCTTTTGGCGATCGAGGCGCGCGTCAGTGAGGTGATGATTGGGAGTGGTGTGCTGGCTAGGCTGGCTGGGCGGGATGGATGGATGACCTGTGGGATCTGCCGGCTTGCCTTTCCGCTGGGATCCGGACGTGACATGTCAAAAAGTCTCACGGCTCTTCTCTTCCACCTCCTTACGCCTTCCTTTTCTTTGCTTCTTCTCTTTCTTTACATCTCCGTACCTACGTGTGAGAACTGAGAAACGCCCCTCGTGGCTTCTGGGTGGCTTGAGAGGGTAACCGGGGGCCGGGAGGAGAGACGGAACATTCCATTTCAGGGTGAGATGGTGGTGGTGGTGGTGGTGTGTTCGGTCCCCGTTCAGCAGTACTTACAGGCTACGCGGGAAAAGTAGCAAAAACAGAGTTATTACTCTGCTACGAGTGTCTCGCGAAGGAAAGTGGCGCTGGTTCCGAGGCAAGTAGGAAGGTAGGTACTCGAGTAGGAGACATGGAGGGGGGGTATAGCCAGCCCTTGTGTTATGTTAGTGGGCTGTCTGTCTCGGACGTCGAATGCCGCGCCCGCTGGGAGGCGTGGGATGTGTGGCCTTTGCTGTTTTGTGTGCCGAGTTGTGAGAGACAAATGGGGTAGGCGGCGTATCGGTTCGAGGAGAAGGCTGGCATGGCTGGGTGGTAATAGCGTTTGTGATCTGGCATTTTGGATTACGACATGATCAGATCGAACAAGTGTCATTCTCGGGGAAAGATTCGCCATGTTCTTTGCACATCAGTCCGTGGTCTCATGACTTGGGTGAAAACCAGACAGCCTTTCCGTGTTTCGAAACCCCTCTCTGGCCTTCTGCACATTCGCGAAGTACGTTACACTGTCGCACAGAGCGATAGCATTGCTTATGACAGGCCACGTGTGAGACTCAGGATCGTGGATCGGTATCTTCTTTGATGGAAGTGGCTCAGTGTTCTTCAACATTGCTCGTAGAACTAGCCTCGAAGAAATGGTACATTCCTCTGGGCTTGTTCATTCAGTGAAGTCTTGGGTCTGGCGTGTAATTAGGCCCGGTGAAAGTCTTGAGCTTGCGCTTGATAACCTTTGAAAGTAGACTTCTCACGAAGCAGGGAAAACAGGGTACGTCTCGTAGCCCCTTTTCCAGTGCCTCCGATCTATGTTTGAGCTTTGACGATTCATCGGCTTTCACATCTATTGTGTCGACCATACGACTTCAGGATGAATTCCTTCGGTCCATGATGAGGTGTCAATGAACATGTAGCTACAGTAATTTGATCTCATCACATACTGGCCATCTATCGAGCCGCCTTGAATAGATATACTGGGTGAGGCTGGTGCGAGTATGAGTATAAATCAATTCAGAACGACAGGGTGCCTCTTAACACAAGATTTGAGATCTCTGAAAGCAGAACATACCCCTGCTGTCTCGTCTGTATCGTCTCATCTTCGTTTCCTTGAATAATATGATAGCACCGGTCTGTTTGATGATTGATGGAGAGTGAACGGCCGTTATGAAAGCAATATGAGATATGAGCTACAATAAAACAAATCGAAAGGCAAAACGAAGACGCAACAGACTTTGATTACTCAATAGCCACTTGATGCGGTGCCGACGGCGTAGGAAAATAGAGAATGATACAGGATTGTGCAATACTTCTGCCAACCATGTGACTTTCCTTTCGTTCAGTTCGACTCGCAACCTTGGTCTAGTTCAGAAACCTCTATGCAGAATGCGAACCCCCAGCCAGGAAGCATCCATGGCACCAAGCCTGCGCCAGTATATCATATAAGCCAGGTTCATTGTCATTCTTTCTGTTAAAGCCAATTAAATATTTCCTGGCATGTGACTTGGTCTCAGCTTTACCTGTTGCTAATGACGACGACACGGCTTCCACATGGGTTGAATGGAGTGTGGCATCAAATAGCAAAATCAGCAGAAGGGGCGTTTGCAACGTCCATGATTACGAAAAGCACAATAGCTACCGTTTCATGAACATATTCTTTAAGTCCTGGGCTACAAAGCCATGAAAACCAAATGACATCCCTGACATTGCAAGTGCGACCATCGAATTCTCGTCCTCATCAACAAGGATTTCCGATATGGAATGATATCTCTTATTCTGACACCATCATCACAAGCCTAAGCCGCCCATTGCGGTAAGTAGTATTTGACGTTCTCGTACACAAGGAAAGTGACCCAGGTAGCCGGCATCACCCTCACAACTCCCGGCATCAGGCCTCGGTAGAAACCCCTGATACCCTCCTCCTGCCAGATCCTCTTCACAACACCCTTGATACCCCGTCCGAACCTCTCATCGGCGTCGTAGTTTTGCAAACGACTCCGGAGCACCTGATAGGGGTATGTCACAGCCCCTGCGACCAGCTTTGCGGCACTCGAGATAACCACCGTCGCCTCGTTGCTCAACCGCCCGCCATTGTCGCCCTTGCGCTGCCTGCCAGCGAAGTACATCTTCTTGGCGGGCTCGTACACGGCAAACTGCACCGCGCCGTGCGAGACCCCGATCAGACTGACGCCGAGGCCGCGGTAGAAGCCCCGCAGTCCCTCGGAGCGGTACAGCTGCCGCGCGCCGGTCCACATGTTGGCGTACGCGCCCGCAGCGGTGCGGTCGGAAGAGAGCATGCGCGTCTTGAGAACCCAGACCGGGTTCGTCAGGACTTGCGTCAGCGCGCCGGCGAGCGCGGACGACACAAAGAAGTCCTGGGTGGTGAGGTACTCCTTTGTCAGGTTGCGGGCGTCGGGACCGGAGCCGCTCGTCAGCGGCATGTAGCCGGCTCTCCAGAGCGCGATGGCGCGCTCGACGCGCGACTTGAAGAAGAAGAAGGCGGACCAGCTTGAGGCGTTGCCGATGAGGTTCGGCGTTAGACCGCGGTAGAGGGAGGCGATGGGATGCGGGTTCTGTGTGAGCGTCCGGATGAGAGACATGGTTGTCAACGACACTGAAGGGTTTGCCGCGCTCCGGTGAACTAAGTTCGTCTCGTCAGCGACTGTTGTTATACAGTTTGCACATAGATGTAGCGTTGCTTCACTTACTCTGCATCCGCGTCTTCACGATGTCAAGCGGGTGAACTACCAAAGTCGCAACCGAGCCGGCCGAGAGACCGGCGACGGACTCAACCAGAGCGGGTGAGATGCCCGCATTTTTGCTTTCTGACATAGAAGTGGGAGGAACCTCTGTCACATTGCTCTATGTAGAAAACGAGACTGCGACCACACGCATCCAGTTGCAGAGACTCCGGTCAAGCTCAGGTGTCGGGAGTTGTGTAAAAGGAGCTCAGTGAAGCGTTGGTGTGGCTGATGACTGTAGCTTACCAAAAAAGATGCGACCAAATCATTATTCATACGTCATGTTAGCTTATGAAATTGCGGCTCCGCTGTCACTTTTCCAGAGCTTCAGCCACAGTTAACCTCCTTTCGCAGGCTGTGACCAGAAAGTAATGTAGGATATCAGTGGCGCCGATGCCAGTAAATGTAATTGTTTTTGACGTGGTCATTCTGTTGGCCTCAAATATTATGGAGATGCCGCAACTTTCATCTTGAATTGCGGTTGTAAAGCTTGTTGACTTCCGCCTGAGCTTTCAGCTACGTATTTCGTCTTTTCGGCTTACAGGGACTGGCAATTCGCGATGGGAAGAACGTCTCCTGGATCTACCTCAAGCTCTATCAAACGTGGTGTACAAGAATGAGCTGAAATGCGCGTTCTATCCGTCGCCGGGCTCCCACGGCCCATTAACAGCCCGCCGACCGCATCCATTTACCTCCAATATTGGTGTCCGCGCCACCAAACCATCCGCAGTTCTGTACAATAGAGAAGAGTATGTCGTCAGAGAGGTTTCATTTGATTACATATGTAGTTGTACAATGCGCCGGAGCCGCGGCCTGCATTTTCCTCATCACCATTGCCGGTGATCCATTGTGCCACCCCCGAAATGTTGGCTAGCCTCCAAAATGTCGCAAGCCTGATATTGTACAGAAAGTCGATATTGAGACACGCGTCGTTTAAGAGAGGGGAGAAATAAGGCTAGAGAAGGATTAGTTGTGAAGTTCCATGATAGTCGCGCATCTTGGAGTACTGCATACCGGATGAAAGCGGGACGGGGCTCGCTGCGAGTGTAGCCTGCAAAAAATAGTCAGTTTCGTCGTCGTAGTAGTGAATCATCGAAGATTCGTTGGTGTCGTACCGAGGTAGAGAACGAGAGGGAGGTATCCGCTACGAATAGGTCAGTCACTGGCTTCAATTTTCATCGAGTACAGGACGTTACATACTAGTGGATGGCAATGCGGGAGATCTCAATGATCTTGCCAATGCGCTCCTACAATATGCAATGATTAGACTCGACTCTATGCGATGTGATCTAGCTGTCGTTGCGTTGTCGCACCTTGGACTCTTCGGAGAGGGCGAACATCTTGACGATTGGAATGTGGCGTCGACAATATTTGATACGTTGAATCAACTTAGTTACGCGTGATGGCGGTCTTCGTCGTCGCTGGGGTTTCGTGGATGTCTCGTCGCTGCGTCAAGGTAGCTGGTGATGGATGCGCTGGAAGCTCTTCCTGAACTTTTCTTCGTCTGCCGGAAAAACGCATCAAGTGGAGCCGCCGGAACAACCGCGCAGGGAGGCTTATCGGACCTTGCGTCGAGCGATAAGGTACGTACCGCCATAGCTCAACCGCGACTGAATGTCAAGGCCAAAATTTCCAGGTTCTTCTGGTACAAGTCGAGCAACGACTTTTCGCCTCACATATTCAGGCACTCCGATTTGTCTTGGGATATCGCTCTTAGATCGCGCAGAGAGCACCGAAAGTGCTGAGACATCAAAATGGCACAGAACAGGCATTGGTGAGCAACAATTCGCCCTGAAGTAGAAGTCCAAGGACAAAGAGCTAACCTACGTCGCGCGACACAGGGAACAAGACAAAGATGCGACCATCTACATCGGAAACATCGACGAGCGTGCGACCCCAGCGATGGTGTACGAGGTCATGCTCCAGATGGGCCCCATCCACAACATCCACATGCCCCGTGACCGTGTCACCCAGAACCACCAGGGCTTCGGTTTCGTCGAGTTCAGGACGCCGGGCGACGCAGAGTACGCCGCCAATGTGATGAACGGCATCAAGCTCTACGGCAAGTCCTTGCGCGTCAACAAGGCCAGCGCGGACAAGCAGAAGCAGGCAGAGGTTGGCGCGGAGCTGTTTGTGGGCAACCTGGACAGCATGGTGGACGAGAAGATCCTCTACGACACCTTTTCGCGCTTCGGCCCGCTCGTCAACCTGCCCAAGGTCGCGAGGGAGGACAGCGGCAACTCCAAGGGCTTTGGATTCATCTCCTACGCCGACTTTGACAGTGCCGACGCGGCGATTGCCAACTTGCACATGCAGTACATCCTCAGCAAGGAGGTCTCGGTCCAGTATGCGTTCAAGAAGGACGGCAAGGGCGAGCGCCACGGTGACGCTGCGGAACGTGAGCTCGCCGCGCAGGCTAAGAAGAGAAACATTGTCCCAGAGATCCAGGCCGTACCTCCCGCTTTCCTCAACGGCCCGCCTCCGGCTGCTGCGCCAAGTGCCCCCGCCGGATTCGACCCCGCAAACGGCCTCCCGGTCCAAGTCCAGAACCCAGGAGCTCCTACCGGATTCGCGCCTCTGCCGAGGGGACCAACGCAGTACAATGCCGCACCACCACCGCAAGGCATGGGCGGACCGGGTATGGGTGGGCCGGGCATGGGACGCGGCGCGGTACTTCCCCCCGCGCCATCTGGTCTGCCTGCGCGGCCGCCACAGTCGCAAGGTAACTACACAAATCCGGCCGACTTCCATCCGGGCGCCCCAGGATTCCGCCCACCCAGCGGCGGACCTCCCGCCCCGCAAGGCTTCGCTGCGCCCCCGCCCAACTTCCCCATGCCTCCTCCGGGAGCTTCTGGGGCACCGCCGGCGCCGCCGGGCTTCATGCCTCCGCCGGGCTTCAACCCCCCTGGATTCCCCCGTCGATGAAAAGGATCACAAAGGGATTGCCATTAATTGGCAGTGTAAAACTACAAACGACAAAACAGCGCTGCTTCGGTGCCGCTGCACTTCGAGGCTTCATCGTTTTCGGAAGAATAGCCGGGCGTTCGGGATAAGGGCCAGCGAGAAAACTCGTCCAGAGCAGGTTGAATCAGATTGCAATGGGTCTGTCGTCACTTTGATCAGACGAGGTGTAGCCATTGCTAACATTGTCCAGATCCTTGCTGAAGTGGTGTGGCAGTCATAGGTCCAGCTACGGTCAAAGGCAGACGCCGCATTGGCGCCATGGCCAAGAGAAGACAGCCACAGTGAAGGATATGATAGTCGTACCTCGTAGCTTAATGAAGAAATGACTATTATAACATGATGGACTTTGAGTTCAACTTAGTGCACTCGCTGCGGATATATGTGGCGCCTGACCTTGGAGTGTCGCCGAGCTTCATTGCTGCGTCGCAATCATAGCCTCCACGATTGTTCGATGGCCTGAACATCCAATGCAAACCATGTGGCACCGCGTCGGCAGCCAGACATAAGTAGATGTAAACTCTTCAAGTAGAGGAAAATGCTGAGAGAAGAATAGCTACATCGTTCCAGATTCGCTCTCGCCCTTTTTGTACATGTATTACAAATGGTAGGTACACAATTATCATACAGCCCCAAGTCCACGATAGCCCCTTTTATGAGTCTCGCGGCTTGTCCTTTTGCAGCTCTTCCTCCTTTAGCTCGCCCTCTTGCGGCTCATTCTCCTTCAGAGCGTCCTCATTCGATTCCAGATTTAACTCCTCCTCATTGAGCTCGACCTCCCTCAGCTCGGCCTCGGTCAAGTCGTCCTCCTGGAAGGAATCCTCCTTCAAAGTCTTCTCATCAAGATCGTCCTCTCGCAACTCGTCTGTCGATTGGTCCCAGGATATCGTCTTCCACTGCGCCCTGTGCCCGAAAGCCTCACCATAAGTTACGGGATCGTCCATACCGAAAATGTGAACCGGGTTCTCCCGGGCCTTCTCTTCCTCCTTCTGCCGGTATTTCCTGCCCCTCTTACTCATCTGCTCCAACTTGCCCGAAAACATATGGTACCATGGATCCGGCCGGTTGGCATTTTTGTCGTTTGAAAGCACCTTTCTGCGTCGCGTCTGTAGTGCTTTATACAGGGCCTCGGCGCGGCCCGCAGGAAGGTCTTCAATAGAATACTCCACGTTCCAAGACGATGACGGAGCCAGGGGGTCGGGGCGAGATACGTATTGCCCATTAACCTTGTTCCGCACGGTCAGGACCATCCCGAGGAGCTCGTTATCGACGATATCAAGCTCAGGTGTGTCGTCTTCTTCCTGGGCTTTGCCGTCAACATCCTCGGGAGACTCATTGGAGGTTGCCGTCTGGCCGGCACTGGGGGCAACATTCTCAAGACTCTCAGCCGTTGCTTCCTCCATGTTTGAGGCCGGAGCTGTCGTCTTGGTTTCCGACTGCTTCGACTCGGCAACCAGCTTAGAGAGAATACGCTCAAAGGTTCGGAGTTTGGAGACGTCGGAAGCAGTGTCATCTTTAGGAATGTCGCTTTCGTCCACATCGATATTTTCATCGACATTCGAAGCAACCCGGAGAATCAACTCCTTCAGGCCAAGATTCCGAGAGCTGCGCACCCCTCTCTCTGGCGATGACTCCGCGTCTTTCTCTTGGGCCGACTCTGTTTCCTCGCCAGTGATTGGCACAGCTTCTTGTGCTGTGTTCGATTCATCAGCTTGAGCGTCGTCGGCCGAGGTAGTGCTGAACTCGCTTGCAGACATCGCATCTGTCTGGTTATCCTTTCCATCGTTGTCCTGCGCCTCGCTCACTTGGTTGCGAGTAAGTGCCTCCAAGAGGCCGTCGACATACCAGCGAGCCTCTTCAGGTGTCCTCGCCTTTAGCAATGCGCTCTGCTCCAGCGCGTCGTGGATTGCCTCCCGAACATGGCCAATGCCGAGGGCATCGTCTTCCACTGCCTCATTGACCTTCTCCTGCATTTCTTCCCAGAATTCTTGCGTCTGCCACACTTGGTTACTAGACTCAGTACTGGACCCATCGACGCCGACAGCCTCCTCGTCCTCCTCTTGACCAACTGGTTGTTCGACTTCCGTCTCTTGCGCTTCATGTTCCGACGACGACTCTTGTGAGGCCATACCAAGGATCTGCTCCTCAAACTCTTGAACGGCGGCTTGGTTGCGCGTTTGGACCTTGTCGATGTCTTCCTTTGTAACGGGCTTCGCAAAAACGTACATGAAAGGAGGGTCACTAGGTCGCGTCTCCACATGAAGTCGGATGGACCGGCCAGGGAATCGTTCTGTCGCGCGGTCGAGGACTTTGTTGAGAAGATAGAGGCTGAGCTTGAATTCATTGTCTCCGATATTTCGAGCATAGGATCCGTGAATGGCTTGGTCCATCTCGTTAATGGGGATGTACTGGAAACCGAAGATGCGTTGTGTATTATGGAAGGCGACGAAGATGCCATCCATACGGCCCATCCGTACTTGCAGGGAATACTTGAGGAACGCAGATCTGATCATGTCGAAGTACTCGCGCTCAAAAGACTCCCACTGGCCGTAACGGCGGCGGATCTCATAGCCAAGTCCCTTGTGGAATCCCTGGGCGTCCATGCGAATTGAGACTACAGCTCTTGTCTTCAGATCAAACATTCCAGATCCTGGTAACCGTGGATCATACGCATCCAGTTGAGAACGCATGAGGAAGTCGCCCATGGTGGTGTAATGGAAGGCCTCGGCGGCATTGCGCTCCTCCTCGGTGATTTGGTCGGAGTTGGCACGGCGATACTTTTCGAACTCCTCTTTCGGCAGCGTCAATTGCTTCTCCATTGACTTTCCGAGCATGCTCAGAATACTGGCACTGTCGTACTCCTTGTCGGCATCGATCGCGTACACACCTTCATTAAAATGGAGGAAAGAGGCAGCTGGCGCACGAGAGATAGCAGTAAAGCTGGAATACTCGGGCGTGAACTGACGACTCATGTTTTCAGGGTTGATAGGCCGCCACGCAGAAAGCAAGAAGTGAAAATGGGACAACGTCTGAGTCATGCTGGACGTTGAGCCGGTGTACTTCCTACCCAGCTTGGCTGCAAGTGAGATCAAGGTGTTATCCTTTGAAGAGGTGACGTATTTCTGGAGCGCATCGAAGTCAAACTCGTTGATCGGCATAATATCGCCGAGGTAAGGATCAAAGTTGAAGACTCGCGAGCGGGGGTCCTGCATATGGTATACTCCAGGGTTGAACAAGACTCTGTCCAGTCCATACGCGAGTTTCGGCACCTCAGGAGCGTCTGGTAATTCGATGGGTACTAAGTGAAGACTTTCCGCCTTCACCCTCTTGACATTGACGAGAGGCTTCTCGGACTTCTTGACCCTCTTGGGCTTGGTGGGGGGTTGTTCGCTGTCGTCGGGAGCTGTCTCGTCGGCAGCCGCTTCGTCAGGAGCTGTATCGGCGGCAGACCTAGCTGCGCCGAGAGCTGATGCACCAGCAGCCGCTGCTGCCAAACCCACTGGAGTCGTAAGGCGATTTTCAAGTGATGTCCACGCGACGTTCATTGGTTCTTCGGGTATCGGCTTTCGCTCCTCGCCAAGCAGCACCTTTCGCACTCTCGTCCGAATATCCTCACGCCTAATCGTAGTTTCCTTGTTACGCCGAGCTGATTGAACTTTGCGCTCAGAAGCTTTATCTGATGTGGTGCCCGACGATTTCTTGGTACTCGGCCTCTTTGCGAGGTGGTCCAACGGGATTGACTGGGAGCGCAAGACGCTCTTCAAGACGTCCAGAGTACCAGAAATCATCTTGAGCTTCCCACCCAACTTGTCGCTCTGTTTCGCCACAAATGCGTCCAGTTCTCCCTTCTTCTCAGGATCAACTTTGGCTCCTGCGGCAGCCGCTTCTGTAGTGCCTTCATGAATATTCGACAGCCTGCTGTTGATGGAGGCGTAGCTTTGCTCAAGCTTTTTCAAAGATTCAAAAACCTGCTTTATAACCTCTGGCTCGGGTGCTGTTTGAGGGTCGACCGGCTTCTCTTTGTCGGTGGGCTTTCCTTGATTGGCTGGCGGTTTCTTGCTCGACGATAACCCGGCCTTCGGTTGAGCTTTAGAAGCAGTTTTCTTGAGTGCTGGTTTCATCGATTTTGCCGTCCGTCCACCCTTGGGCTTCGCATCGCTCTCAGGTTTCGCATCGCTCTGGTGTTCAGTAACGCTCTTAGGCCTCGCTTTCCTAGGTTCCAAACCGCCCTTAGCTTTGACCTGTGTATCCTTCCCAGAATCAGCTTCGACCTCGGGTATTGCATCGTTGCTAGGTTCCGCATCGTCTTTTGAGGCTGGCGTTGCTGTCGACTTCTTGTTCGAGCTACTCCTCCTATAGCCTCGGTCGCCAGCCAGGGCGGTGGTCTGGAAAAAAGAGGGTCGTGTCCGACATGGCGCTGAAAGGCAGGGCCGGCAGGATGCACACACGTAGGAAGTTCCGAGCCTCTGAAGGCGCAGGGTGTTTGCGCGAAGCATTGGAGGAAATGGTGACGAAGTGTAGCTCCAGACGTTGACGGGGAGTTTGAAGTGGGCTAGAAGCTGCCGGTCAATTTTTTTTCTATTAGGTAGAACGGAACGCGGACGGGACGCGCCACTCAATCAATTGCGACAAGGGTCCAATGAAGTCTGGTCCGTGCACTCGCAGATCGCATGCAAACCCCCTGTCCCCCACGTTCCCCTTGTGTAAGGGAAGTAGGAAAGACATCATGGTCGCTCAAGAATCAGGCAGTATGCTCGTACCAGCCTAACCCTACGGTCATATTTTGCAGAGTTGACGCAACTCACGAGAGGAGCAAGGTAGCAGTAGTTGCTGATACGCTGAAGTCGTACAGCCCATCAGCTTTTAAAGAATAACTACGACCTCTCAAGCAACGATTCCGTCATCTCCCAGTCAATTTCGCCGCATCATCTGGCAGCGATACAAATTGGGGGGGTATTATGCTTTCCCAAACAATCAGCTCATGCCAGGCCAAATACCGCACCAGACGCCAGTCCATAATGCCGTGAAAACATAATCCACGCTGAACCCGAACCTACTACTCCTTCCCAGTGAATGCGTGAGACGCATAGTCCGTAGCCGTCTGTCGCGCTGCTTCGGCGTCTGCGAATAGTGCTTGGACTTCAAAAGAATCAGCCAGCATACCATCCGCCACGCTCATCCAAAGCAAGTTTCCACTCCGCTTCGCCTGTGTCGAAGCTGCCCTTGCGCTTTTAAGAGCTTGTTCGCCCACCACATTATCGAACAATCTGGACCGCATGATGCTGAGAGCTATCGCCAGACAGTGCGTGTTGCCTGTAACCCGAGACCCATTCAACGAGTTCGTGATACTCGTTTTGATCTGATGCATAGACGGTGGGGGCATCGTCTGAGCCGTTGCCTGTACGAGATTGAAGGCGGTGCGTATGTCTGAGTCTTGATGTTCCATACACATCGGCCGCAACTGGTCCAATAGCTCGGTAGACGTCATTTCGTCGCGGTAAGAAGAGTCTTGAAGGATCCAGATACGGTTCAGCGCAGCGAGTATGCACAGCTCCAGCTTAGCAGGCTTTCTGCCACCTGGACCCCCACGGCCCGCATCAATACTCAACCTCTCGTCTTCGAAGAGCAACAGCGCTGTCTCCAGATCACCAGTGCCTTGATGATAGACTCCGGAGAGGTAGAGCGAAAATATGCTGAAAATCTCGTTCACAGCTGGCGTAATGGCCTGCTGTAGTTGTGCCACGCACTGTTCAACCTTCGGCCATTGGCTGTGAGTTGCGAAGTATAGCCCCGTCAGAGCCTGCAAATAACAGAAGATTTCGGTCCTCCATTTAGACTGCTCCATCGACTCGCGCAGAGATGCCGCGGGAACACTAGGGGCTATCTCCTTGTTCCCTTCTGCTGTGTCAGCTTCATACATGTTGAGAACATCGCATCACACTTACATTTTGCCAATACATCAAATCCCTCCTTCCAGAATTCGTGACTCCTCTTAGGATCCGAACCAGGGCGGTACATGCCGGCCAAACCACTAAACGTGTAGCTGTTATCGGTCAGCGGATACCTAACACGGAAGCTCGCTAGTAAATGGTGCCTACGTCAATACTATAATCTCTAGCCGGTTCAGAAAGGTCATGACAATGTAATCGTGTTGTCCGTTAATCGGCCCAGATCGAAGAATTGCTGAGGTATCATCGCTGAGAGTTGCAGAAGTTGAGTTGTGCTTCTTGACAGGTATCAAGATATCAGGATTCAGATCGGTCCATGTCTGGGATCCCAAATTTGCATCAAGCTTTGCCTGAAGTGTTCTCAGCTTTTGAATCAAGATATCGGGCGTTTTCTGGTGCATGCTACACGCAAGATCGAGCAACAGCGTCAAAACATCCAGCTGCGGAATCTGAACAGAAGGATCCAGCTGAAACTTGGTGGCTTGTGCCAGACAAGTTTGCACTCGTTCGATGGTATCAGAGCGCATGTTCCTCAGCACCGACAAGCCTTCTAAGAGAGAGGCGAAGACAACCATTGCGTTGTCGCCTCGCTCGCTCGCTAGAGCGACGATAGCGCGCAAGTTGTCCAGCACTGCTGCATCAGGTGGACTACCCGCGTGGACATGAAACGTGGCCTTTAGCAGACGAAAGGCGTAAACCCAGTGTATGTGTTTAAACCTAGTGTTTTTGTAAGCAATGGGGCAAGATCGGTTGAGGCAAGGTTACGATGACTAACGTTAGACAGTCTGCGATGTTCTTGTCAACAGCGATGAATGCCGCCTTCTGGTTTCTCTGAAACAGTACTTTAAGCAAAAGATATTGCATACAGTACTTGAGATCGGCATATCTGTGCTGGAATAAATGTTAACACAATACTCGGACGAGTAAAGACCCAGTTCAACAAACCTTGTCGCAGATGGTGATGCCCTTGCTCAAGGCTGTTTCTGCCTCTTGAAGGTTCTCGGTCTCGTCACACAAGATAGACGCATATCTCAACCTAGCTTTCGCCTCTTGTCTCGGAGACAGTCGATTACTTTGGAATGCGGCCTCGAGACACGCCAGTCCAGTCGTAATCAACTTTTGGTATTCGCGCACTTGCTCGTCTGACCCAGATACCGCCACTCTTTGTACGCCACGGCGCGCCTTCTCGAAACACTCTTCTGCCACGTGAACAAGGATCGTCGTCGTGTCGTAAGACCTTGCTTTCGTCGATAAGGCGGGTGAACCTCTGGAGGATATGGCCGGAGAGTTCATCGAGGATATTGCAGGTGACTTTCTCGCTATACTGGGAGATCGTGCCGGCTGAACAGTAGGCGAGTTGGCGTAGTGAGGCTCAGGGCTCGGTTGGACTGGGGAAGGTTCGGCGAAAGCTTGGTTCAGAACTGGTACGGTCTGAGTTTGACCCATGGGCGGCTGAGAGAACTGGGCATATTGTGGTACAGCCGGAAAGACTTGGGGGCTTCGCTGTTGCTGTAGCTGCTGTAGCTGCTGCGGCGGTTGAGGCGGTGGTTGAGGTTGTTGCTGGAAATGAGGTTGGAATTGTGGTTGTTGCGGCTGTTGCGGCGCCTGATACTCAGCGTAAATCGGCGGCGTCGGCGTCGGTGTCGGTGCAGGCGCAAGCGCAGGGGAACGAGAGGCGTGTGTAGTTTGAATGAAGGGCGAGTGAGGAGGCGCAAACTGTACGTTCATCGCATTCCCGTGAGGGAAAGGCTGCTGGAGTTGGTGATGGTGGGGGTATTGCGGTTGCTGCTGCGGGAAGGTGCCGCCATACGCAGGGAACTGCCCATATCCGTTTGGCTGCATATTCATCGGCGTAGGCGCAGGAAGAATGGGAGCAGGAGCTGGGGCAGGCGGTTGATGGTAGTTGCCGTGAACCGGTTGCGCTTGGCCGTGAGTGCCGTATGCAGCGTTCGCGTAGTTCGGATTCTGGCCATTCCCGCTCCCGCCGCCATTGCCATTGCCATTGCCATTGCCGTAGGGATCGTGGTAAGGTTGGGGGACGTGCTGCTGGCCATTGAAGGCCTGCCCCGAAGGCAAGGAGCCCCGGTATGTCATCTTTGGGACTGCATAGGGATCGCAGGCTTCGCTACATGGAGTCTCGACGGTCGCTTTGTTGAACTGGACTGACTTGTTGCGACGCGGTTGCTGTCCAATAGCCGCACCTGCAGGTCGCGAGGCTCCTCGAGGAACGACTGGTCGAGAAATGGCCCATGGTCCCTGCGTGCCTTACATAATTACACGTGCCGTGGATCCCCCCACAGTTCCGGTCAGGGTGGGAGATGCACAGACCAAGATGGCTCCGTCGTGGCCGAGAAAGTTACACCCAGGGATGGAGGCGGACAGGCTTGAAATTCTGAACATTTGAATCCCGATGAGTGTGGCACCGCGTGGCTGAACACAGTCTTAGCCGCTGGGTACGGTTATGAGCGACTTGGTCCTCTTTATATTCTGATTGGCTGCGAACATGTGCCTCGGCTCGACGCCAAAATCATCTTGCTGTTTACCGCTATCTAGGTGATCCACGTCATTCGCCTTCTTTTCCCAAGCTTGTAGCATGCTGTCGTCCAGACATACCACCGAATCCCACTGCAGAACGGACACTTGGTGAACCCGGCGCCGATCCCATAGTAGGCTGATTTGAGACCCTCGGTGCTACACCCAATACAAGACAAATGGCCCGTTGGTTCGCCCCCTGGACTTGAAGTCAGAACCCAGGGTTCGTAGCAAACATTGTGAATTTGCACACCTTAAATCGGAAGCTACCAGTCCATGGGGCTCCACTGCCATGACTTATGGCTCCAACCACTCTCTCACATGGGTGTTCACTCTGACTTCGCAACAACCTACTTTGAGCTTCGGTTTCTTCTAGAAGCGCTAGCCTTTTCGTATTTCATAGCGCCGTGCGACTAATCCCTCGTTTCTCATCTACTTGAAGTTCTCACGTCGTCGACTGCTGTGTTGTCTAGGGACGGGACTTTCATCTTTTGCTATTACAAACTTTCTCTTGAGCCAAAGTGTCTCGATCAACTGCTGTCCGAAGACTCCGAATCATGGATTGGCTAGGACATGCCAAAATCAACTTCACACACGCGCCGTCGCCTGTGGCCCTCAAGGAGAAGGATGGCGCACAAACCGACCTCCTCAAGATCTGTGAAAAGGTTACGCCCCCATGCCACATGAACCCGCTCCTCTTCAACGGTCACTTGCAGACCATGTGGACTGCCACGAAGCAGCACGGCCCCCCAGTGTATTATCGTCGGAAGGTCTTCCACGCCGACGACAAGGCCTTCGAGGGCACTTTCGCCGTTGACTTTGTGGCGGAGCCCTTTGAGGAGACTGACAGCACACTGCCGCCGCGGACGGTGTACTTTGAGGACCAACAGTTTGAGACTCTGGCGTCGGACGACAACAAGCCTCAGTTGGTTGTTCTGCACGGCCTCTCGGGTGGCTCTCATGAGATCTATCTGAGGCATGCCATCGCGCCGTTGATTGATTCGGGAAATTGGGAGGTGTGCGTGGTGAACTCGAGAGGTTGCGCCAACAGCAAGTTCACTAGTGGTATTTTGTACAATGCCAGGGCAACATGGGATTTTCGTCAGGTCAGTGATCTACACTGCGTGTGAAGCTTTGCAGTAGACAAACTGACAGAGTTCCAGACCATCAAGTGGTTGAGAAAGAAGTTTCCTAACCGCCCTCTGTTTGGCTTGGGCTTCTCGCTCGGGGCCAACATGTTGACAAACGTAGGTCTTTAAGTTTTCACAATCCCCTTCTAACATTAATTAACGATTTCACATTAGTACTGTGGCGAGGAGGGAGTCGACTGCCAGTTGACGGCCGCTATTGTTTGCTCCAACCCCTTCAACCTTGAAGTCTCGAATAAGGCGCTGAAGCGCACTTTTCTTGGCAGAGAGGTCTACCAACGAGTCATGGGAAGTAAGTTATTCTCATCACGCAACATGCGAGCTTTGATTTCTTAGTGCTTACACGCCTATCCAGCCAGCATGAAGCAGCTCATCAATGGGCATAAGGAGGAGGTACAGAAGCATACTAACCTCGACCTCGAACGTCTCCAGAACGTAACGTACCTGTGGGAGTTTGACAGAGAAGTCCAGTGAGTTTCCAGAAGCCAACAGTCCCGTAGAGTATTTCTCACCAAAGCAGATGCGTCAGCTGGGGCTACCCCACAGAGAGTGCCTACTACCGCGATGCGTCTTCCTCCGATGCGGTTCTGGCCATCCGGATTCCCTTCCTCGCCCTGCATGCCACCGACGATCCTGTAAGCAATCCCTCCATTCAGCCCCTTGTCGCGAGCAAGCTAACCATACTTCTCAGATTGCCGTAGAAGAAGCTATCCCCTACGAGGAGTTCAGCAAGAATCCGTACACGGTTCTGTGCACCACCTCCTTGGGCGGTCACCTCTGCTGGTTCGAGCCCGGAGGCGGAAGATGGCATGCAAAGCCGGTACGTCCTGCTATCCCAAGAATGCACGAGAGATCATGAACTCACAATACTAGGTTACAAATTTCTTCAACCACATGGCGTTCAACGTGGACCACAGCAAGCTTCCTCCAAAGACCAACGGACTTCCGCCCAGAAACGGCAAGTCAGAGTTCCACTTCAACCCTGCGAGACACAGAATGGAGATCAAGGCAGGTTCGGAATAGCGAGACAAATGATAGACATCACAACAGAACTTGGAGAGACATAGACTTAGATGGTATAGATAGAAAAAGTACACCTGCCTTTTATTGACATTCGCAGTAGCGGACAAAGCTTTGAAACAGACTAGTATTCAGACAGGTATTTTGCAACGACGAGATTCATCAACCCGCCGATACCTGGCTGATCGCCGTCCTATGGTGGTGCATTAAGCTCTCGCGCAAGGTCAAGCCCTCGCCATGGTATCTGCTCTGAACGCCGTCGACACAACAAAGTGTTGAAACAAATAGACGACCCTCCCACTTTTTTACCAACCCAGTATGTTTTCTTTTTTGGCACTCCAAACGCCGCCCAAGATGCAAAGACATGCTGCTAGACTCTTCAGTGTTCAAACCACCCCCCTCGTGCCTCCCTCAGGCAAAGGAGACGCTCTTCTTCTTCTTGGGCTTGGCGGCCTTGGACCCTGCGCTTGCGTACTGGTTGATCTTGTCCTCGTCCTCGGCACGGGGGTTGCGCTTCCTCTTCTTGCGCAGCGAGTCCTTGGTCTCCTCCAGCCTGGACTTCTTCTCCTCTTCCTTCTTTTCGGCCTCTACCTTGCGGGCCTCGCGGATCTCCTCCATTTGTCTCGCCTTCATCATCTTGGACTCGATCTGGCCCTCCTTCTCGGCCTGGACCATGGCGAGGATGGTGTTCATGCTCTCCTGTTCGGGTTGAGTTAGTTATCGTTCATCACTATAGGAGTGACATCGCAGCGTCAGTGATCCGTACCCTGTCGTCGACAAAGACCTTGCCCTTCTTCTTGCCCTTAGGCTTCTCCACGCCAACCGGCGTGATCTTGTTCAGCTTGGGGATGCCGAGCTCCTCCTCAGTGTAGACCTTCTTCTTGCGCTTCTTCAACAGGGCCTCGAGGTTCGTCTTGCCACCGGCCTTGAGCGGCTTGGTGCCCTTGGGCGTGTCTCTGGATTTCCTGACAATGCCATCGGGAACCGGCCTGTGGTCCGCGGCCTTGCTGTTCTTGATGCCGGAGCCGTTGGCGGCATGCTTGTTCTTGATCGTTTTCGTCCTGTTGGGCGCCATTGTTGCGGATGTTCAAGACGAAATGTCCTCCTTTTTGCGGATGTGTGGCGGGTTGGTATACAATTGGAGCGTGTTCGCGACTCGGCTGACTGGGTGGTTGGAGGGACCAAAGGTGCGACTTTCTTAGAATTTTTTCTATGCTTGGGAGGCGATAAGCTCACCGAGGCGGATCCGATAAGCTTGAGTGGGGCCAACTCCCCGCCATTCGACCTCACTCGCTACAGGGGTCTGATATCCGAGCCGAGACCCTTTCAACGCTTTGAATTGGTGGCGAGCGGTCGACGAAGTTGCAGTGCCGCACAGTAAATATTTAACAAGTGTATCTTTCTCCAGGGCAATTGAATTACATTGCAGAGCAAATTTATCTAGACAATCTCAAAAAAGTGTAATGCGACCTGAGGTATGATTCGGTGAAATTCCATGGGAGCTGCAGCGTCAGAACAAGTTGCCAGGATCGGGACTGGTCTCAATGCGCCTTTTGCGGTGCAGCAGCGCTGTGCCATCCCTGTCAAAAAATTGGGCGACTGCCGTTATCGCACACCTTACGTCGTCTAAATCTCTCTTCTCACCTCTACTTTCCCCAGTGACTAACATTCTCTCATAAGAAACTCACACAACTCCAGCATCACAGCAAGCCGTACGTGAGCCATTGGCTCTCGAGCTTCCTCCCTCTTCTAGGTCTTTTTCATCACAGCATTGGGCTATCGCCAATTGTCAGGATGGCGCAACCCGTCAAGAGGTTTCCCAGCCACCTGGCTCAGTTTGTGAGGTGCTATTCGGTCTCCGCTGAGAGCATTCCGGCCGCCAAGAAGAAGTACGTCCCAACGGAGGGTACCTATCCCAAGGGCTTCCAAGCCTCTGGCATTCTCGTCGGCGTGAAGCCCGGAAACAAGACGAAGCCCGATCTCGCCCTTCTCACCTCAGACCGGCCGTGTGCCGCCGCCGCTGTCTTCACCAAGAACAAGTTCCAGGCGGCACCTGTCACCTTCAGTAGGGACTTGCTCAAGAAGAAGGCCAATCGCGGCATCCGCAGCGTCCTCATCAACTCGGGGTGCGCCAATGCCGTCACCGGAAAGGGAGGTCTGGAGGATGCTTCTTTGATGGCCAGCGCGGCTGACAAGGTTGTCGGAGGAGAGGGCGATGCGTCATCCACCATTGTCATGAGCACAGGAGTCATTGGACAGAGGCTGCCCATTGCCAAGATTGTCGATAATGTCCCGGCTGCTCAGGGAGCTCTGGGCTCCTCTCACAAGCACTGGCTGAGCTTTGCTACCGCCATCTGCACGACGGATACGTTCCCGAAACTCATGTCCAAGACCTTCACGCTGCCTTCGTCACCAAACGTCGAATACCGCATTGCCGGAACCACCAAGGGCGCCGGCATGATTCACCCCAACATGGCCACCCTTCTTGGAGTCGTTGCTACGGACGCGCCCATCTCGCCCGCTGTGATGCCTTCCGTCCTCAAGCACGCCGTCGACCGATCGTTCAACAGCATCACCATTGATGGAGATACTTCGACCAACGACACCCTCGCTCTGCTCGCCAACGGTGCCGCCGGCGGCAAGGAGATTTCATCCGAGGACTCACCCGACTACGCCGCCTTCCAGCAGGTCCTGACCGACTTCTCCATCGACCTGGCCAAGCTCATCGTCCGCGACGGCGAGGGCGCCACCAAGTTCGTCACCATCCGCGTCGTCGAATCTGCCAGCGAGGAGGCCGCGCGCAAGATTGCCAGCACCATTGCCAGGTCACCCCTCGTCAAGACTGCGCTGTACGGACGGGACGCCAACTGGGGCCGTATCTTGTGCGCGACCGGTTACTCGCTCGTATCGGAGCCCGGCCAGGCCGTCAACGACGTCCCCGAGGTGACGCCCGAGAAGACCAATGTCTCGTTTGTACCTACCGACGGCACGCCTGAGTTGAAGCTCTTGGTCAACGGCGAGCCGGAGATGGTCAACGAGGCTAGGGCTTCGGAGATTTTGGAGCTGGAGGATTTGGAGATCCTTGTGAGGCTGGGAACTGGCGACAAAGAGGCGACGTACTGGACTTGCGATTACAGCCACGAGTACATTACCATCAACGGTGACTACCGCACATAGAGGGGACAAAAAGGTTCAGGATTTGAAAGACGAGCTCAGACTAGAGAGCTTGAAGCATTGTCATATTAGAAGAGCGTCTATAACGTTACTTGGCCGTTGTTTGTCAAGAAAATAGACCCAGCCAGCCAATTGAAGAAACACTAGAATTGCCATATGTCCGGTATCGTTCGCGGCTTTAAAAGCGTTGTCAGCGTAACGTGATAAGGCGCAAGGGATTCGGAACTGCGTTCCCAAGGAAAGGGTAAGCCAAGGCACCGAGAAAAGTATCCCGCCGGGCTGAAGGCCGCGCCGAGGCACACGCCGAGGCACACGCCGAGGCATCGGGGTTGGGTGCGGGGACTGCTACTGGAGGCCGGCACAGCTGGCGCTCCCCCGCAACGGTGATGCGCCGAAGTGGCACCACCGCAGTGCTTTCGAGTTTTTGGGTGGATCATTGAGCGCCGGTGAACGATTCTAATCAGGGGGACATGATACTATAGAGTGAATGCTTCAAGTTACCTTAACTAAGTTGCGGACTGGTAACTTAAGTCTCGTAGACAGTGAACCAGGGTGATCCTGGTGCAGGTATCTGATACGACCGGAATCTTGTTCTATCGTCACGGGATTGAAGTCCGTATTGAACCCACCTCAGCCCACCTCATGGACAATTTGACGATGAGATAGCTAGCAAAGTGACCTAAACTCTTCGTACGGAAATATGAACCCAGAGCTGTATCCGTATGCACGGCAGAAACCCACTGCTCGAAAATCTGGGGCGCCCTGGGGCCATCCTCAGACGCGGAGGGCGGAGAGCGGAGGTTCAAGACGGCTACCCCAGAGAATCCCCACCTTTTGGGGGTCCCTAGGCAAGCTCCAGAATCAACCTCGGCTGCCGGCTCGTCCCATCGCTCGTCTACCGTACGATGAGACTAAACACTCCTCATTCAAAAAGGGAGTAGAGATCCATGCCCAATTGACGTTGTTCCCCATTTCTTGCAACCTCTGTACTTTCCCTTGACTTGAACATCACCTTTTCCCACTCCGAGACGAATCCGTCTGTACTGTCCCAATTCGCCTCGCTTTCAAGTTTCAAGATGACGTCCAGAGTTCCAGCCATTGTGAGTCGCTAGTGCGGGGAGAGCTCCCCAGCTCAGGTATCTTTCTTCAATGCACAGCATCGCTGACCCAAGCTGCCGCCTCCAGGTCCTGGATCGCCTCAGCGATCGCGCCAAAGAGGCGCTCGATCTCGTAGCCAAGTTTGTCGAAGAAGAGTGCATCCCGTAAGCGGATCATCTCCATCCGTCACTTCACCAATTCCAGCTTTACTGAACACCCTACGTGGTACAGCGCAGACCCCGTCTTGGAAGCCCAGATCGGCCAGGGCGAATCGAGATGGGACCACCACCCGGCCATCGTCGACGACCTCAAAGTCAAGGCCAGGAAGCTCGGCCTGTGGAACATGTTCTTGCCAAAGGGCCACTACAAGGAGTCGCCTGGCTTCACGAACCTCGAGTACGGCCTCATGGCCGAGTGGCTCGGCAAGTCGCGCGTCGCCTCCGAGGCCGTCAACTGCGCGGCGCCCGACACGGGTAACATGGAGGTGCTGGCCAAGTACGGAAACGACGAGCAAAAGGCACAGTGGCTCAAGCCGTTGATGGAGGGCCAGATCCGCTCTGCCTTTTTGATGACGGAGCCCGAGGTTGCCTCGTCGGATGCGACCAACATCCAGCTCAGCATGCGCAAGGAGGGCAATGAATATGTCCTGAATGGTTCGGTATGTGGTGGTCACGGCGCGGATCCTCACGATCAGAGACATGTTGCTGACTGCATGACAGAAATGGTGGTCCAGCGGTGCCGGTGACCCCCGATGCTCGGTTTACATCGTCATGGGCAAGAGCGACGCAAACAACAAGGACCCCTACAGGCAACAGTCCGTCATCCTCGTCCCCGCGGAGACAAAGGGCATCACCATCCACCGCATGCTGCAGGTCTACGGCTACGATGACGCACCCCACGGCCACGGCCACATCAGCTTCAAGGACGTTAGAGTCCCCGCCAGCAACTTGGTGCTCGGCGAGGGCCGCGGCTTCGAGATTATCCAGGGCAGACTTGGTCCCGGCCGCATCCACCACGCCATGCGAACCATTGGAGCAGTAAGACCATCACGCGCACGTTGTTCGGTTTTACAGTCCAGTTTCTAACGTATATGTCCTAGGCCGAGCGAGCTCTCGAGTGGATGCTGATGCGCATCAACGACCCGACCAAGACGCCATTCGGCAAGCAGCTCAAGGAGCACGGTGTCATCCTCGAGTGGGTAGCCAAGTCCCGCATCGAAATCGATGCCGCCCGCCTCGTCGTGCTCAACGCGGCCATCAAAATGGACGACCACGGGGCCAAGAAGGCGCTCAAGGAGATCGCCGAGGCCAAGGTGCTCGTCCCGCAGACGGCGCTGACGGTCATCGACCGCGCCATCCAGTCGTTTGGCGCGGCCGGCGTCTGCCAGGACACGCCGCTGGCGTCCATGTGGGCCAACATCCGCACGCTGCGGCTCGCTGACGGACCTGACGAGGTGCATCTGCAACAGCTGGGCAAGAACGAGAACAAGAGGGGCAAGGACGTCACGGACAAGATCCAGTGGCAGAGGCAGAAGACGGAGCAGCTGCATGTGCAGTACAAGACCAAGACGTTCCAGCCTGGGGCGCAGATTAGCAAGTCCAAGTTGTGAGATGCGTCGCGTCGGCAGCTAGGCGTTTCTGTATAGTTGAATGATATCTTTTTTGTGTGTACAATATCGTGAATGACAGGACTTGATTTAGTCAGTCTAGGTCTGTCACCCCGGACAGGATTGACAATTGGGATGAGATGTGATCTGCAACCCGTTGGCCCGCCGCCTCCATGTTCTCTGAGTCACACTAGCACCTCATTGTCTGGCCATGTGTAGCGCAAGTCAGGCACATGGTGATTGAACGGTTCAAGAGGCCCTGCGGCATTATGGTCCGGGAGGTGACGCTGCTAGTTACCTTGGAGATGGGCGCGTTGGACAGCTCAGAACCGTTCATGCCGGCAGCATTGACCACAGATGCAACCTCTTGCAGCCCGGTGGGACGGGAGATGGAGATGGAGGGGGGGGGAGGGGGGCCAAAGCCACTCCACAGACCGAAGAACTAGGTAGGCAAACAAGCATTGCCGTAGCTTTCGACTGCTTTGCTGTACAGAATTGGTGGGCAAGATGTATGCAGATGGACACAATGGCAAGGAACCATAGCTGGCAACATAAGGTCCGGGGTGGTGGGTTGCCCAGGAAGCCCGCTAATAATCTAGAAGGCAAGGATGGAAAGGAAAGGGAAACCTGACAGCGCATCCTGCCTTCCATCACACGGGCGACGGGCGATGGCCGATGGTCACAGCTTCTTCGCGGCTTCGCCTGCCCTGACTGACAAAGGCTCGGTGTTTCTTTAGTCGTAAGTACCACAGTACCAAGTATTCGTTGTGTCTGTCGTCCTCGTCCCCTGGCAGGTTAGGCCCAAGACCCGCATTCCTTCCCACCCCTGAACCCCTGCACCAGCTGCAGTTTCCCACAGTGCCGTCGCCGTTTCGATTAGGCCGTTGCCCCGTCAACATCCCAGAAAATTCGTTTACTTCGACACCCGGCAACTGCTCCACCCACTTTACCACCCAAGTGTTGCTAGACAGGGCCAATTCGGTGCTTCCAAGAGAGAGAGAGCGTGCATCTTTTTCACATCCATTCACGAACGTCATAAACACTCCACGGTAAATCCTGTGCACCAGCGCAAGCACCCGTTAAGTACAAAGACCTTCTTCCTTCTCTGCATTGGGCCCCAAGCCACATACCTCAAACCACCCAAATCCACCACCACCTTGCACATCCATCTTTCTTCACCATCCCACTGCAGACCATACCAGACCGCCCATACACACACACGCACTTTGCGCCCTCAACTTCACATCGTCTACACACGCATCAAGCCGCAGAAACACCTCGCCAGCTTCCAGCACAGCTCAGCATTGCGCACTGCACATCCAGCAACCAAACCAGTACATCACCCAATTCACAGCAAACATGTCTCCCAACGTCCTCGGCGACAAAGACGTCAACGCTACCGTCGTGGCCAGTGACCCGCAGTCCGCCAAGGACCTCAAGAGCATGGAGTACCACCGCCAGGTCCTGCAGAACAAGATGGCCCAAGAGAAGTACGACCGACTACAACCTCGTAGCAGTTGCAAGAACAAGACCCTAAACTCCATCGCCCTCGATAGGTCCAAGACGTACATCTCGCCATCTGACAACATCATGAGCCCTTGCACCGCCAAGCTCAGCGCCCTCCGCAACAAGCAGGTTGGCAA
Organism: Colletotrichum godetiae; assembly: GCF_030913485.1. Classification (NCBI taxonomy): domain Eukaryota; kingdom Fungi; phylum Ascomycota; class Sordariomycetes; order Glomerellales; family Glomerellaceae; genus Colletotrichum; species Colletotrichum godetiae. The sequence continues at coordinate 376,201 of NW_026851285.1, read as the reverse complement.
GTAAGTCATACCATCTTCTCCCGACATTGTCGACTCTTGTCAAGATCAACAAATACTAATCTCTCTGTCCAACAGGGTCAAGCCCAAGTCGCTCTTTGCCCAGACTTCCGCCAAGAAGCTCAGAGGCGATGCCGCCGTATTCGGCGACCAAGCAGGCACACCTACCAAGGACAACGCCTTCTAGGCAGCGTCGTCGTATCTTCTTCTTCTGACCAAAACAACATAAAAGCTTCACTTAGCTAATGGGATTGGCTCGCGGGTTGTTTTACTGGTTTTGTCTCTTCCTCTTTCTGGGGGAGACACTGAATTTGCGCCTCTGCTGGCTTTTCCAGGCTATTTTTCAGGGTGGGATAGGGTTCTTTGGCGTTTTACGGGTAGACCGATGTCTGGCTCCAGGATAAAAGGGGTTGGATTGTACTACACCATGACATGACACGAAACGATATCAGGCTTTTCTTTTACTTTTCCACGACTAGGATTCTAGAAGGAGCTGTATTCATCAGCCACCGCGCTATTGTCGGTCGGCCTGAGCAGGAAATACAAATCCTCGTAACCTTTTTAAACCATGCTTTTTTTTTCTTCATCTGATGACTTCATTTCTCATGCCTTCCACGCGCTCACGACGCACACCACATCCTCGTCCGCCACCGCGTGCCCGAGTCCCACTCTCTGCGGGATATGCCTGGCGCTCGCGCCCCAAACGAGCGCGTACTTGAAGGTATCCTTAAGCGTCCTGTGAATGCGGTCGCACACGTCCTCAATGGTACTGTTGCTCCGCACAATGAGCGCCTCGCTGAAATCCGGGTCGGCGCCCTGGCGCTTGGTGTAGATGCGGATGAGCTTGAGCTCCTCCCAGCAGCGGTCGACGACGTCCTGGATGCCCAGGTCGAGCTCGCACGACATGACGACAGTGTGGGGCTCGCGGGCGAGCTTGTCGAGGAAGTCGAGGGAGACGGAGTCGATCTTGTTGTAGACGTAGAGGCACTTAATGTACTTTCGGTGGTCCTTCATGATGACGTCGATGAGGTCGTCGACGGTGGCGTACTCGTCGCGGACGAGGACTTCGCAGTTTAGGATCTTGTAATCGCGGAGGATGTTAAAGACCATTTTCTCGTCCATGTTTTTGGGAGGGGACTGGAAGGTGATTTTCATGCCGCCTGCTTTTTTGGCTTTGAGGTAGATGTTTCTGTCGTGGCGTGTGTCAGACCTATCCTACACAACAACGAAATAGGGGGGAGAGAAAGAAGGGAGTAAGAAATCATCGTACGGTGGCTCTCTGTTGAGACGGATACCCACAGCCTCCAACTCTGCCTCGAGCAGCGCCCTCTGCTCCGCCTTCTTGGTCGCGTCCAGCACCATGAGAATCATGTCGCTCGTCTTGGCCGCCGAGATGACCTGTCGTCCTCGGCCCTTGCCCTCGGCGGCGCCCTCGATGATACCCGGCAAATCGAGCAGCTGGATCTCGGCACCGCCGTACTCGAGAACACCCGGAATGGCCGTGAGCGTCGTGAAGGCGTACGACGCCACCTCTGATTTTGTCCGCGTGACTTTGGATAAAAAGGTCGATTTACCGACCGAGGGGAATCCGACGAGGGCTATTCGGGCGTCGCCGGATTTGCTGACGTCGAAGCCTGCGCCGCCGCCGCCGCCTGCTCCTGGGCCTGGTTCTAGTAACTGTGCTCGGAGACGGGCGAGTTTACTTTTCAAATGTGAGTGAATGGGTTCCTGAGTATGAAGGTGTGATGAAGACTTACCCCTTTAGAAGACCAAGATGATATTCTTTGGAGGTCTGTTGTTAATAATGGCTCCTTGCTTGATCCGGCTTCTTTCACAAACGTACCAGTCGCCTTGTTCTCTATAGAAAGTCAGCAAAAGTTCTCCTCTCTAGTAGTACGCTTGGTAATCTCTCAAAAGTCGTCTCCTTGATCAACTTGTGGATAGTCTGATCTCAGTATGCCGTTGATCCATCGAGTCTGTCTCTCCAAGTTGACAAAAGCCCAGATAAAATGACTTTTGAGAACATGATACAAAGGTATGTGAGGGCGAGTCTTACTCTGGGTCTTTCTCATCTCATCCTCAATCCTAGTGGCGCATCATCAGCCTCCCGCTTCAAGTTGGTGGTGTCGGTGGTGGGGGTTCGTACTCCTTGATCTTTTCCGTAATGTTCACCATCTTGGCGATTTATGAGCTCAGAGTCTTGAGACTCTGAATTTACCTATAAATCAAAAAGATGGTGATGAGCAATGAGCGCTTCGCTTTCTGCTCGGCGCGAGACGGCTTCGCAAGATCATGGTGGGGCAAGTCGGCCTCCAAAGACGTAGGAAGACTGAACCGTGTGGCAGAATTTACCGCGGGGCTGCGTTGCAGCGACAGGGGTCTCCACTCACCGCCCTCGAACCACTGAGGATGCGCGCGCCATGGTTTGCGCCACAGCGTTATCGCGATAACAAATTTCCAAGCCTCGCCGCGCGCCGCTCACTGTTGCCCCGTCGTCGACATCCATCCAAAAAGCACACATCAACACTCGAGCTATCCCGTTACCTCTCTACTACGACATCCACCGCATCGAATTCCCCCCACCCAATCGCAATCATGTCGGACGAAGTTGCGCAAGCCCGACCCGAGGAGGTCGACGGACAGGAGCCCGAGGACAATGGGCAGGAGACAGCGCTAGCGACAACCACCACCGAGGTCGCCGCGCCGACAGAGCGAAAAGTAAAAAAGATTATCAGAAAGAAGAAGAGGCCGGCGCGCCCGCAAGTCGACCCGTCCTTCATCACCTCGGAGCCTCCGCCGCAGACGGGAACAATCTTCAACATTTGGTACAACAAATGGTCTGGCGGCGACCGCGAGGACAAGTACCTCTCCAAGACGCACGCAAAGGGCCGCTGCAACGTCGTCAAAGACAGCGGGTACACGAGGGCCGACAAGGTCACGGGCAGCTACTTTTGCCTCTTTTTCGTGCGCGGGATATGTCCCAAGGGCCAAGACTGCGAGTACCTGCACCGCCTGCCGGGCATCCACGACATATTCAACCCCAACGTCGACTGCTTTGGCCGAGACAAGCACTCCGATTACAGGGACGATATGGGTGGTGTCGGTAGTTTCATGAGGCAGAATCGTACGATTTACGTGGGAAGGATACACGTCACGGATGATATCGAGGAGATTGTGGCGCGTCACTTCGCGGAATGGGGGCAGGTTGAGCGAGGTGAGTTCATACAGGAAATCTGCGCCGCATCAGGGGAAACGCATGCTAACTTTCCATCTAGTTCGCGTACTCAACACTCGTGGAGTCGCATTCATAACATACTCCAACGAGGCCAACGCACAATTCGCCAAGGAGGCCATGGCGCACCAGTCTCTGGACCACGAGGAGATCCTCAACGTGCGCTGGGCGACGGCAGACCCGAACCCGATGGCGCAGGCGCGCGAAGCGAGACGGATCGAAGAGCAGGCCGCTGAGGCCGTCCGGCGCGCGCTCCCCGCGGAGTTCGTGGCCGAGATCGAGGGCAAAGACCCGGAAGCCAGGAAGAGGAGGAAGATTGAGAGCAGCTACGGGCTCGAGGGCTACGAGGCGCCGGACGAGGTCCACTTCGCTCGGGGCGCCAACGCCGTGAACCCCGTCGGTCGTGAGGGTCACGAGATGGAGTACCAGGAGCGGCTTTTGCTTGAGAGCGGCGGCCAGGAGCAGTACGAGGGATTGCCTATGCTTCAGCAGCAGCCGGCGGTTGTGTCTGGCGGGATCTTCTCCAGCAGTACGCTCGCGGCCCTCAACTCGTCCAAGGTTGCTGTGGCGTCGAAACCAAAGGTGGCTGTGTCTACTGGGCCGTTAGTCGGCTACGGCAGCGATGATGATTCCGACTGAGCCCCAGGCCTGGTTGGTTTTTTGTACGATTAACAAAGGGGCAAGGAAAAGAACAAAAGCGATCATGATACCCCATTTGAGAATGGAAACACATCAAAGTTAGAGAAGCCGAGTGGTAGAGAAAAAAGAATATCAACTGTTGAATATCCGTGAATACAGAGTCTCGTGTCTGCCGATCCATAGATCCATCACCGGCATCGTCTGTCCGGCTCTCTCGATGGGCGTGCTCCATTCTCGCTCAATGGCGACGGAAATGAGTTGCTGGACCTGTGTGCTCGCGAGCACCTTTTGCGCCTGGTAGGGCCCAAACATGCTGGCTCTCACGGCGGCCGAGATGAGGGCCTTGACGTGGCCCATCATGAAGATGTAGGCCGTCTGCTGGAGGGTGAGGCCCACGATGTTGCAGATTGCGCCAAAGAGGGGAGCCAGGTGAGCGAAGACGGGCGGGGGTTCGGCCTGGTCATCTGCGGTTGTCGCTGACGCTGACGTTGACCGCGACGAGGTAGCTGTCTTAAGAAGCGCCGCGTACGGCTGGAGAGTCGCGACAAGGGGTGCGGGGAGGGAGGAGGCGAAGGAGCGTTCCCAGATGGAGAGGAGGGCACGGCCTTGCGCGATGGAGGCGCGGCGGCCGACGGTGCAGATGATGGCGGCGTCGAGGTTGTCGTCTAGATCCGCGATGTTGGAGGGGCAGCGGTGCGCTGCTAGGACGAAGGGGAGGGTCGTCGAGGCGTAGGCGGAGATGGATTCCGGGAGGAAGGTGGTGAAGGAGGAGCGGGGCCGGGTGTGGGCTAGGTAGGACTCGAGGCCGCTGCTGAAGGCAAAGGAGCCGAGGGGGAGGGCTGAGTCTGAGAGGAGGAGGAGGTAGTGGTTTGTTTGTGAGGGGGATGGCGATACTGCATTTGTGTTAGTTAAAAGTCTGAGATATTTCATGTTAAAGACATTTAGTTGGTGTCGACTGACATGAGGGTTTTGATGAGAGACTTTGAGACGGTAGAGAACCGATGGGCTCTTCTGTATGCCCTTTGAGACCCTTCACCTTTTCCCTGGCAGCCTTGAGGCGTGCCTCCAGCTCCAAGATCTCCCTTTCAGCATCGTCTACGGATTCATCCCGCGCAAGTGAATCCATTGGGAAGCCTGCAAAAGCCCGTCTGAAGATTAAGACTCGATGTTGCAGTTGATAAGCTTCCGATAGCGGGAAGAGGACCCTGCAGGATCGGGGGGAGTAGTCGTTCAGGGGCTGCATCGAGCCTAGGCGCCCGCCGCCATCCTCCCACTGCAAAGATGGCCGCGCCGCCGGGGCACTCTGGGACTTCTGGGACTTCTGGGACCTCTCTGCAGGGATCTTGTTCGGCGTCTGCTCTCGTCCCACCCGCCCGTACCAACTTGCTCACCTCGGCGATTGATGGAGTAAAAAAAGAGAAGAGCTTCACCTTTCACGCCTTACAAGGTAGCTATAGGAAGCCCGCTCGGTGAAAATCGTACGATCTCACCAATCAAAGGCCTCGAGATTTCTCATTACTGAATATCTTCAATTGCACCTTTCAACGTCGCTCCCTCATCCTCATACGACCCTCCTCTCTGTTTTGAGGTCTAATAAGTCTCGACGTCATCAACTCCTTCTCCGCAGACACTGAACGTAAAGCGACCGGCGCCCCGGTCGACAATGCCAGGAGAATGGCAACGCACGACAAGATGAAGAGCGCCGAGGCCGACGACGCCGCGTGGGAAGCTACCCGGGGAGCCTTCATCGGCGCCGCGAGATGGGGTCTCGGAGCCGCCGTCGTGGGCGCCTTTGCGTACAAGTTCTCGCCTCTGTACAAGGGCCTCACCATTCAGTTCAAGATGTAATACGTCACCTCTCTCTCTCACGCGACAACAACTCAAATCACTATCATTTCCCCTCCCTCCCCCCTTTTCCTATCCCACACTGTTGCTCATTCACTCGTTCATTCCGTCGTACTATTGCTTGAAACGAGACTGACATAACCACGGCAGCTATATGCAAATGTCAGCCATGGTGCTGGGAAGCATGCTGGAGGCGGACAGCAGGTTACGAGAGTATGAGGCCCGGGTCAGATTGCAGAAGCGCATTCTGAGGGATAGGGCCAAGTGGGAGAGATTTGAACGGGAATTTTATGAGAATTCCAACGAGAAGAAATGAACAGTCACCATCACAGGCGAATAAACCGAAATTGATCACTCTCCAAAGGACTATTGATCTCAACCTGTATTTCATAGTATTGTATAACATTGGACAGTCAAATCCTTGACTTTTTGTTTTTCGAGCTTCACAGAAAAAGGTACCGCAGACCTGATTTAACCCCTAACGCCGGATCATGCAAGTCATTATGTCCCGCCAGCAGCGAGTCTTCTATCGGCTGCCAAATTTATTTCATTTTGAGGGACCCTCAAACTTCTTCGGGTCCATGTTGATCTTGCAGAGCCTCGCAACACAGCCGCTCAACTGCAGCAGCGTCTGCACGCCCTCCAGAATCTTCATGTGCGTGAAGCCAATCTCCTTGATGAACTCGAGCTTGGAGTGCTCGCTCAGCGTCGGGATCGTCTTGGTGACCTTGAACATGGTGCTGATGATGTCGTGGCTCGAGTACCCCAGGTCCCAGAGCTCCCGGAGACTGTCGAGCGCCGAGTCGACGTTGCCCTCGTAGCACGCCTTGAGCATCGCCTGCACCTTGATCGGGTGCGGTGAGTCCACCACCTTGAAGACGTTGTCACCCGACACGAAGCCGAAGCCGGCAAACGTCGACTGTAGGTTGTTGATGGCCTGTCGCATGTCGCCCTCGGCGCTGAAGACGAGCGCCGCGAGGCCGTCGTCGCTGTATTCCACCTTTTCGGCTTCGATGATTTGCAGGAGACGCTTGACGACCTGCTCGTCGGTGAGTCGAGCGTAGCGGAGGATGGCGCATCGTGACTGCAGCGGCTCGATGATCTTGTTGGACTGGTTACAGGCGAAGGCGAAGCGCGTCGTGTTGGAGTAGATTTCCATTGTCCGGCGGAGGGCCTGCTGGGCGCCTGATGTCATGCTGTCGGCCTCGTCGAGGATGACGAGCTTGTGGCGGCCCTGGGGCAGGGTGACCTTCTTCTGGGCGAAGCCCTTGATACGGTTGCGAACGACGTCGATTCCTGTGCTCGGGCGTTAGCATTAGGTATGCCAAATCAAGGACATGTTTGCTTCCATACCTCTCTCGTCACTCGCATTGAGCTCCAGCACAGCCTCCTTATATGTGTCTCCGAGCAACTGCCTCGCTAGGCAGAGCACACTGGTAGTCTTTCCGATACCAGGCATACCTGAGATGATGACGTGCGGCATGTTGCCCTCCTTTGCAATAATCTTTAGGCGATCAATCGTCTCGGTGTTTCCGACTACATCGTCGAGGAAGACAGGGCGGTACTTCTCGACCCTGAAGAGCGCGCGTTAGCAGTTGGGTTAGAAAGCTTGAGGAAACTAGAATGACTGACCAGGGAAGCTCATAGTTAGCTACGCCATTTGACGCCGCAGTCAGAGCCTTCTTGGCTGCGGACGTCGAGGACTCGCCAGCCTCCTCTGGCTTCGTGATCTGCTTCTGAGCGGGCATGGCAGCTTTTTTTTTTTGGCTGGGGTGTTGGGAGGTGCAGATAGCAGATCGTCAAGTCCCTGGAGTTCTGTGCGGGCAGCGGGCGGAAGCACTTTACGCGATGCTTGTCGAAAAGACGCGTCGTGTGCGGAACGCGCTAAACTTCTCTGGGATCCACCCTAGTCTTCCCTGCCTATTCTTCAGAATTCAACCTCACCGACATCTCACCAACACATCTTGTCAGTCCTGAGATATTTGTCCTCCTGGGCTTCAATACGTCGACATAGTCTCAATCGTAATTCTCACATTTTTGCATTCTGAACCGTTCACGCATTACCTCAACAAAAAAAAAACTCGTAGCATAAAGGCATTCAGCTTTTTTTTTTTTTCATTGCAATTTGTTCATCCAAGGTATCTAGTCGTCGTCCTCATCCGCCTTCTTCTTACCCTTCCTGGTCTTCGCACCTCCCTTGAAGTGCTTCTTTCCGGACGACAGCTTCACATCTTTGGGGTCGACTCCGCTCTCCAGAGCAATCATTGCCCGTGCCTTTCTTCCACTCAAGTGCTTCTGGCCCTGCTCCGTATACTTGTGGCTGAAGGGCATCTTAGTGTGGCCGCCGCTGCTGTTGGGGCCAAAGAAGCCCTTGTCAATCTGCTTGGACTTAGGGCCAGCTGGTAGAGCTGCAAGGTCTGAGGGAGCTATCGAAATATCATCATCGACGATGGACATGGTGTCTAAAGACGTGCTGAGGGCTTGACGCCGCTTCTCGGGGAGATGCGTCTCGTCGTAGAGCTCTGCGTTGAACTCGGGGCCGTCAACTGTTCCTGGTGGTGGTTCACAGTACAGGAGCTTTCCGGCAACGTAGTCCTTGAGGATGTATCGAGAAGCTCTTGACTCGTCAGGCTGACCCAGTCCCTGGGTCTGGAAGCCTCTGGCTCTGGCATATGCGCGGAGCAATTCCGGAGCGGTAGGAATGCCTGTGCCTCCTTCTTCGGCAGCGCGGGTCCTAATCTTGATTCCGTAAACGGCTTCCAAGAAGGTCTTGGGTATCCTCCTGGTGACCAGCCCAGCCGGTCCCTGGAACTCTCGCAGTTGATCGATGGGCAACACACCGTTGCAGACCAGGTCGGCCTTGGTGTTTGCGAAGTTCGGGTAGACCAAACCAGGACAATCGCACAGGACAACATTCTCGCTGAGGTGGATTGTCTGGAAGTGCTTTGTCTTTCCTGGCGTTGACGAAACTGAAACCTTCTTGGCACCAATCAAGGCGTTGATGGTGGAAGACTTTCCGACGTTGGGATATCCGACAAGACCAATCTGCAACTTGTGTCCAGGCTCTGATGATTCACCGTTAGTTTCCAATCCAAATTACGTTTTGGGGTTCTCATCATACCTGCGTTCTCGGGAGCGTGACTGAGGAAGATGTCCTCCAGCTCCTCGACCGTAAGAATTCTCGTGTCTTCATCATCAACGTCGGCCTCGGCCTCCGGCTGCGAGACCGCAGGCTGAGCAGTCTCTGCGCCGCCCTCCTCTTTGTCATCCTTCTCTTCCTCATCTTCTTCTTCCTCCTCTGAGCTCTCCTCCTCGGCAGATGCGGCCTCCTTCGTGGCAGCCTTGGAGCTGCTGCCAGCCTGCGGTTCTTCTTCCTCTGATTCGTCATCGTCATCGCTCTCCATGGCCTCCAACAGTTCTTTCGCAAGATGCGCAGAGAAGAATCTGTACGCAATGCCGTTCTCCTTCAGGTACTTGGCCCACATCTTACGCTGTGTCAGCGTGAGCATATCTGCCTTGTTGATGAGCAGCAGGTTCTCTTTCTTTGAGTCGATGTCTTTGACGTAGTGCTCCAAATCCTCGGATCTGAAAAGCAACGGGTTCCTGGCATCGACAATCTGGACGATCAAGTCTGATCGTTCAATGACACGCCAAAGTTGTCTCCACACCTCGAGGTTACGCTCGAACGGCGTCATGAGGAGATCGTTGTTCTCCTGAAGTTCGGCGAGGCCTCGGCGCCAGTCAAGGAAACTCTCTCTCTCCCGTCTGTCCAGCTCCTCCGGTGTGGTGGACGCATCCCACTTTGGTCTTCTCGGCACTGTCAAGCGTCCCCTGTGCTCTTTTTGCTTGCCAATGATGGCCCTTTCCTCTGCTCCAGATAGCAAATACGGGTTCTTCTGGTCGGTATGGATGATCTTAACGTTGTTCATTTTCTCCGCCGTAAAGTCCGTGCCCGCCAGCTCTGCGGTCGCGAGGAACTCGTCGAGAGCACCTTGCTCGGTAACCGATCGCATTTTGACCCATGACGCTTCTTGTCGCTCGTTCGTGAGGTACTGGTAAAGTGTGAGTATTTGTCTTGAAAACTTCGGAACGAGAAGACCCGGCGTTGCCTCATTACCTCTTCTCCTGTGGCGTGGTTCACTCTGGTGATGGTACTTTTCTTCCTGTCTGCGCCACGACCCTTGCCAAAGCGATCGTTCATCAGGGCGTTGCCCAGCCCGGCGGTCTTCTTGGATTTGGCGTGCACCATTTTCGCGGTGATATCTGGTCTCTCGCTACTTTGGAAAATAAGGTGAAAAATGCGCAGTGGAAAGAAACGACTCCCAAAGCTGCTTTGTGAATCAGAATGAGTAATAGTGGGAGCCCGTCGCAAGTGCCCGCCTTGAAGAGAATAGCAGTGCCCCGCGACGATTAATCAGCGGGGCAAAAAAGTGATTTTGGGCGTTTATCGATAAGAGATTTTTTTTTGCGACCGCGGGGCTCTCATCTGTGCGTCCCACTGAATCTCTCCCTCTTGCGCACCCATCAGTCAGATCGACGAGCCAGTCTACCATTACCCGAAACACTCCAAATCAGACAAGATGGCGAAGGGAAAGAAATTGTAAGTCTGTTACTGACCACTTCGCAGGCGTGGTAGCTGACAACCTTTTCTCAGCGACAAGAAGAGTGCGCAGCACTTCACCCTCGTCCACCGACCGCAAAATGACCCCCTCATCCACGACGAAAATGCGCCCTCGATGGTGCTCAACCCGGTGCCTCAGAAGGGTGGGCCGTCGAAGAGCAAGCATCTGAGCGACCTTGCATCTGAATTTGGGTCGGAAGCAGGCAGCATACGCGCAAACGAAGGAGAGGCAGCAGAATACGGCGTTTACTACGATGACACTGAGTACGACTACATGCAGCATCTGCGCGGCTTGAACTCTGGAGGTGGTGAGGCCGTCTGGGTTGAGGCCTCGGGTGCCGCAAACAATGACCGAAAGGGAAAGCAGACGCAATCACTCGAAGATGCGTTGCGACAGATGGACCTGGAGCAAAAGAGCGAGGCTTTGCTGGATCCCTCCCTCCTCCCCAACAAAAACCTCCCGCGAACCAACTACGAGACACAGGTGGATGTCCCCGATGCCATCGCTGGATTCCAGCCCGATATGGACCCCCGGTTGAGGGAGGTGCTGGAGGCATTAGAGGACGACGCGTATGTGGATGATGACGACGACATTTTCAAAGAGCTGTCCAAGGACTCGCGCGAAGTCGATCAGTACGAATTTGAGGACCAATACGACTATGACGACGAGGATGAGGGCTGGGAATCAGACGACACTGCCAAGCCGAACAAGGAGTACAAGGATGGAGCAGTGCCGCAGCTGGTCCCTGTTGAAGGGGAGGCGTTACCAGAACACCAGAACGAAGACTGGATGGAAGACTTCAAGCAGTTCAAGAAAGATCAAAAGGGCGGCAAGGTCCAGCCGGCCAAGGACACCCCGTCTGAGTTGCAGTCCTCCATTTGGACCACGACAACGATGGGTGGCCGGAAGAAGAAGAGAAAGGGAGCGTTGACCAATCCATCAGCCTTTTCTATGACCTCGTCCGCCATGGTCAGGACGGAACAACTCACCCTTCTGGACGCCAGATTCGACAAGATTGAGGAGGAGTACACAAATGAGATGGGTGACGACATGGCATCTGTCTCGGAAGTATCAACGGCGACCAGTGTGACCGGACCCACCAGAGGCGACTTTGACAGCATCATGGATGATTTTCTGGGCAACTACACCAGGCCTGGAAAACGGACAAACAAGAAGAACAGGCCGCAGACTGGTCTTGAGCAACTTGACGAGATCAGACAGGGTCTTGGCCCAGCTCGGTTTCGTTCACTCAACACCAAGAGGGTTTAGGTGTGTTTGCGCCCAAACACAGAAGCATTCGGCGCAGCCTAGATTCCGGTCATCGAGATACCCTCACTGAGTGCCAGACTTTGCATTAGATCTGAGCTCCATAATGTTATGATAAACAAATTGATGTTTTATGAACCATCATTTTCTCCAACTTGATCTGAAATTTGCCACAAGCTGAGTCCTTAGAGAGTCCAGCGGCTAATGATTTTGCGTACAGTGATTCACACTTGTCGCTTCCAACAACGTGAAAGTTCTCTGTAGCTTGAAAGATTTGCCGAAATCTTCCTTCTGGAAGGAACACTCGAAAGTGCATGTGAGGTATGCTCCCGCCGTGGGAGGAGAACCTTGAGGAGTTCATCTCACACAGAGGGCGTGGATTTATCCCACACACCCCTGGCTCAGTGGGCAGGAACGCACCCAGCTGTGGGTCATAGCTTCGCTTACTTTAGACGCCTTTAGACGCCATACACGCCGGGGAAAAAACGCGGCAAACGCAGACCAGCTCCATCCTAGTTCTCCACTTGGTTCTTGTCTGCCTCATCGTTTCCTTCTTGGAGTTTCCTTTCGCGAACCCGACATGACGTCGGTCTCTTTCCCTCCAAGCAGACCCGACAAGAAGCTATCGCCATTCGGAGGCATATCGACTGGTGGCTTTGAAAGTCATTCTGACGCGAGCAAGAACGTTTTCGGCTTCAATGGAGCGGGCGCCGGCGGTGGGCAGCGGTCGACACGCAACTTGAATAACCAACCTCCCGACATGACGACTCCTGCGACAAAGCGGAAGGGCGTCAACCCGTTCGATGGCGCCAGCTCAGACGACAACCGACGACGAAAAAACACGAAGGGAGATTCACAAGGCGACTGGAAGAAGAAGGGTCCCAAAGCGCAAGGCGCGAAGCCCAATGGCGCGAAGGCGCCGAAAGGGTTCGGAACCACCCAGTCGCGCGGTAGTTTCGGTACCCAAAACAACAACAATCACAGCTCGGGCTCTACCGACTATGGAACGGACGATGCGAACGGCGAATCAAACGGTGACGGCACGGCATACTCCGACAGAATCTTCTCACAACTACGACAGGATGGAATCGCGCCGCCAAAATGGCCGTCCGATCCAGGAAACACGACGTCAAAGGCCTCGATGGCTAAATTTAGGGAAGAATACAAGACATATCGCGATCGGGCCAGGATTTCGTTGATGCGCGCCGGCTTGATTGACGATCCCGATAAGCCAAAGCGACTGGAAGACGCGATTGACTTTAAAGGCATCTGCGACGCGATGTGCCCCGACTTTGAGAAGATTACTCGCATCACCGAATTCGATGTTCAGTCTGCCGAAAAGGACCCCCGAACCACTTTCGCCAACACATCAAAGATGGTCAAGAAGCTGGCGCGTTCCGCAGCTGGCCAGGAGGCTCCGTTACCCATGGATGTCAGATCTACAGCAGCCCTCCGAAGGACGCTCGACTATCTCATCGACGACCTTTTACCGATCGACGACAAGTTGCCTTCTTCTCATGGTTTTCTGTGGGATAGAACACGTGCGATTCGCAGGGACTTCATCTTCCATTCGACAATGTCCCCCGAAGAGATGAAGGACCAAGTATACTGTCTCGAGACGATTGCCAGGTTTCACGTTACAGCGTTACATCTGCTTTCTCAGGAGGGATTCGCGCTGGAAGACTTTTCAGAGCAACAAGAAATTGAGCAGCTGGGCAAGGCGTTACTTTCGCTCATGTTTGCTTACGACGACTGCAAGCCCCAAGGTGTTGTTTGCGAAAACGAGGCCGAGTTCAGGGCGTACCATTTGCTTTTCAGTGCAAATACTCCCAATATCCTCGACAACGTGCAAAAGGAATGGGGAGACTCTCGCTTCTGGACCGACTCCGATACTATCAGAACAGCCGTCTCACTCGTCGAGAGCTTGCAGAGTGCAGAGGACTTCCACGGTCCGTTGGGCTCGGGCCCGTCCATGGTGACATCGGGTGCACACCTCACTTACTTCAGAATCCTGCAAAGCCGGGAAGTGTCTTATACAATGGCATGCTTTGCAGAGATTCATTTGGGTCAACTCCGCCGCTCAGTTCTTCGCTCCCTGAAGAAGGCGTACACCAGACCACGACACGGGGCAAAAGACATCACGCCCTCTACACTAAACCGATTTCTTCACTTCGACACAGAGAATCAGGCGATTGAGTTTGTCGAGCAGCATGGTCTCAGCTTCTCGAATGGACAAGGACCAGCGGGCGAACCCGTACGACATCTTGATACGTCGCAGCGCATGACATGGCCGAGAATTCATCATAGTTTCTCTCAGAGATTGGTTGAGAGAAAACGAGGTTCTCGTAGTCTTCCTGAGATCATTCACCGCACAATAGCCGACGAATCTACGGGCGCTAGTCAACAGGCTCCTGCAGGATTTCCGACGGGAGCGGCTTCATTCAAGCCGCCTCCACAGCAGGCTCCTTTTGGAAGCCACCCGGCAACGAACGCAGACTCTCCTTTTTCCAAGTCTCCTTTTTCAGCTCCCCAAGCAGGCACCTCAGCAGGACTCAGTGGAACGCCGTCTTTCGACAAAGGTAAAGAATCTTCCACATGCTACCCATACCGTCGTAGCCTCTTGCGTGCTAGCACCGTTGTCGACCCTCAAAATCATTGCGACTCTCCTCCACCGGATCTTTCCTCTTCAGTCAAGATCGAACGTCATAGTGCCAGGTTTCAGACACGGCAACACTTGGTACGGCTGAAAGACTGGCGGTCGTTCCAGGGATTGAGAAGCGGTCAGATCGCGTTCTCAATCGGGACGAGATGACTAGTGATGGAGTGTCACTGGCAGAAGACGAAGAGGGTAGGCATAGCGAAACCGGAACTCTGCTAACATTGTGTCTCATAGCAACCGAAGGCCCCAAGCCGACTTCAACGAATTCCAACCCGTTTGGAAACCCCTTCTCAACAACTCCGCCGACGTTTACTGGTGCAACTCCTGTTCAACAAAGCGGCCCAGCCTCGTCAGCAACAGCAGTACCAGCTCTGAATCCATTTGCTGCCAAGACGAGTTCTTTTGGCAAGCCAGACGCTGCGGCCGAGAGCACGACGCCTAACAGCAACCCATTCGGTTCACTGAACCAACCAAATGGCACTTCCCAACACAAAGCCCCGAGCATACCGGCTTTCCCTTCCCCGGCTTTCGGTACAGGCGCAGAACAAAAGGCGCCGGCGCAAGCGCAGCCAGCTGCGTCGAAAGATAGCTCTCCGGCCATCACCGTCACTCCGCCGACACCCAAATTCCCCTTGCCAACTTCAGGCACAACCGCAGAGTCGTCAACGCCTTTCAAATTCCCATCAAATCCCGGCGTACAGTCTACGGCTCCGACCGCTACCAGCAGTCCCTTCCAACCAACTCCGAAAACAAATGCGACGCCGCCATTACCGTCCTTCTCAGCAGGCGCAGTGGCTCCCGCTCAGCCAGCGAAGCCTTTCGCGACATTTCAACCCCCACCAACTCAGTCTCCCAGCCTAATTCCCACCACGACGGCTCCATCTATTCTCTCTCAGGCACCTACAGGCTCTATTGCCGGGTCCGGGCAATCCCCATTGCCTTCCTTAAATTTCCAGGGAGGCAGTTCGGAAGCCGTGAAGCCAACGTCCTCAGTTCAGCAGAGCTTCCCTCCGGCCATCGCCTCGCCTATACCTACTGCAGCTTCACCGCTCGCCCAGGCAACACCTCCTCAAGCTCCACCCGTGAAGCAGCGGTCCAAACAGGATGTTATGGCCGACTTTGCGAAGTGGTTCGTTACCGGCGACAACGGGTTGATGCAAGAGTTCGAGAAATACATCATCGAGCAAATTGTCTCAAACGCCTTTGGGCAGTATCACAGGGAGGAAGAAGAAAGGAAAAGAAGGGAGGAGGAGGAGAGGGATCTAGCAGAAGCACGGAAGTTCCAGGTCTACAACCTATCTGTCAAGTACTTCTATCGATGGAAGGAAATCGCCAGAAACCTTCGCCTCACCAAACTTCGCAGACAAGAGAGGGAGGAGTACCGAAGAGTTCAGCGTGAACAGCGGGAGGAGGAAATCAGGCAGAGGAAGAAGGCAGCTAAAGTTGCCGAGGCGAAGAAAAGGGCTTTGGAGAAGAATGGTTTCGACCCTGTGGAGGAATTCAGAGAGCTCCTTCAACTTAGGAAAGACGGCACACAAGCCGACCTCCAAGCAGAGGCGGAGGCTCTGCTAGCAACCGGCATCTTGTCAGGCATCTCGGACGAACGACTCGCAGCCGCCCATGTCATGCGGCCCCCAGCGACGATGGAGACGCTTGCGACGAACACGCCGCTACCTCGATCCCGCTCGTCAACGGCCTTATCGCAGTCAACCACGGGTACCAAGCCCCGCGGCGCGAAAACACGGGCCATACGAGAAGAGTTTGGCAAGAGCGCTACCAATTTCCGAAGATCGCTGCCTCCCATGTCAGCCCACTCCTCGTCATCACGACTGTCTTCAGAGCCGCAGAAGCGCGTTAGCAAAGTGTCTGATCGCTGGCGTCTGAAGGCGATGGGGCTCGTTACGATGCCCGACGGATCAGCGTTGCCGGAGTCCATCGCAAACGAGATGCGGTACAACGGGAAACGATATGCAGGGCTCGGGTCATTCGGCTTGGACGGCACCGAGCGACGCCGGAGCGTCTCTGCCGATCTCAACCACGCTGCCGAGGCCCGGTTACGCTTTTCACAGTCGCTTAACGGTGGCAGTGGTAGTAGCATTGCCGCCGTACCGCAGGTCAACGGGACCTCACCGCTTAGTAAGAGGAAACGGGCTCTCGATGACGACAACGAGATTGCGGTTGTGGACGAAACCACGCGCGTCAAGAAGCGGCCGTCGAGTAATGCGGAGATTGATAGGATACTTCGGGAAGCGAGGGAGAATCTGGAGTCGTTGAGGAGTTCGAGGATCGAGCTAGACGAAGGGGCGGATTGGTTTAGGGAACAGAACGAGATGATGCACGCGGAGGAGGCGAGCAGGGCTAGCTCGCCGTGGGGGAAAAGCGGTCATCGGTGAAGGAGGGAGGGACATGGAGGAAACAAATGGGAGGTACGATATGCATCAGCATTGGCGTTTTTTTCCACGGGTACTTTCTTGGGCGTGGAGTATGAAGGGTCCTTTTTTTTTTTTTCTTTTTATCTCAAGTAGTTCTCGTCTTTGCAAAGGTACAAAAAACAATACGGGCTACGAATACCCCATAGAAGAGACTTGTTTGGAATATTATGATTCGTGTACGATGAATAGTGCATGCATGGCCATGGGAGTGACTTGATCAGATGAAGTGAGGCGTCTGTATGGGATTGGTATTATTTGTCTGGTATTGGGTATGATGAACCTCGTGTTCCGGTGCCCGCTTACTCCGTCATATTGTAGATTTACTCCAAAACGCCACTCGCTATCGGCCGTGACTTGTAACAAATGAAACCACAAAAAGAGCCCGTTAGATAGGATTAGACATGACAACTATCTCTTCTTGGGCGGAGGCGGCGGCGGAAACGCCACCTGGATCTTGTAGCTCTCTACGGGGCTGCCTCCCAACGAGGTAAGCCTCTTTGGCAACGGCCGCGCCAGATCGCGCACGATGCCGGGGATGGTCTTGGACGCATCCGATGCCAACGGGGGCGGCGGCGACGACTCGGTGTGGATGTGCCGGTTGTGCGCAGGCGCGGGCCAGCCGGCCTGGCTTAGCAAGGGGCTCGCCGTCGTGCCCGAGGTCGGGGAGGCGTACGTGGTGGACGGGCTGAAGGTCGCGGCTTGGCCCATTGACGGGGTGGAGAAGCCGTGTTCTGAGGGGACGTAGGGTCTGAAGGAGAGGAGGGGCGCCGCGGAGGTGGTTGATGTGGGCGTGGCGTACTCGTCTTGCGGGGAGGCCATGTTGTATTTTGGGGAGTGTGCTTTTACGGGGATGATGGGGAGGCTTGTTGTGATGTTTGCGAGGGTGAAGGGTTCCTTTGGAGAGGGCTTCTTGTCGGTGTAGGGGATGTGGTCTGCGGCTGTGAAGGAAGAGATGGAGTTGTGTGGCATCCAGAGACTGGGTTTTGATACGGGGCTGGGGGACATGTCTTGCTGTTGGTGTTGATGCTGCTGCTGCATGGACTCGTAATGATACTTCTCGTTTTGCGCTTCTTCTTCTTCGACGGAGAAGAAGTTTGGTTGTCTCGGTGTGAGATGCGTCTGGCAACGGAAGGAGAGGGACGAGGCCGGGCGATGACCCTTTGCGCGGCGAGAGAGCTCTGGGTTGATGCCGCGGCCTTCTCTGCGCGCTCTGCGCTTGCGGCACTGGATGAAGGTGCAGCCGGCAGCCAGGAGGAGTGCCACGATGGCTCCGATGACGATGCCCACGATGGCTGTCATGGGAAGGGTGTGGGTTTCAGCTTTGTTGGCATCTGCTGCATCCTTTGGGTCAACGACGGTGATGATGCCCTTTGTGAAGACGGTGTCGTTGAGGCCGACTAGTGTGCCCGGGTTTGGTCTCTGCTGGCAACCAGCTCCGAGAGCAACGAGGTCTGTGGAGGATGTTAGAGGTGCGTCTACAGGAGAAATCTTGACCAAGATATTACTTACAGTTTGATAGGTAGTAATGTTCACCACCTGCTCTTACACACGACAAGCACTTGTCGTAGGCTGAGCCGAGCATGGCACCGCCATCCGCATCGCAGTATGCGTACTGTGATGACTTTGTCGGGTCTAATTCACCATCTGTGAGAGCAGCCTCCAACGCGCCGCATGCCGTAGATGTTTGGCAGGGGTTGGAGCCCACGCCGGTGGCATTGGGGTACCCAAAGATGCAGTAGTCGAAAGAGTACCTCATGTTGTCTGGAGGTGTCGGTCAGCGCCTCTGATCCTCAACTGTGATTGGACTCTTGACTTACACAAAAACCAGTCTTGGTCGTTCTCATTGCCCTGAACAAAGGTGCTGTCCTGAAGACAGCTCAAACACTGTTGGTATTTCTGTCCAGCGGCCCCTGACTTGTAATCGTCGTCCACACAAGTAATGTCCTTGCCCTTGGTGTTGGAGGAGTTGGGGTCCGAGGCATCGAGACCGTTGGAGTCCAGACAGAAGGACGCACATGGCGAATTGGGCGCGACTTGAAGTGCTGATACACAGGCTGGTACGATTGTGGTAAGAAGAAGGAGGGCGGATCGAGCGGCCATTGTGGGATGTGGCCGGGTTGGCAGGGATTAAGGAGTGTAGTCGAAGTAAAGCAGAGCAAAGACTCCAGAGCCTTGCAAACTGTAATTAGGTAAATGATAGTAAAAGAGACAGTTGATATCTCGAAAAATGGGATTAGATATTGCCCAGTGTAAGCCAAGAACACAAACGAAACAATTTCACACAAACAGTCGGAATAAGCTCAGCAAGAAGTAATTGCTTCTCAAGTCAAGGTGGGAGAGCAAGGTGATATATCTCGCAGAAAACGCTGATCTCATCTCCACCATTCACTCGAGCAGGGGGAGGGGGGGGCCATATGCAGATGCAGGAACAGGATGGTCTGGAATGGTACGGTGATGGTCTGGAGTCGCCTGCAGCTCGCAGGGCCCATGAGATAGGATCCCGAATGTATGGGGAAAAGAAGCTACGAGGTAGCAGGCATTTGGCAAACGAAGCCATATAGAGTAGAGAGCGGCGTCCCAAGCCGGAGACGGGCCCGTCGTCCTGCCGCCCATCTGCTCGACCACGGTTCGAGATGGGTGTCGGCGTCGGCAGAGGGTGTGGTGATGTCGGATTGAGGCGGCCAATGATGGGCCAGCGCAGGTTCCCGAGGTTTACGGTTATGAAGTGATGGAGGGGAGCCGGGGAGGGGAGGGGACAATACTCTGGACCCGAGCAGTCACGCAGAACTGTGTCCTACATAGACGCCGTTTGCCGACAAGGTGAGAAGAGCATTGTCTCCCCCGTTGGAAAAGCTCGTCAGGTGAACAGGCGATGGGGAAGATGGCAGAGCGCTAAAGACTTCCCAGCACTTGCAGGACGGTGTGCGGCGCGACAACCTCAGGGCGGCAGCTTGTTGGTCTGCCGCGATGTGTGTTTGGTTAGCGGCCGGTGGACGATGCGCCATCTCTCTATCTGCCCCCAATGTGGTGGTGCAAGCAATCGATAGTGTGGTTTTTTCCCCTGGCGATTTTGCGCGTATATGTGCCCGCGCGAGTGTGCTTGTGCCTGTGCCTGGCGTTGGTGGGATGCATTGTGCAATGTTAGTGATCACGGCGGGCGGCTGTGAGAGATGCATGCACCCTTGGGCCTTGGGGAGCTGGGGGGGGGCCAGGAATGTGAGGAATCATTGTGCCAATGGGAACACGGCGTTTGGAGATTGATCTGGTTGGTGACTGGTCTGTTGGAGTGTTGCAGTGTTAGGTAGGTTGGAAGTGTTGGAAGTGTGAGTGACAGTCAGCAGTAGCCCGGCGCTTACCTGAGTGCCTGAGTGCCTGAGCCCCCCCCCCAACGGGCCAACCAAAGATGTGCCTGGCCATGGCAGTTGGTTCCTTCTATCGGGGCATTTGGACTCTCCACTTAAAGCCGTGAGCTCGGTCCAGCCGGTTCCCACTGCGGGACCCAAGTGGGGTTCGGCCAAGGGTACCGCGGTACTTGGCTTGTCGCTCGTTGGCGATCAGTTCTGGGTCTCGTCAATGCTCTTTCCCTTTTCTCTCATCCTCTTCTCTGTCAGACTGTCTCTCCCTTTTCCATCCTTGGCCCCGTCAGCCTTCAGCCACAACACACACACACACACCCTAGTCGCAATGCCTTTATCATCCAAATCCCGGCCTGTCTATCCGTAATACCTCTCGAGAGTTCCCTTTTTGGTTTTCAACCCTTTTACCAGACGTCTGTTATTAGGGGGGGGGATTAGGCAATGCTACACCAAACTCCGCATGGGTTCCCTGTTGGCAAGTGCTGGCATGAGCTTCTTTTCTTCGGACATGTTCACCCCTTGCAAACTCTTTCGTTACCTTGTCTTATCTTACTGAGCCGAACTTTTTGGTCTTACATCTGAAAGCTTGTCACTTTTTGCATCATTCAGGTGTTCGAACGTTTGGCTCAATACGGATTCATAGGAGTTCGTGATTCGTATATCTCACCCAAACTAGAAACTAAAGGAAAACCCAAATATCTTGTATTGTCGTCCTTGATTCCGATTCTCCCGTCATCGTGCGACGTTGCTTCCGTCCATTCCGACCATCTGGTGCGGTGTTACCTCCTTTCTCTTGTTCCCTCTCTCTCATGTCTCGCTCTCTTCTCGTTTGTCTCATAAAACGGGTGTGTGTTCAAAGCTCCAGTCGCTATGTTGATGTATCCAAACGCCCGCAGATGAGAAGAAACATCCCCCCAAAAACAAAAATCCAAACCCGGATTAGACTTCCGGCTGTGCATTCTTTGCATCGCTGAATATGTCCAAACGCTTTTTTTCCCTTCGCGTGGCTGTTGGTCCCCAACGAACCAAAAACCAGCATGCATCAAATATGATTACTGTTGTCATTAATCGCCTCCCTCACTCTCTCTTTCCAACTCTCTCCATCTCTCCTTTTGTTTCATGCCTTTTCTCTCAACTGATGATGACATCTCTGCCGGTAACCGAATAAGTCGTCTGATACATGCACCGCTGAGGCGCCGTCTCGGGACAGTTGCCGTGAAACAGCATCTGCCCGCCCCCAGCAACGCTCGTCGCGCCGCCCGGCGCCGTGAGGTTGAAGTCGCCCGTCTTGAGCAGCATCCTCGACGGCCGCTGATAAGGGCCCTTGATGTTCCTGCTCGTCGCGTAGTTGACGTTGTAATTGTCCGAGTTGAAGCAGAAGCTGCTAAAGAACAGAATATACAGCCCGTCCTCGGTGCGCACCAGGTCCGGCGCCTCGACTAGGGGCCCGTCGGCCGCCGTTCGGCTGAGGATCTGCACCGGGTCGCCGACTTTGCTGATGCCGTCCGCCTCGACTTCCTGGAGCATGATGGGCGTGTCCACGAGCGGCTCGACGCCGTTGTTGCAGTCGCCTCCGTTGCCAACGTTGTTGCCGTCCACCTTGTACACCACGTAGCGCTTCTTGGTCGGCTCGTCGTAGTAGCCCGCGGCGTCGATGGCGCCCCCTTGGTCAAAGGGACATACCCACGGCTCCGACGTCGGCTTGTAGGGCCCCGTGACGATGTCAGAGATGCCCACGCCGATGCAGTGCCGTCCGCCGCCGTCCTTGACTTCGCCAGAGTAGTACATGATGAAGCTGCCGTTGTCGAGCCTTCGTACGTCTGGCGCCCAGGTGTTGGAACCCGTGGCCCAGCCGACGTTGGGAAGGGCGTCGTTGTCGAGGAGTTCCCACGAACCCGAGATCTGCGTGGCTTTGGCGACCTGGATATTCTTGCCGTTGCCGTTGGTTGCGAAGGAGTACCAGAGCCCGTCATCACCCTGGACGAGGGCCGGGTCTGGGAAGTCGGTGTTGATCTTGGGCGTGAGGACCTTGTCTTGTCTGCCAACGACGTAGAGGGCGTCTACTGGTGCGCCGAGGACGGTTTGGAAAGCTCCTAGACTGAAGACGCCTGCTGCGAGAAGGGCATATTGCCGTAGTGATGTTGTTGAAAGCATTGTAACTGTGTATCTCTCTGTTTCTCTCCTGCTCTCTCTCTCTCTCTCTCTCGCTCTGGGGTATAATAGATATTGACAATTATGTGTAAGAGGGGGTGTGTGACATTAAAAAAGACACACGCAAAGGTGCGAAACAGATGTTGACTTGGACCAAAAGACTTCGCGTCCAAGAACAATATAGTCTTTCTGGGCTGATGAGAAGGGGTCTTTCTGCGTGTGAAGGTTTCTGGGGTGTTTGTACTCTTTGAGGGAAGAAATTGGAACAGGTCTATTAGAATCCAATTACTGAGTACACATTACTTTCCATAAGCAAAGTGCTGCCGTCATGAGTGTCATAGCGAACTTCGAGAAGGAAAACGGTTTCGAGGATCGTGCGGACGAAGGGCCCTTCTTGTAGTCAAACAAAACACAAGCACATACACAATACAGCTCACAGCTCACAGCTTACACCCCGAAGAAGAGACTGACAAGTTTGATGCGTGCGCAAGTGTGTGTGTGAGTGGGTAGGCGTGTGTAAGAGGACGAACCCCCCCCCCTTCCCCTTTGCCGGAAACAATGTACATTTGGGAAATCTTTTTCCTTGCTCTCCAGCTTTTCCAGGTATCAGCAGGGCTCATGCGGGAATGAGATTATCACTGCAAATGCGTGTGGAGAGAGAGATGTTGAGCTGGAGCAAGTAGCAGGAGTAGGATAAACCTCTCACGGCTTGTGGTGGGCTCTGTTCCATGGCACGTCAAAGCAGATGATGCTTGAAACAGGTGGGCCGGGGGGGGCGTGTGTGTGTCGTCGAAGTGCGTGGCAGCTTCTCTCACCTCACTCCTCGACCGGATACCCGAAGCTAGAACCTCTCAAGTTTCTTCCCTAATTTTCCCTGCTTGGAATCCTCCTGCTTGGAAAATCAATTTTTACACTCTTAGGGCTGGGCACGCGTCAGATTGGCAGCGACGGGGTGGTCAGATAGCAGGAATCCTGTTAGGCTTCCAGTCCACGAGAATCCAATGGTAGTTCTCTAGTTCTCACTCATTCTGTACATCTTTTCTCCTAATCCTCGTAGATTTTACTGCCCAGGATCGGAGAAAAGAAAAAGAAAAAGGATTTACATGGCATGCATAGGATTCCGGCACCCGTCTTCCGCCCCTTCCTCTAAAGCGCAGCCACATAAGAGCTACCTTAGTATAGAGTTAATCCTTGTTATCCCGTCGTCATGGGCAGTAAAGGAGGCTCTTGGGGTTGGGTTCACCGTTCAGACCACGGTGCCACGGGGATGTACTTTGGTTGACCGGGATGACGGCAGTGGCTCTTTTTTCCCTTCCCAAGGCGACGGACGGTGACCGGGGGTGGGATGGGTAGGCAATGTAGGTCCACGGGGAGATCTTCCACTGGCGGTGTCGGCCCCGCTCATCGGGCATGGGCGAAGCAGGGCGTGAGGGATGAGGCGCAACAGGACCCGGCATTCATTGATCCTGGAGACGGGGGGGCACGGGGGCTGTGAAGGGAGAAGTGATGTGCATCCATACCTACCAGTCCTGGCAGTCCATACTTGGTCCATACACGTGCCTAGAAGCCTCCAAGATGTCGAGGGCGAGGAGCGAGATAAAAAAGATGGAAGAAAAAAAAAGGCGGGGGTGACGTGCTGCCACGAGTGCCATCTCAGGGGAGCATTGAGAGGATCCGCACCTCCAGTAATTATACCCGGTCACGGTATTCTTGGTTGCATTATACCCAATTCTACGAGGCATCAAGGAGGGTCAGTGGCAGTTGCTGCTGTTTCCTTGGTTGGCCAAGGCATGTGGTCTGAGACATGCTTGGTGACAATGCTTCCTTGTACTTTTTCCCCTTCACAGTTGATAGGGTAGGGAACCCGTCTTCGGACGAAGGACGGAACACGTATATTGGCGCTGTTTATGACTGAGATTCCAAACAAAACTCGTTCGGACGAGATCCACGTTGGTCCGGGACCCGAACTGTGCTGCAGTCTGAAATCCCGCTGGGATGCTGCCGGGAGTACGTAAGTCCCTACCCAGCGTTTTGCGTGTACTTCCGTTTCAACACCTCTGCTCAACAACTCCTGGAATGTTTGCGATAACGTCGAGACAGTGACAGCCAGGTTAAAACGTGAACTGATGCGACAGTAGTAGTCGTCACTTTTGCTTTCCGTATAGGACCTATCTACTCCTATCCAGCCAGTCCCGCACTATGTTCAGAGAGAGAGAGAAATTCAGAGCCAAACGCCACTTGCCAAAGCCATTTTTTTATGATACAACAGCCAACCACCGACCATTGCCAACAAACACATGGTATCTTAGCCAATCGAGGTGAGGAAACTCGCAGGAGCTTACTCGCTGTCGTCATCGTCGTCAGCACCACCCTTGGCTGCCTTCTTCGCGGCCTTGGCCGCCTTCTTCTCAGCCTTCCGACGCTTGCGCTCCGCCTTCTCGTCGGGTGTCTCGCCCTCGTGCTTCTTGCGTTTCTTGGACTCGCCATCATCCTCAGCGTTGGCAGGGGTGACTGCGACGGGAGTAGCTGTCGTAGACTCCACCGCCTTTTGGGGAGTGGCCGGAGCCGCCGATGCAGCAGGAGCCTCACCAGCAGGAGCTCCGAAATCCTTGTACTCCGACACCCACTTGGCGGGAGTAGCCTCGTTGGGGCGGCCGTACTTGTCGAGCTTGCCGTCGGCCTTCATCTTCTTCTTCTCCGAGGCGAGGGGACCGAGGCCCCATCTTCTGGGGTACAAGTCGCGCTCCATGATGCATCTCTTGACCTTGGCAACAACGCCGTGATCTGCTTTTCCATTAGTCCGAGAGTCATAAGGTTGCAATGTGAAGAGAGAAATCTTACCGCATGTCGACATCTCGACGGTGGACATCTGGGCAATGCCGAGGGCGATGGCCTCACCCTTGGTGGTCATGAGAACAACCTCATCGTGAACCTCAATTTCGGACTCTAAAAAGCGGATCAGCATGTCAATCATATGTGACATCGTGGGGTTGACAACTCACCGTATCTCAGAAGACCGGGAAGCATAAGCTTAGCACCGTAGCAGACAGCGTTAACCTGTGAGGTACGTCAATATCAGATGCAAAGGCGATTCATGTGTCGACGACTGAGACATTGCCCACAAGGTCGCATCGACCGTGAGGGGTTTAGAGAGGGGTTGCAATGGATGACTTACAGCGCTGTCCTTGACCACAATACGCTTGTAGCTAGTGAGAAGAGTCTCCAGGGGAGAGATGACCTTGCGCAGGTAAGACTCATCCCTGGTGTTGTCCATCGTCCACTGAGCATCAAGCACGTCGTGCAAAGTAACCATCTCCTTGCTCTCGCCCATGGCACCAGAGCGCACTCTGCGGAGCTCCTGCATGTGGCCACCAACACCCAGCAACAGACCCTAATCCATGTAAGCAATCAGAACAAGGCTGAATGAACGACATTCAAAGTGACGTACGAGATGGACGCAGAGGGTACGGATGTAGGTTCCAGCTTCGCAAGAAACCCAGAAGACACCGAGGTGGCGATCCTGTGATTGAAACACGGTCAGCAGTTGTTTCCCAACGTTGGATTAGATCGACGTACATTGTCGAACTCGATGAGCTTGCTCTCGTGAATGGTACGGATACGCAGCTGACGCTTGACGGCAGAGATCAAAGGAGGGCGCTGGAAGAGGGCACCAGTCAAAGCTGCATCGCGAGTCAGAATACTTTCGGCAGTTACAACGGGGTTGTTCATGTCAACTCACTCTCGAGAGCGCGGGCGAACTGGACCTTGCCGCCGGGCAGCTTGTCGTGAAGGCGGATGACGGCAACATACTCCTTACCAGCAGACTGCTGGGACTTGACGAGTCTGGTGGCACGGTCGACGCTGAAGAATTCGTTAGTTGCAATTCTCTCATGGAATGCTCCATCGGATTTTGGTGGGTTGCTGCTCACCAAACAATCAAGCAACCTGAGAAAGTTAGCAAAACACGTTCGAGACAGTTATGTGGGAACGCGACTCACCAGTGACCTTGGGATCAAGGGTACCGCTGTGACCGGTCTTCTCAACGCTGCACAACAGAAAAACATGATTAGCGATGGTTTCTTGACAAAACTCGGAGTGTTCTGAAAGGCAAGCGAATGCCCCTCAAAATCGTTCGATCGTATGTGTTCCCAGTTGACAGACGGCAACGGCAGCATCCGCAGTCCCAAGACGTCGCAGTCTCATGGTGGTCCGGGCAATCGAGTTCCGACGATTGCCTCGCGAGGCATGCCTTCCCATGGCAATTTGCATCTTTCTCAACATGACATGCCAGCCGTTGTTGCCATGTTTCCGTAAAGACCATGACCACGGCTCGCAAGGTCGTTGGAAGTTTTCCACCAGGAAGTACCTGACCGGACCGTGTGGAGCCATCTGCCAAATGCGTCTTTCGCTGTCGGAACTCGCTGACCAGGTACCGCCATTGATACCAAATTTTCGTGCAGAGCATTGCCATAGAGAAATTCGACTTCGATGTTGGGGTCTAATCGTACGATCGGGCGCGGGGCATTGCTTTCACAACTACAAAAACGAGGGGATTGGGAATTGCATACCGAAGGATACGCTTGACCCAAGCGACAACCTCGTGGGAACTGGGCTTTTCAATAGTTAGCACATTGCACACCGAGACATATCGCGACATATCGCGACATATCGCAACTAAGAGAAGACATACGTTGGAGGGCTTGTCAAGGTTGATGACACCGGAAGAGATGTACGACTTGATGTCTCTCTTCAGAGGGCTGCATCCTGCCGGAATGGGGGTGAAGTGACCCGTTCGGACGAGAACTGCAACAAGCCTGGTCAGTCGTTTGTTTGTGATGATGTAGACGAGCGGTCGCTCCAAGTCCAAGAAGAGGGAGAAAACTTGCGCTTGTCGTAGTTCTTGAGCAACAGAGGCCAACTGCTCGTGTCCAGGTGAGGGACAGAGGACTGAGGCTTGATGGCGAACTCCTCCTCCTCGCCGTGCTTGACAATTTCCATGGCCATTGTTTCCGAATTGAACCGAACCGACAAAGGCGTGTCAGGTGCAATGGGTGTCTGACGTTGGCTCGTGAACGTCGGAATGGAAGGTCTCGTGGTGTTGAAGGACTTGAAGCTTCCCAATCCAAATTTTTTTTCTCTGGCTGTGGGGTGGAAGCTGCCAAAAAAATCCGTCGGGACCCACAATGTGGCGCTGTGTTGCCATTGAGCAAACACGATTGGTCACGCTAAAACACCTAGCCACACAGCGGACGCGCCTTGCACCGTTCCGCCTTCCTCAGCCAGGGACCAGCCGTCTTGCAAGAAAACTTGGAAGGAAAGAAGGGCCAAAGAAGTGGCTTGTTATCGTTATCTACCACACTCCACAAGGGAAATGGGACGAATGACGACAGGCTAAACTTGAGAATCACAGTCACGCACACCCAGCACTCATACCTTTTGACGTCAATCATCACAGTACATTTCTAACAATATCTCAGATTTACTGCCAGTAGGCCTGTTTTGCTATCAAGCCTCAAAGCTGATGCCAATCAATCGGTATCGCCGACTCCAAACTCCCGCTAAGGCAAAAGAACACTGCATGCAGAATGAGCGACACGTTCCACCCCACGATACCTTCAGTACCATTTACATCGCGCATCAGAGGGCATATCCTCTCCGCAAATCCTCCTCTGTCAGGCCGTGGTAGGCCGCCGGATTGTGCTCAGCGTAGACCGTGTGCGCCGGCTGCTGGACATTGGGTGGGCTCGGGTATCTCTGTCGGGCGTCCCACTCCGGCTCGACATCCCTCATCTCGTACGACTCGGATCGCTCTTTGCCTTTCGAGTCACTCCACCTCTGCTCTTGACTGTCTCCTCCAAACGCGAGACCAATCTCTTGAGGTAGTCTTTGGGGCTTCGCATCATTCACCGGCCATTGCATGGCAGGTGCCTCGGCACCGCTTACTGGGCTGTTGTACTGAGACGAGTATGGAGAGAAGTATCTCGTGTATGGTTGTTCCCCATTGACACTCATGGGTGAATCGTCCCATCCACGAGAAGGCCCTTGACTCTGCGGCGAGGCGTCCCAGGTTCGCAAAGGCTTCTGGCTAAGGGGAGTCCCGCCGATGCCAGTGGTATTGAGCGGTGTTGGCCATCCGGACCGACCGCCACCGCCCTGCTGTTTCATTTCGAGCGTCTTCAAGAACGCTCTACGTCTCCTCTTTCCGTTCCACACAATGCAGAAACCGGCGATGACGAGAAGGAGGACGGCGGCTCCAATCGCAATGCCGACCTTGCCGCCCAGGCTGATGGGACCGCTGTTGTAGTTTGATACGTATGTGTTGGTCGGCGTCGGCTCAGTAATGTTGACTCGAGTTTTTGAGAATGGAGAGCCGTCAATGGAGACCGTTGTACCGGGGACGGGTTTCTGTTGGCAGCCTGCATCCAGGATGGTGAGAACTGGGAGCTTGTCAGTCAAATTCTCACAGCAGGTTGTCGTAATACACACAGTTGGTGATGAAATTGTTGTTTCCTGCACGGAGACAGGCAGAACAGCCGGCGACCTGATTATGGTTCCAAACATCGCAGTACTCAAACTCGGTAACGTTGGAAGCCAAATCACTGTATGTGATTGCTTTTTGTAGCGGCTCGCATGCAGTCCTGTTTGATGGTTACTAAATATTCCAGTTCTCGGGGTCACTATCAGACATACCTTGTGAGACACGGGCTTGAGCCGACGTTGGGGTTATCTGGATATCCAAAAGTACAGTACGAAATGGCGTATCGCAGATTATCTACACCGACAAGGTCAGCCTTCCTCTTCAGCCTGGAGCCTGAACAAGGCACCTACACAATGCCCATTGGGTGTCTGTCTCGTTGGTACTAGTCGCAAAGTCACTGCTCAACTCGCAAGACACGCATTGCTGGTAGACAGAACCGGCCGCGCTGCTGGAGTACGAGTGCTCGTCGCAGACAACGTCATTCTTGGTCGTCGCATCGAGTACGTTGCCGCATAGCGTCTGGCAAGGTGAACCATCAGCCACGTGGATAGCCGACACCCGACTAAGCCAGAGGCCTAACACAAGGGCACCCGTCGCGGGGCGCATTTTTGGACAGAAAAAGCGAGAGCGATTTGAAATTTCGAAATTGCGTGTCCGACCAGTGAGTCGGCAAATATTGATTCACAAGGTCTCTTCGAGAAGACCCAGCTGAAGACCGTTTTCTGAGGGGCGAGACGTCTGTCTTACATGCCTGCGAGCGCCGGATATCTGACTGGTCCTAGCCGTACTGAAGGCGGTTATGCGACGACGAAGTTCACTATGCGAATATCCGTAGTGACATACGCGATGTGACGAGGCAAGGCTCATCGATCGTGGACAATGCGAAACAAGGCTTCATATGTGTTTCGGTGTTTGCAAGAGAGAAGGTGGGATCACTGTGATTGTGACGAGAGGTGGCAGGTCGGCGCGAAAGAACCCCCCATATGCTGAAGCACAACGGCTCCAACAGCGTGTTGGTTGTTGGCGGAGCCAAGGTTATGCGTGTGATTGGGGTCCAGGGCGAGAGTGAATATTGGAGTGGCACAGCAATGATGGTGTCCTCGAACCATGTAGGAACCTCGAGAACATGCCTCTTTGGGGGTCCCCGCGGTCTCTGAAATGGGCCAACACCAAGAGTCAGCTCGCAAAGAAAGGCGTAGGCAGCACCTTAAGCTGCGTGGCTGCGAAGGTCTCTGCGGAAGACCTTGGACTTGAAGGGCTCGTTAGACCGGCCGCATCAGAACTCACCGCCGCGCGGGTGGCGGGCGGTCGTTCAGCAAGCAAATCGCAATCCTGTTTCCTCGCCCTCTCGCTGGTCCGTCGCTGGTTCTCGTGGCGCCGATGTGCAGAGGGACGCTGCAACGCCCAGCCACTCAGATTACAGAAAACGGCAGATGTCACGGTGCTAGAGCTGCACGAACCCCTGCTCTATTTCACACATCAGCAAAGCCAACTTCTGCGCTGCGGGACTCCCCTTCCGCCCCGGTGATTGGCGACCGCGCCAGCCGGTGGCCTGCCGGATGTGGTCGGACAAACAGCTTTAGCCGCCCGGGATGAGGAGAAGGACATGGGCACCCCGGTCTGTTCTTCAATAATGCCCCCTCCTCCGTGAGCTTGTATGGACTCACAACTACCTCACAATCGATAACAAGCTGCTAGTCACTCAGTGTGCCTGTCCTAGCTCGAACAATCTCAACCGTCGTCAAAGTCTAGAGCCAGAAAGGGTCTCCGCTCATGAGCAAATACATATATGATCATCATCTCATGTTATGAAGCCATTCTCTTGCATCCGCAACCGCCCGTGCCGTCCCCTCGGTATTCCACTCGCCAGGGTTAAGGTTCGTCGCATAAGACACCCCCAAAGCTCTCGACTGGGACAATGCCTACGCCAGTTGAATTGTTTGGTCGAAATGGTCAACACGGCGGCTAGTCGAACGGGCCTGGGCAAAATGCGGAAGTCTACTCGTGTCCCGAGTGTACGGTTCTTGCAATCATGAGCGCTCCTTTACGGCCGCAAGTCCTGATCAACCGCTCGGAACCATAAGGGCCGCAGTCCGCATGATTGTGACGCTCTCGAGTACGGGAAGGGTACCCGACAAAGGCCGGGATGTTTGACTCATTAATTTGCCATTGTTGAGAAATATAGAAAATGTCATAACACATACAAAGCTCGCATTCCCAGATCCGCACGCCAAACGCAAGAACACGTATGCTTGACCCATCCGTTTTTCTACCTTGGTTGATCTCCATTATCCCCTCCCAAAATTCCATTCTGTCTGCGCATACTCCAAACTTCCAAATTCAAAAATCTCAATAAACGGCACTCAAGCAAACATGAAGCAGGATGGCACACCTGAACAGTATCCGTCAAGACCCAGTTGGTGACTTACTTTGTAGCCTGTGCCGCATCTACAGAGCAAACCGCATGGGTCCCATACGAAATCCATCAACCAACTACGCGAGCCTCGTCACGCAGTCCCAACATAGCTGTTGGGGTCGTCGGCTCGATCGGACTCCAAATGC
Source organism: Colletotrichum godetiae (assembly GCF_030913485.1). Classification (NCBI taxonomy): domain Eukaryota; kingdom Fungi; phylum Ascomycota; class Sordariomycetes; order Glomerellales; family Glomerellaceae; genus Colletotrichum; species Colletotrichum godetiae. Next base: position 344,962 of record NW_026851285.1, on the reverse strand, counting down.
TTGCAGCTGCGTTGGACGTACGTCTTTGGCCAGCCTTGCCGGTGTCAGCTGAAGACGACGAGTTAGTGTTGTAGTCAGACAAGCCTAACAGCGCTTCAGCCATGGACCTGTCACCTTTTACGTTCAGCGGTCCTGGCTTATCAATTCCAAAAATGTGAGCCTTCTCTCTCAGACACATGTCAGATTGTTGGTTCCGGATGACTCCATGACGTGCTGCCAGGGTATTACTCGTGGCTGGGTAAGAGACGTTGTTGGAGCCGCGTGTTTCGCTCAAGCCTCTATCTGACGTCGATCTCGTTCTTCGGTGGATGCTCTGACTGTTTCCGGTTTGTTGTTGCAGTCGTTGCTGCTCGTTGACCCGAGAGGCGAATGAAGGGCGCCTGCCAACGTCTTCGATATCAATGATTGAGCGCAGAACTTCACTACGCTGATTGTGCCGACTTTCACTAGTCTTGCTCGGTGACTTAATGTCAGACCGAGACCGCGTTCGACGTGGGGCTTGGTCCCGTCGGGGCGTGAAGTCAAGGTACTGCAAAGACGAATGAGATGTTGCGCTCTGCGGCGAACTTGTATCGATGCGGTTGGAAAGCCGGTCCTCCGTACGAGCCCGAGATTCGAAAGATGGCCCGGCTGACAAAGGTCCGCGCTCGTCTTCAGGAATGACTCTTGTCTCAGCTTTGCCCGGGCTGCCAACTACGGCTGCCGAACTCCCTGTTCTGCGCTGTTCTGCGCTCAAATCGGGTTGGCTAAACTTCGATTTCAAGTTGCGACTAGAAGTCCTCCTCGCCGGGGAGTGGGTGGTTGATGTGCGAAGACTGGCAGAGCTTCGCCTCTGCTTCACCGGTCTTTCATACCTGCGAGATGATGAAAGAATTTGCTCCTCTCGTCGAAAAGCCTTGGAATCGGTTGCTAAGTCCGAGGCAGCGCTCACGCTTTTATCGTCCTGTAGGGGCTTGCCGCCAACATTGTCTGGTGGAGGCTCGAAAGATCGAAACATCGACGGAGCCATCTCATCAAACGGCGTGATGGGACTGAAGCAAGCCTCTGAATTCGATGCCTGACCATCAAACACAGGGCCATTTGGAGGCGTTGCGAGGTACCTGTTCAAGAGTTCATTGCCCTGCGCAAGTTGTGAAGCTTGAGATAACCATCCATATGACGTTGCTGAATCGTCAGACAGGACAGAACGGGAAGACCAAGTCGATAGGGCACTCTTGGGCTCTGGGTTTGGAAGCTCAACCGTTTCCCCAGATCGCACCGGAATGGATATCTTCGGGCGAGTTGCAAATGGCGTTGGACTAGGAGCCGTGGGCGTTGGTAGGTTGGTGTCCTGGTTGCCTAGAGGTCGCAAGGGTGATTTGGGGATATCTTGACCGGTGAGGATGTTTGGTGGCTTCACACGCTTTGCAACTGGAGTGTGCTCAGTTGACCCCTTGGAAGAGTATGAGCGGACAGAAGCATTTGTCGACTTTACTGAGGGCTCCGAAGGCGGTGCAGAGCTCTGGTCTCCGGCTTGGCCTTTCGATGATGAGGCTGTCTCAGGTAAGTTTGGTGAGGCCTGAGGCTCTACTTCGTTGATTTTCTCGTTCTGTGCAGTAACAGGTTCCTCAGGCTCGGGGCGATAGACCAGCTTTGCATAAGGTGCCTCGTTCGTGTCGACGACCAACAGCTTCTTCTCACCACGTCCGAGAACCCCGTAAATTTTGACCTCGCCGTGTTGAACGCCAATGACAGCACTAGTACCGGCATAGACAGCGTCGTCTTCTATGCCGGCTCTGTTGCAGAACACTACAATGATCTCATCATCATTCTCACTCCGAATCAGGGGCTCCAGACGTGCGACCCAGTAGGTCAAGGTGTCCATATCGGGTTCATTCGGGGTTGACGTGAATACCTGAGCATCTGCGCGGGTCAACCAGGCCATTGACATGATAACCAAGTTAGAATAGGACTCCATGACATGAAATGCGAACTCGTGGGCATGCCATGGCGCTTCAAACTTGTAAGGACTACATGCAATTAGCGACCAAGTGTGGCTTGGCATTTAAACAAACTCACTTGATATCCATGCCTGGAAGATAGTCAGTAAACGCAGTTTGGTCGAAAACGGACTGAACTCCGAAGACTTACAAATGCCGATGGAAGTTCGGCCCAAGCCGGGAATGGTTCCTCTGTAGAACCCTTCATCTCCTTCCAGTGCCCAGGTCTCGTCGGTGTAATACAGAAACGTCTTCCTGTAGTTGGCAATCGTTTCGCCGTCCTCGTTGACTACAAGAGCCGCATTGTAGTATTCAGGGCTTGCTGGCCAGTCGTCTGTCATATCAACTTTTTCTGGGTATCCAACAACGAGGTTGCAGCCGTACTTCAGGGCAGTTGTTCGAGCCCATAACGACGTGATGCCGGAGCCTGATTGTTCGAGATAAGGCGCAATATGGCTCAGCGACGTGAAATTGTAGCCTGTTGAGGAGAAGCAGTGTAAGTAAATTCCAAGGGGGAAAACTCTCCTGCGGCACTGCAGTTCGTCTTCTACAGTGCCAATGACCATGAGATGCCGCAGCTTCCATTGCCTTGCCCAGCCCAGCATCAGAGATCAACTTACCGGAAAACGACAGCTCTGGAAGAACGAGAAGATCAAGATCTCCAGGATCGGCTTTGCTCAAGACCGCGTCGGCTCGATTGAGGTTATTGTCAACATCACCCACTTGGGGGGCGAACTGTAAACAACCTATCCTCATCTTGAATCACCTTGGTCAACTGGCCAGCGTGCCCTCTGCAACAACGGCGTTCCGGATCCTGACCTCAGGGGCCGTTCTGCCTGCGCTGCGAGTTGCCGCCGTTCGTGAGGAAGATAGTGCAACTGACAATGGCAGAGACATGAACGAAAAATGTTGGGCATCAAAGTTTAAAGATGATGCGGTTGGATGCAGCCGGATTCAGACACTGCCCGCGGGGCAGATGGTGGTACAGATGAGGTACGAAACAATACCCTTTCGGAAATGGAATACTGGGGGAGGCAGAAATTATGGGGAAAGTGCCTGTGCGGTTTTGGGGTCGGGAGAGCAGCACAGCAGCCAAGTTGCCAGAAACCCGGGCCTGGTGATGCCAAGTTGCCAGCCACTGGCCAACGGTCACGCACTTCTCAGGGGAGATCTGCATGAAAGAACAGGGGGGCGCACTGCAGCGCAAACTGCGGCTAGGGCAAGCAAGCTCCTCAGTGTGTGGCCGAAGAGGCGCAGGCATGCAGTGTTCAGCGAGGTGATTGGTAGCGTGTGATGGCACATTAGAAAGAACCAACAGCGAAGCGACATTTGCCGCCAGGCTCGGCCATGACAGGGGACCCAAGGGTGCCATTGCAGCCAGCGCTTTGCTTCCTGTTCACGCTGTTCGACCTTACTGGTGAGGTCGGCTTCGTATCGCTCAAAAAGGACCGGTGAGAAGAGGTCGTGGGTTTTGATGATCCATCGAACGTTTCTGGCATCATTCATTTCACTGTATTGTACAAGAGGAGGGGCCACTGCTCCTCCTTCTCAGCCAGAAAGACGCAATGAGTGGCTGACATGTCCTTGCTGTAAAACCAAGTCAGTGGTCACGAGAGGGCCAATGTCATCAAGTCTTGTGTCTGCTTTGCGATAGTGGACTCAGCTAGCGGGCAAAAACGTACGAATAGAACGTATTATCAAGCATGCTCATGCGAGCTGAAGCAAGAAAGCCGCTATTCGTATCTATGTCACGTCAAAGGTATCCACAGACCGTACACGCGATGTATGACAGCGTAATCTCGGTAGCAGCCGTTGGTGATCCGTCCCCTCCCACACGTGGATGGCATGCGTGGCTGCGGCACAGCACAACCTGCCGGCACTTCCTACTTACGAATCTGGTCTCCTATTGGTCATATCCAGTCTTTCTTCGAAATGTTCTCGTTCTTTGTGAAACCTCAAGGACCTGTGGTCCGAACACCCATCTCTGGGACCGTTCTTTGTGGCGTGTTGACGTCTGAGGCTAGTGTTCTATCCTGCTAGTCAGTTTGTTGGTCTCTCGTGGCCTCCAGTTGAGATTGTTTTCGAACACATTGCCTGTCCGTTGACATACCTGATCACATGGCCAAGAAGCTTTAATTGATGCCTTTCTTGAGTGAACATGCTACTTGTCCAGACTCAACGACAGCTCCAGAGTTCGGATCGTTTGCTTTCCACGTTCGAACAACACTTTGACTTCGGGCTGTTCATTTTCGAGAAAGGAATCACCCTCCTGCGCTCAGTTTCCTCGACCATAGTTCTCGATGTTGGTCAACCCTGCCAAGTTGCGTCTTCACTTCACTTCTCACATCACACAACATCTCATAGGCAGGTAGACTCATGCATTTCGGCTCCGACTATTCCAATGTGGAAATTCATCCAAATTCGAATTACAGATACCACTTCAACGACACCACAATTACCATCTACTACTCTTAAAGAATTTAAAACCCCCAATATCATGTTCAAGAAAGGTTGCGGAAGAAAAAAGCTCAGTCCCTGAACCGCCACTCATTCTCACGGTCTCACTCCCCGACCCCTTAGCACACCCCCTACCATCACTCGTAACATACACAAACCTTAAATTAAAACAAGACAGAGACAGCATTGGGTCCGTTGTCACCAAGAAGAGTGTTGGTATTGACATTGTTGAAGCCAAAAAATGCGGCTCTGTCATGGTTTGGGCTATCAATATTGTTAGCTTGCGTCAGAGTGAGAAGAGAATCTTGAGTATTACTTCATCAGAGTCATCACAGCCTCTCCCGTGGTCTCGTTGTGGCCCCAAGAGGCTGTCCAGCCTCCTGACATGCATTCTTCGTAGGCAAAACTCTTGCCAAGTGGCTTGGTACCTTCGAACATCGGAATAATAAGGCGACACATTTCAACCGGAGCGTCACCAGCTTGAATACCGAAAGAAATGATGATTGCGTCGGTGTAAGGTGCTCCTCGGTTGAATTCATCTAAGAGCATCTGTGAGCAAAAGGTATCGACCACGCTTACAGTAAGTAGGAAGCCTAGAAGGGAACTCACATCTGACGAGATTCAAGATCTTCCAGTCAGTAGCGTACGCCAGGCCCGACGGTTCTTCCCTAGTTTCGATATCCCGCTTGGACGACAGGGGATAGAGGAAAACTTTGGACGTCTGAGGCGAGGCTTCGTTGCCGGCCCACAAGTCAGCGTCCTTATAGGCGAAAAAGGACAAGAGCTGTCTCTCGTCGTTGATGACGGTCAAGGTGATGAACTCGCGCTCGTCCCAACCACCGTTGATAGTGTACTCGGGAGCCCCGGGGCACTTGAGAGACGAGAAGTCGGTCTGGTACGCAGGGAGTCCTCCCGCGGCGTCGACGGCGAAGTCACAGTACTTGGGCGCCTTTGCCGGGTCTTCAGAGATGAGGAAGCTGTAGGTGCATCTGCCTAGTTCCTGCTCACAGACTCGTCGGAAGCCTAAGAGGGACCAGTCTTCCGGTTTTTGAGGTTGCGATGGTTCTGCTGGGGCCCCGAGACCCAGGTTCGCCAAGATGGCAGAGAAGACGAGTGAGCGGATATACATAGTGATTAGTCGGTCTTGTGATGAAAGGGCGATCAGGATTATAAGACTTTGGCTTGAGGTCTGGAATGAAGTAGATAAACTCTGTTCCATGCTCCTTCTTATGTAGTTGAGCTCATCACTATCCAGGTGTTCACTGACTGTGTTTCTGCTATCGTATACAGATCAAGATCTAGACTCATGACTTGATTGTCAGAGTAACACATGACCCAAACAACACTTTGTACAACCAAAGCTTCTCCAAACAGGGCCGAAATCATGAGTTTTTGATGAGAGAAAGCAAGCAGATCAACTGGAGATTTGATGCTAATGCTTCAGAACCCAGTCGGATACTCCATCGAATCTCGCTCTCGTACGGCTCGTAACATGTAATGGTCGATCCGAGCAGCCTATGTAGCATGACATCTTGGGAATGCCACCTTCGTATGGAACTGGTCTATCGACGGAATTGATTTTGGTGGAATTCACCTAAGTAGAATCATCGATCCTCTGATAAGGGGAACCTTGAGAAACGGGTGAGAAATCACGTATTCAGCCAAACCTGCCTAATTTACTAACAAGCTTCCAGTTTGAAGCAGGTGCTGTCACCCACGCAGTGGTGTTTTCACACTCCAAGCAATCTTAGGAAAGAATTCATTCTGTGGACGGCGAAGATCCTGCTCACCAAATGAGGACAGAAATGATGATGTGAAATTGTCACTTTCCACTTCCGATAGGTTTTGGAAATTCGTGCAACGCCCAGAAGGGGTCAAGCTTTCAGGTAGATGTTACGACGAGAGCTGAAAGCCATTGCTCGTACGGATGGGAAGTTTGCGCTAGGCTCATTTTGAGTACGATGCTTCAAGCCAGTTATGTATGCCAAACCATAGTTCTTGTCTGCTGCCACCTGCTGTATCACCGCGATGCCTGCAAGGGCCCGGCAGTGTGACACGTGAAGAGCTGATGCCTGAGTCCTAATCGCTTATAACAGGAACGATGAGGATGCTTTGCCTTTTCCCACCCTGTTGTTTGTCAGGATTTTAGTGATTTGGTGCAGATTGTGAACTATCAGTGAAGTTGGATTCCTAGGATATCCACGTACTTCCCTGACCAACGGTTGAACAAATCAGCGCAGCACACCGTCTCGAAACGCCAAGGGAGGGATGTTGGAGCAGTTTAATACCAACAGCAACCCGTAGTCATCTCAAGGGAAGAAAATCGCTCAAATTCTAATTCCCCACACAGAAATGGATGAATTCGTGCAAAGCATGGGACGTTACCCCCAACCAAGTAGAATGAGGGCCGGTTATGCAGCCACCGTCACACTCCTACGCTACTATTCACGGATTCTCACTCCGCACCCAAATTAATGAAAGATTCATGATTTACGCTTGGGATTCTGAATGGGTTGAGTAGCCGCTGCCGCGGCAAAGAGACACCTACCAGCGAAGCAGTCTGGCTTGCTCCCACCCTGCCTCGTGAAAGCTGAAAAGCAACTTCAGCTTTCGCTTCGTGATGTTGCTCAAGTTCAACGTTCTCATGTGTTTTGAATCACAGAAACATCGTGTAGCTAGCACATATGTCAGCCATATGAAACGGCACAGCCAAGGGCCATGTCCATCAATAGCTTCAATGTGGCCAATGTCCCGATTCCGGGTTAGGCTGTGATTCTTTAGTCCGAACCCTTCATGCTCCTCATGAGTCCTTCCGTGCCTCAGTCAGACTTCTTCCTGCATCGTTGGTCGCTCGCTTCGAAGCGCTGTGGATCTGTCTTTACCTCCACGAGTTATTTTGGCTTCAAAGATACAGGCCCTTCTCGAGCCGCCTTGGCGCGAGTGGCCTGATTTCCCCGCTCCTTCTACTCTTGGGCTGACATGGATGATTTGTATGATAGGCTCTTCCGGCCTGGGAACAGGGTAGACGTTGCCGCTGACTGGTCAGAAGAGCAAGACACTGAGCGTGGACAGAGTAAGAAGCACGCAGTTAAAGCGAGGATGGGGGAGAGGGAGGGCCGCCTCCCTGGCCGGCGTCTACGAGGACCACTCAGTCCTCTTTCCCATGGCTGTTTTACGTTCCATTGCCTCCCGCTCTGCCTGTCTTACCCGTCCAATTACAGCCCCTGTTTGTTTCTCAACCCTGGCCGATCCTCTTGTCTGTTTGCCGCTGGAATCTCCCACCTCGCCAGTCTCTCATTGGTCGGGCGACCACGGCTGGACAGCAACTTTGTTTCCGGACTCTGAAGCAGGGGGCCTGACTGGTCAAGGTGCCCCATCCACCAACATTGGAGCTGCTATTCTGAGATTCCGATCTGGGGTTCTTGCATGGAAGGCAACTTATTTTTCGACTTTCCGGAGTGAGATACTGCAAATGCTTGGTCACTCACAAGTTGTAATGGACTTCGCAAATTCGACGCCAATGGCACTAATGCATATCACTACACCACCGGCCGTACAACCTGGAACGCCCTCTGCAATGGCAAGGCCTGCGAGCCTGGAGCCGCGTTGCCTCTGCAGAGGTCAAAACTGCAATACTACCTGTGCATCCCGTTGATGACGGCAGCGTAGACTATATTTCTCCAAAGCCCCATGTAGAACTTCAACTTTGGTTGAAAGGCTGGTTTCTCCCTCTCCATTTGGAGTTCTCATCAACAGTGTAAACATATACTCTCAACCTCTACTTGGTGAATCTGGTTTGTGACCGTAGATGCCATGCCATCGAGGTGAAGCCTATTCCAACCTGCCCTTCCGCGTCCCTCCTCCGCCCCTCCCTACGAATATCTTTCCCATCCTGTTGACAGGGCAAACATGATGTTTTCATCAACCTGGCGACTGGTCGCCACCGTATCTCTCGTATCGACGGCATACTGCCTGGATGTAACACCCGGCTCGGACTGTGCGGCATTATGTTTGGGCGGATCGAACGGGACATCACTAGACACATCGGCCTCGCCCACAAACTCGTCCGATATCGTTTGCGAGAACAATCAATATCACACGTCGGGCAAGGGGATCAAATTCAAAAACTGCGTCAGCTGTCTGCAGGACAGCCAGGCAACGAAGGGTTCAGACAGTGATACGGCAGCGTTTCTGCGTATGGACCACCCCTTCTTCATTTCCTCTGGATATTCCGGAGTAACCTGTTGTGGGAGATTCACTAACATCTCAGAAAGGCAACATTAGATATGCGGTCGATTCTTGTATCTATAGTTTCCCCGAAGTTGTGTCGGATCTCAACTCTCCCTGCGGCATCAAAGCTGCCTGCGAACCGCTCCGTACCGCCTTGACGACATCCCTCACGACATCAAATAGTGACAATACCTATGACTACTGCACCGCAGACGGGGCGAAGTTCCCCACCGGCTACTGGTCGTGTGTAAAATGTTTGCAGTCGAGTGAGCAGCAAAGTTACCTCTCCAACTGTCGGTGTTACCCCTGACTACCTATGCCTCGTGACCACGTCGCTGACCATTTATCACAGTCCTGATTGCGTTGAAGGCAGGATGCCAGCAGAAGCCGGCCCTCGGAAGCGTCATCGCTTTGACGGGGCAAATCTTCTCAGATACCCCCGTCAACATCAGCGAGCAGTCGACAAACACGACGATGCCAGGAGACGGAGGCGCCTCCGCCACCACGATGACCATGGGTACCATCGTTGGCATCGCAGTCGGCGGCGGCCTCGTCTTCATCGGGGCCATTTGCCTCTTCATCGTCTACTGCCGCAAACAACGAAAGATCCGTGATGAAGTGAACCGCGATCGCGACGACTTACCGCCGCGAGCGGACAGCAACGCGAGCTCCCACACAGCCATCAACCCATACCTATCCATCGCCGACCACAAAAAGTCTTCCTCCATCAACTCGTTCAACTACGAGCTCCAGGAGAAGCACATGGCCAACGCCGACTACTACGAAGAAGACAGCCGCATCGGACGAAGCAACGCCAGCTACAACTTTGACCCGCATATGGCGCACCGCAACGCCGGCAGCGCCCTCCCGACGCACCCGGCCTACATCCCGCGCGCCATGAGCCGGCAGACGCAGCACTCGATCACGCCGCCGAACCAGAACTACCCTCCTCCTCCCATGGACACGGGCATTATACCCATCTTCCCGCGGACAGCCGCATCGCGGTCGTCCTCGCCCGCGCCGTCGCGGTGGCACAGCGGCATGGCAAGCCAACGAACCAGCCCGCTTCTCCCTCCGCCACCAGCGGGCCCGCCTCCGCGGACCACAATGGTCCCTTCGATTTCCATGCCAACGATGCCTCGGCTGCGGATTCCAAAGAAGTACTCGCCGCCTCAGATCATTGTATCTGGTGCGTCGCCCATCGACGGCATGAACAACACGCCTGTAATGAGCATATCCGAACCACTGAGTCTGCGAGAGAACAGGTTCCAAGACAGGCCTTTGGCTGGGGGTCCTGTTACGTCTAATGTCGCTCCGGTGAGAGATGTTGACCCGGCTGATTGGGAAAGGGATATACCCATTGGCAGTGGGAAGAGCACACTCTACGGATAATGTTGAGTTTGTGGGAATAATGAATATGTTGATATAGGAAGTGGCTGTCTCTTGTTCTCAACATTCGCTAGATATCAAGGAGTTATTGGGTCAAGGAGTTAATAAAGGCGTGAACGGGAATGGTAGACCATGCCATCGGATAGGTAGCGAAAGGTTAGGGTAGAAGCATCATTGCCCATGTAATTGTTCTTATCATACATACTACATATTTTCTCTGGTAGTCTCAATCATCCCAGACGTCTGCCGGGTCCTCTTGTCCTCCACGACTCGGGCAAAACGCCGCCGCCCTGCGATACACCGGTGCTGCTACCCGAACTTTGGGCCGAGCCGCCACCGCCGCGAACGGCAGTTCCGTACTCGCGCTGGTTAAAGCGAGGTGTCTGCACGAGACGAGACAGGAAGCCAGGCGTGGGGATCAGGTTACTGCCTCCACTGAACTCGGGCCACACCCGAGACAGGAAATCGTATAGGTGAGCGGCCAGGAAGCCCATAAACTGGAGCATGGCGGTGTAGTATCCGCCGGGGAAGAGCAGCGAGACGAGCATCATGCAGAAGGGAGTGAGCTGGGCGGGGATGGTGACGAAGTAGAAGTTGGCCTTCATCCCGCGCTGGTCTTGGGTAACGGTACGGCACATGGCGAGAATCAAAGCCGGCAGGAAGGCTCCTCCGCCCATGAGGTAGGTGCAGAGTGCCTGTGCGATATTAGCGCATGCTCCTTTGGGCCGAAGCTGGATGATAATGGTCATGACGATGATATAGACAGTGAACAAGAGAAACAAAACCCAGTTTTTGGGTGAAGATATGTAGGGCGCTAAGAAAACCACTCGAGCAACATTGTGAGGTTGCACGAGCCATCCATAAGACATCCCACCATGCCCACGCCACGAACACCGTCCCTAAAGCGAAAGAGGACGGGTCGCGCCGTGAGGGTAATCTTCCTCATTTCCAGGAACCGCTGACAGCTGTGGGTATCCACTGTGCGGGCAGATAATATGAGGTGCAAGTGTGTGTGTGTGTGTGTGTGTGTATAGCAAGAGAGAAAGAGATTTTTCTTCTCATGGGCATTGTGCGTGATGAAGGAAGATTTCCCATAGGGAAGTAGCATGGTTTGGGCGGACTGCCGGAGCAGCGACAATAGCAACTTACCGTGATGACAGTGCACACGAACATGAGATACCAGATGACATCTTCGCGCCTTGCGAACCTGGGGTTGCCGACCTCGAGCGCCGTCAGGTAGTGGTACAGGAAGTACGTGTCAAAGAGCAGGCCAAGCTGGGGGCCGGTGAGCAGGAAGTTGGTTCCGAGACGCCAAATCTGAGGCGGGAACTGAAAGAGGAACTGGGGCATGAAGATGAACCAGTATCCATTTGCGATGCCCAGGAGAACAGAGAGAGACGTGACGAGCGCAGCTGTTGCAAATGTTCTGTAGAGGACGAGTCAGCAAGGCTGAGGGACAGATGGAGAGAGAGCAAAGGGGAAAGGGATGAGCTGTGCTTACCTTGCAACAGGTGGCGCCTGCCAGTAGGCATCGAGGAACTCGGACATGTTTTCCAATGTCCAGCAGAGCTGTGTTCCAGTGCGTTGAGAAGGCAGGTAAGTAAGAGTCGTTGAAGCAAACGACGAGAGAATGTGGTGATGTTGCAGATGGCAAGGCAGCTAGCAAATTGGCCAGGCTGCACTATTTATCTGCAGGTGTTGCGGGAGAAGAAAGACGTAACCAATGAGACACCAGGCTACAGCGCTGATGTGTTGGTGTTGGTCATGCTCTGTTCCTGACCCGTGTCCTCTCCTTTTTGGGGGGGGGGGGCGAGCAGGTAATAGTAGCTGATGTTCCAACTGGGGAAAGCTAGAAGGACAAAGAAGCGTTCCTGCCTCTGCGCTTTTCAATTCTTTTTTTTTCTGCCGCTGGAGCTCCCATCCCGAGTGGGCCTGCTCCCCCCAAGCGGTGAAAATTGGAGAATGCGGTCGGGTACGATTCACTGTTTGATGGCATTCCATGGCAGCCCGCTGCAGCTGCAATCGCTGACAGTTGAGGGGTCATGATTGGGCAATGCCCCCACATCATCCGAAGTCTGCCCCTCCCCGCCACTGGCAGCTCCGACACACGGCGCCCACTGATAACGATTAGTGACTCTAACAAAAAAGTCCCAAATCAACATCGACGATAGACTACACATTTGCGATATTTCCTCTGTTTTCGTCCCAATCCCTGACATATTCCCCGTGTTCTCACTCAAAATACGACTCAACCACTTATCAGCCATGTCTACAACGTCTCACCCGCCCAGATGGGCCGCCCTCGCGCGCGACACCAACGAGACAAAGATCCAGATGGCCCTTAACCTCGACGGCGGGGCATTCCCCCCCGACACCGACGAGAGGCTCACCGCAGCCGTCACCGAACACGCCTCCCAGGCAAGCAAGTCCCAGACCATCAGCGTCAACACGGGCATCGGCTTCCTCGACCACATGCTCCACGCCCTCTCCAAGCACGCCGGCTGGAGTCTGGCCCTCGCCTGCAAGGGTGACCTTCACAGTTCGTCTCCCCAGGAACAGTGACAAACTTTGTTAAAGATGAAGACAACCGCCCACTTACACCCAATCTCTCCTAACACAGTCGACGACCACCACACAGCAGAAGACGTCTGCATAGCCCTAGGCTACGCCTTCGCCGCCGCCCTCGGCAGCGCGACCGGCCTCGCCCGCTTCGGCTACGCTTACGCGCCCCTCGACGAGGCCCTCTCCCGCGCCGTCGTTGACCTCTCCAACCGACCCTACAGCGTCGTCGAGCTCGGCCTCCGCCGCGAAAAGATTGGCGACCTCTCGTGCGAGATGATCCCCCACTGCCTCCAGAGCTTCGCCCAGGGCGCCCGAATCACCCTCCACGTCGACTGCCTCCGCGGCGAAAACGATCACCACCGCGCGGAGAGCGCCTTCAAGGCCCTCGCCGTCGCCGTCAAGATGGCTACCAGCCGCGTTGCTGGTAAGGAGGGCGAGGTGCCTAGCACCAAGGGAACCTTGAGCGCATGAGAAAATACTTCAAAAGAGAAAGAGATAAAAGCAAAAAACATGGTAAAACAAAAGCAATTCACGGGGACACTGCCTGGGGAAGAGAGAGGTTTCTTGGAATCATTTGAATAATCCGAGTTGATATGATACCCCCGCCAAACTCCATGCTATCATCTTTGGTGGTCAAAAAAGACTACTCGTACAATAATGCCTGAATCATATCCCTCCAACCAAAACTCCATACACGCAAAAGGGCGAAGGACGTGAGCGCCCCACCATGCGAATTAATATCATGAGCGCTGTGGTCGCATGTTCTCCTTGTTGTTGCTCTGGCCCGACGCTGCGCGCCTCTTGTCGGCCTTTCTCTGTTCTATTCGCGCGATGGCTGCTGCTCGTCTCTGCGGAGGTAATGTGCTCTTTGACATGTTCGCCGCCAGCATAGTGCTTGCCTCAACATCAGGCTCGCCTGGTCCCCCTAGCCGGGCAAAACGATCCTGTAGCAGATCGATTGGCGCGTCCTTGTCCTTGCCGGAGAACCTGTGTCGCGGTGCCGGCGTGCTGCCTGTCGGAACCTCGCTCGACGTGACGATCCGGTTGTTGAGGTCAGAACCTAGGTATTCTCTGTTGCGGGGGGACCTTGGGATGAAAGGTCGCCACTTAGGCTTGTCCAGGCTGACCCGGTTCGAAAAGATCTCAGACTGAGGGCGCCTTGGCGGCTCCCTCGCGGGTGGCTCATCATCTGAGCTGAGAGAGTCCGCGTCTCGTTGGTATTTATCCCGGAGGTTTTGAGACTTTGGCTCGTTAAGCTTTTTGCCTAGTGATTCTACCAGGTCGAAGCTCCGACGGCCTGCCTCGCCCGAGGTTCTGCGGCTCTTGTGATCCGCAGTGAAACGATCAGTCTCTTGAGCGCGGTGTTCCCTGGCGGTAGGCTCCCGTTCAAGGGGAGCGGCAGTGTTTTTCGTCTTGGGCACATCGGCATTTCCTGATTTGAGAGTCTTGTTCTCCCTCTTAAGCTCGTTGATCTTCTCTGTTGCCTTCTCCAAGATGCGCCGCGTATCTTCTTGAGTGGCTTCAGCATCCGTCCTGTAAGTCTCGAACTCCGACTTCAACTTGCGTAACTCATCGTCTTTTCTCCGAATCGCCTCCTCCAGCTCGTCCACGCGCTTCCCCGATGCCGTGGAGTCTTTGCCTTGTTCCTTGTTCTGTGAGGGTTGTTGCTCGGCAAGTCGTTTGTTTTCTTCGGCGAATTTGTTTGCTCGTTGCTCGGCAAACAGGAGGTCGGATTTAAGCCGCTCAACTTCCTCCCGGAGCTGCCCATTCTCCTTGACTTGTGTTCTAGCCTTTCTCAACTCGCGCTGGGCCTCGAGCAGAGTCTTGTGTGTTCGTGGCGAGGCTGCCTGCCGCCGGCGCCTGCTTCGTGCATCCCCTTCGTCGTCTTCGCCGTTTTCACGGTTCTCAAGGAGTGCCGCTAGTTCCTGCACCTGCGTCCGGTATTCAACAGCAACGGCCGTTTGTTTAGCCAAGTCCTTAATGAGCTGGGGATTGTCTCTCTCTTCGCCACTGGCTCGCTGCTTCGCGGCAATCTGCGCTGCCATGTCGGAGATCTTCTTCTCCATCTTGGCGGCCTTTTCTTGCTCTTCCCTTAGTTTGGCATTGAGGTCGATAGCCTCGGCGTCCTTCATCTTGGCATACGACTTCGCAAGCTGCTTGTACTTGAGCAATTTCTCCATCTCGGCTTTAGCGTCCTGGTGATATTGCTCGAATTCCGATTTCCAGTACTTGCCCGATCGCGAATGGGGCTCGTTAAGATCCATTGTGATATCGTGCATGCATTGGTCGTCGTCGGCTTCCTCCCATTCGTCCTCCGCGTCGTCATTCCTGGCTGCAGTGGTCCGCGTCTGGCTCCTCTCCCGCGAGCTTGAAGTTCCTTTATTGCGTCGGGAGTTTTCCATTGTTTCGGTCAATTTGGTGCGCTTGCTTGCGGAGTCGCTCGTTGTATCTGCAAAGCTGTCTGGGAACCTCCCAGGCCGTTCGTCATTGTCGACTTCTTTGCCCTTTCTGTTATCGATCTTCTTGTTGTCCAACACATCGTGCCCGAACGACACACGTTTCCGACGAGATGTTCCGGTTCCTGGGGTGAGAAGGATTCCTTGAGGTTGTTTCATCGGGGTTCGAGACTCGGCATCAGAGTCGTCTTCGTCCTTGCGACGCGCCATGCTGGCAGTATTGTCGTCGTCAGGTCGCGCGGGTGTTCCAAAGATTGCGCTTTTGAGTGCGCGGGCGGCAAAGACGGGCGCGGGCGTATCTGGTTGCTCAATCTGTGTTGTGTCGTCTGTTATGAAGTTAGAAAAGCCGTGCGATGCGGCGGCAAGACTGGGTTGATCTGGCTGGGTCTCTCTCACCTGCGCCTACGTTTGCCTTGTTTCCCCCGGACGCGCCCTCCAACCCTCGTCTAAGAACCCAGCCCAACATCCTAGATTGCTCGTGGGCTTCTTATCGGTGGAGGAAACTGGTTGTGCCAGTAGCTGTGTGCACGCGGATCAATGGTGTTTGAGGTTGCGCGGAGTCCGACAGACGAGATCACATCACATGCGCTCGTGTCCTTGCGGGTCAGGTATTAATTAGTCTGCAGTTTTTGGTGATCAGACCGCGGCGAACAGATGTGGTTCTCAGTTGTTTACTTTGTTACCGCATACGGATGGCGCGTCCGTGGTCCGTCCCCTGGTCCCACACGGTGCTTAGCCACTGTGTGCACACTGCATGTCTTTGTCGACTGCCCCTCGTCTCAGGGTTCTTTAGAGCTTCAGGCGCCTTGGCCCGCTGGAAAGAGCGCTAAAACGATGGGCGTCATCATTGAGGGGCACTTGTCCACCCCAAGTCAACCCCCACTTCAAGCGTTTGGCAGCGGTAAGGCACCCCCAGCTAGCTGAAGGCGAATGCGCCGTACTGTGACAGCGCACCAGGTCGCCAGCCGTCGATGGTCGCGGTGTGGCGCTTTCATCGGCTAGACCTACGCTTGTAATTTCTTCCTGTTTTCTTCTTAGCTCTTCTTCATCCATATCTCTATATCTGAATAACCACTTTGCTCAACGTACCAATAATGGCTTTCCCGTAACGGACTGTCACGGCTCGCGCTGTGGTGATTCGTCAAGCCTTTTCTCGTCGTCCTCGATATGGCGTGGAAATCATCCGGGGTGTGGAATAAGCCCATCGACAAACCGCAGAAAAATGAAGATGACTCAAGCTTCCCGGGACTCAAATCAAAGCGTCCCGAGGCCGCCCCCAAGTTGGAATATGAGGAGCTCCAGCAGAACGAGCTCATCGCCCTTGAAGCCATTTATGGAGAGGATTTCATGAGGCATGCAGAGACGCCGGGTGCATGGAAGGTAATAACCATCACAATGTCATCTCGTCCGCAACATAACAAGACTTTATTGAACAGAGCCTGACGCTGACGCGCAAAACAGAAATCTGACCCCTCATTCGATGTTCGTATCAGGGCTTCATCAGATGAAGACTTTGCAGTTACTCTGGGCGTGGTGATGACTGCTACGTATCCCAGAAGCCCACCGCTACTAACACTGAAGAAAACTGGCAACCTGCGCGAGGTCACCTTGTTCAAGCTTCAGAAGTACCTTGAGACAGAGCCCAAGATCTTCGCCACAGAGGAGCAGGAGATGGTGGACCGTATCGTAGAGGGACTCAGAGACGTTCTCGAAGACGCGGCCCAGGCAAAGGCCAGAGGACTCGAACTGCCTTCGCTGGAAGAGGAGAGAGCGGCTCATGAGGCTTTTCTGGCCAAGCTAGCCGAGGAACAGAAGCAGGCAGATGAGCGCAAGAAGGAAGAGGAGAGCAAAGAGGAGGAGAGGGTTCTCGGTGGCCTGTTGCAGGTTGAGTTGAAGCGTCAGAAAGAGAAAGCCAAGGAGACACGAAAAAAGAATCGCCCCAACGGAGGACTACCATCTCTCAATTCAATGGACGGCCCCAACTGGCCAGAAAGTGGCCGTATCATCTTTGATAGACCTTGCCAAACCACCGACAAGACTGGAAATGCCATTTCCTTCCAGGCTGTCTTTGGAAAGTCCGAGATTGCCAAAGGACCCATCTCAACCGTCTTCTCCGTCTGGCCTCTCGTTGGCAGCGGACAAGAATGCCCTAATTTGGCGCTCAAGGAAACTGTTCTTCGCCCGGCTTCAAAGGACACTTCGGTATTCAAGAAGCAGATTCAATCCCTTGAAGGTCAACTGGAAGCACTCAAACAAGTGCGCCATCGCAACTTGCTCGAGGTCTTGGACTTCAAGGTAGAACGCGAGAAAAACAACGTCGAGAAAGCATCGGCAAGCCTTTGGACTGTCAATGTCCTCACTCCCAGCGCCGAGAAGGGCTCTTTAGCCGAACTACTCGATTTGGCTGGCCAGTTGGACACCAGCAAGGTGCGTGCCTGGACACGGGATCTCTTGGATGCTCTTAACTTCCTGCACAACAAGTCTCTGGTGCATCAGGACATTCATGCGGGAAATGTGCTCCTCTTCCGGGAACAGACGGGAGAAGTCGTGCCGAAGTTGTCAGACGCAGGCTACCAGAGGGAATTGCACAACATCTCATCCAAGGGACAGGCCCCAGTTGGTTTAAGCTCTGCAAAGTCTGCATATTGGCTGCCGCCAGAGACTGCCGCTTTGTCGAAGCAGCACTACACACAAAAGACGGACATGTGGGAATTTGGCATCGTTTTCCTTCAAATGATATTTGGACTTGACGTGCCTCAAAAATACCATTCACCCTCTGCAGTCTCCGACTCCATGTCTCTATCGCGACCTTTGCAGGAGTTGGTGACTAGATTCTTCAAACCGGACCCCAAGAAACGACCGCGTGCTTTCGAACTCGGCTCCAGCGAGTTCCTCGCCACCGACGCCCCTGTGATCGTCGAGGACACCGCCTCGATTGCGTCAAACTATCACTCCGTAAATGCCCTATCGCCAATACCCCCGAGATTAAGACGCGAGTCAACGAATAGAACTCTCACTTCGTCGAGATACCGGGAAGACTTTGACGAGGAAGGTCGTCTGGGTAAAGGAGGATTCGGCGAGGTTGTCAAAGCTCGGAAGAAGCTGGATGGGCAGATTTACGCCATCAAGAAGATCAGCCAAAGATCTCAAGCAAGTTTGACGGAAATTTTGAAAGAAGTCCGTCTGCTATCACAGCTCAGTCACCCGGCTGTGGTACGCTACTACAACACTTGGGTCGAGGAGATACCAGATCAGTCTGACACGGAAGGTGACACCTCCACGGAAGATTTGAACACGGAAGACTCTCGCGATACCATTTCACAGGACCCGGCAATCCATTTTGCTACCAGCACCGGCGGCCTGGACTTTATGTCTTCGAGCGGCTACCCACAAGTAGAGTTTGGCTACGACGACTCAGACGCCGAAGAGGAATCTGAAGAGGACGATGAAGATGATGAGGAAGACGACGAGGATGAAACCGACTCAGATGACGACGACAGTAGTCAGGCTATCGGAAATGGTCCACGGAGCAGGGAAATCCAGAGGAGAATCAGGCCCCAACGATCTTTCAGGACTGTCTTGTACATTTCCATGGAGTACTGCGAAAAGAGGGTGAGTCTCTATACCGCGCAGGATACACCGCACGCGAATCCGTTGGCAAGACTGACGACGATTAGACGTTACGTGATCTAATCACTCGAAAACTCTACCAAAACACGCCGGAAATATGGCGTCTTTTCCGTCAGGTCCTCGAGGGACTAGCCCATATCCATGGTCTTAGTATCGTACATCGGGACCTAAAGCCTGAAAATATCTTTATTGCTCACAGCAGTGATGGAACGGACAATGTCAAGATCGGAGACTTCGGGTTGGCCACCAGCGGCCAGTTTGCGGTCGATAGGGCTCTTCCTAATGCCATGGAATCGGACGATATCACCAGAAGTATTGGGACTACGTCCTACGCCGCGCCAGAAGTGCGCTCCGGATCTAGCGGGATGTACAGCTCCAAAGTTGACGTAAGTATCTTGCGTAAAGTTTTCTGGCGTGCTTGTTGCGATGGCACTGACACTTTTCAGATGTACTCTTTGGGTATCATTTTCTTCGAGATGTGTTACCCCCCGATGCTGGGCATGCAGAGAGCAGAAGTTCTCGAAAAGCTCCGGCGACCTAGTCCTGAGCTTCCTGTGGATTTCAAGCCCGCCGAAAAGATACAGACGGATATCGTCCTGTCTCTGATCACCCACAATCCCAAAGAACGACCATCGAGTGCAGAGTTGCTGCAAAGTGGAAAACTTCCCGTGCAAATGGAGAGCGAGACCATCAGACGAACACTGGCTGGTTTAGCTGACCCCAGCTCGCCTTACTACAGGAAGATGCTCTCGACACTTTTCTCACGGCCTCTGGAGCAAGCCAAAGATTTCGCCTGGGATATGCATGAGGCGAGCCCCAGCCAAGCAGACTTGCTCAACCAAAGCATCGTCAAGGAAACACTGATTTCCATCTTTCGCCGACACGGAGCTTTGGAGTGTCAGCGCACCTGCCTCTATCCACGTTCGTCCCACTATGCAGAGAACGTCATGAGACTCCTGGACTCGAACGGCACCGTCCTGCAGCTCCCGTTTGATCTTACAATGGGCCACGCAAGAATGCTTGCCAAAGCCAGCGGGACTCCGGGCGTCCAGCGCACATACACTTTTGGCAACATTTTCCGTGATAAGGGGGATACTGGGCAACCTTACATGCTGGGCGAAGTTGACTTTGACATCGTCACGACTAACACCCTGGACTTGGCTCTGAAGGAGGCTGAGGTCCTCAAAGTACTCGACGAGATCATTGCCACGTTTCCGTCACTGTCTACGAGCCAGATGTGTTTCCATCTCGGACATTCCGATTTGCTACAGTTAATCTTTGACTATTGTCGCGTCGAGCATAGCTCTCGAAGGGCTGTAGCAGATGTACTCAGCAAGCTCAATATTCATCACTGGTCCTGGCAGAAGATCAGAGCCCAGTTGCGTTCTCCACTGGTCGGCCTTTCAGCAACCAGTGTAGATGAGTTACAACGATTTGACTTCCGAGGTTTGCCGACTTCTACTTTTTGTGCTTTGAGTCGAATGCTAACAGATTTTAGACACACCCTCCAAGGCCTTCTCCAAGCTCAAGACACTCTTTGAGGGCACTGACATGTACCAGCGAGCCTCGTCAACTCTGGCACATCTCAGGGAGGTCTCGGAGTATGCCAAGAGACTTGGAGTCACAAGCAAGATATACGTGACACCGTTGAACAGTCTGAAAGAGAGCTTCTATACTGGCGGGACTCTATTCTCCTGCCTCTACGACAAGAAGATGAAGGATGTGTTTGCCGCGGGTGGCCGATATGACAGCCTCATCAGGGAAAATCGTCCCAGAATTGGCAGCCATTACGAAGAGCGCCACGCTGTGGGGTTCAACTTATCGTGGGAGAAGCTTTCGAGGGCCCCAAAAACTAGCGGAAAAGCATTCCTCAAAAAGACAGAAGAAGAGGGCCACAACATGTTCAGCAGCACGAAGAGAGTAGGTCATTGGTTTTCCCTCACATTTTGGTTCGGCATCTCACAGCAACTTACAGTGCGATGCCCTCGTGGCCAGCTTCGACGCCGCCGTCCTGCGCTCTACGGGAATAGAGATCCTGCAGACGCTATGGTCGCACAACATCAGCGCCGAGCTCGCGAGGGATGCGCGTTCTCCAGAAGACCTGCTCTCCCGCAACCGCGACGAGGGCTACTCCTGGGTCATCATCATCAAGCAAGACGCCATCCTCAAGGTCAAGACGATGGACAAAAAAGACACGCCCGACGTCGACATACCCATGGCGCAGCTGCTCTCGTGGCTGCGCGCCGAGATCCGGGAGCGCGACTCCAAAGAGTCCAAGGCGGCGGTCAAGTCGCGGGCCGGCGGGCAGCAGGCCGAGACCAACGTGACGATCGAGACGCACCAGGAGCAAGACGTGCGCGTGCTGGTCGCGGGGACGCGGAGCAAGAAGTTCAATCGCAGGACGGTCGTGGAGCAGGCGCAGGTGAGCGCGGCGAGCCTGGTGCGGTCGTTCCTCGACGGGCCGATCCTGGCGATCGAGACGACGGATCAGGTGATGGATCTCATCCGGGACACGTGCCTTTCGGACGGGGAGAGCTGGCGGCGGGTCGAGCACAGCGTCACAACGGCGGAGAAGAAGTACGTGAGGGAGATTCACGACATGTTGCTGAATTGGAAATGGGCGTGGGAGAAGAAGAGCGGTAGCCGGCATGCGTTTTTGTACAATTTCCGGACTGGGAATTGTGTCTACTATGATTTGGGAGCATAGTTGGATGGGAGAGGTAGAGTAGGGAGTGGGCTTGTGGCTTGCTGCCCCTCAAGAAACGGACGAATAAAGAAATGAACAATCCTCTCGAGGTCTTTGCTCCCCTGTCTGTCTTTCGTTTGGGTCTTCTTTTGTACCATTTTCACCGAGAAAGCGTCGTCGAAGCACCGGTTTCGCTTGAGTCTGCTCAAGAACAATCCTTTGGTGCGGCGGCGGTGGTGGTAACAAACCATATTGAACGGGAAGCAGGGGTCTGATGCCATGGCGGTGACTTGTGACGTGGGTTTCTGCGAGTTTGCATGGCTGGGTCGGGACGATCGGACCAAGGAGCATTGAGTTTATCTGGGGTCAACTTGGTTTACCTTACTGTGACACCTTTTTTGTGACATATTGGGGATTTAGGTGCCGGGTCGTTATGCGAGGACAAAGACTCCCGGTCAGGTACCGAAACGGAGGCATTCTTGGGGTCAGTACCTTGATCAGCGGTTTGGGAGGGAGTTGATTTCCAATCTGCACAAATAGAGGACCTTGATGGCAGATGATGGAAGGTGGATATTATGATGGGCTTCCTCAAGTCCTAGATGTTTGCTGGCTATGGATTCTGAGTCATCTCGGGCAGTCTTTGGGCCTTGGGGATGGATAGTCGATACCTACAGATACTCGAGGGGATCAAGATACTGGGAGTCTGGGACAAGGTGTAAGTGCTGTGCTGATACCTGACGTGGTGACAGGCCGAAATGCACAGACAACAAAGAGAAACCTGGCAGTGCCTGTGAGGTGCATGGCGAGTCCGGACCGCCCCTTTGCAGATTCCCAGTGAGTGTTGTTTCTTTGGCTTTAACTTGAAGAGTAGGAGTGGTGGGTGAGGAGGTCGAATAAGCACGCACAAAGATGACACAGCCATGTTGCTGTAAGAACAGACAGAAGATTTCCCGTTGTCAAGGCCTGTTGGGGGCGGCATGTTTGGGTGACTGGCACCTGCACTGGTGATGTGACGTTTACCTTATTGCACGAATAATACGCATGGTCCTCGAGTGTCCAAGGACAATAAGACAAGAGGCAAAGCCAGGGAGGCAGAGCACCCGACAGCGGCAGACAAGGAGTAAGTAATTACGGTAAGTTGTAACCGTAAGGTGGTAAAGTACCTAGGGCCAAGGACAGGCGCCGTCTCTGAAGCTGGCCACGGATCCGAGACACTGCGTGACCTCCTTGAGGAGTCTAGCCATCTCGGGTGGTCCCTGGGGTCCCATGGTTCCCAACTCGTCCAGGCAGGGCAGTTTCCGGTCTACGGAGTACGGCACGTAACCTTGATAAATCCATACACAGTAGATGGCAAAGGGGGCACCTCAGACAAGTCAGACTGGGCTGGTATTGCTGCTTTCTTACCTGAATTAAAGGTAGACACTATTTCCTTTGCATCGCGACCTCCGTTGTACAACTTTGTTCCCTGCGTGGCCCTCTTTTCTTTCTCTCTCTCTCTCACACACACAGCATAAATCTCTCTCTGGCCCCCGACCTTACCATCATTCCGTTCCCGTCACATAGTAGCCCATAAGGTACTCTTACACCCGACGATTCCCACCACACAGGTCGCTCCCACGGGTCGGTCCTCCCGTCTCCCTTTATCTTATCGCCCTGCCGCCCACTCCGAGTCAGTTGGGTGGTTTATCGAGTCATCCATCCCCTTTCGCCCCTCCATACCCTCCATCCCACCTCATCGTCGCTTCCTTTCTTTGGTCACACGCCTCTTGTGAGAACTTGCTGTACGCCTTCTTCGCTGCCCACCCACAAGAGCGCCCTTTTCCTTCTACTGCTGCGTGTACACACAATTGCATACTTGCATCATATCCAACCTGACATCTTCCCCCCTTCGACAAATCCATCTCATCGCTTCAACTTCGTCCCACGACGCCCGCCCTGCTTCTTTCCGGCCTACTAACCGCCGCCACCTCACCGTTACAAATACTCCAACATCATGGCACAGAAGCGATTGATGAGCGAATATCAAACCCTGCAGAAGGAGAAATGGGTTCACATTGATGTCGACGAGCGGAATGTCTTGAACTGGAAGATTGGCCTCATGGTCGTCAACCCCGACAGCGCCTTTAACGGAGGCTATCTCAAGGTTTGTTTGATCTCCCCCCCAGTCTACATACCAAAGCACACCACTGACTGACGTTCTAGGCCGAGATGACGTTCCCCCGAGACTACCCATATCAGCCCCCCACCTTCCGTTTCCTCAATAAGAATATCTGCCATCCGAACATCTACACCGACGGCAAGCTCTGCATCTCCATCCTCCACACGCCCGGCGAAGACGAGCAGTCTGGCGAACAGGCCTGCGAACGTTGGTCTCCTCTGCAGGGCGTAGAGTCGGTCTTGCGCTCTGTCCTGCTCCTTCTGGACGACCCCGAGATCAACTCTCCCGCCAACGTTGACGCGAGCGTTCTGTACCGTGACAACCGTTCCGAGTACCAGAAGAGGGCGCAAGAAACGGTTGCGAAGTCCAAGAAGGACATTCCCGAGGGTGTGGTCTTCCCCACGACCGCTGACCTAGAGCCCGTGCCTCAAAAGCCCATCGACGACGACGCGTTCTGGAACGAGACGGACGATGAGGGTGACTTTGACTTGGGCGGTAGCGATAGCGACTTTGACATGGACGAGTACAACGAGGACGATGAAGACGAGGATGCGGACGACGATAAGCCTTGAATCCGACCTCGGACATGGGACTCGACCCAGCACACACACGCACACTTTACTGCTCCGACCTGAACCTGCTACACCAAAAGCAAACACCTTACGGCAGGCGTCTTGACTCGGCGGCGGTGGACTCGTTCTCCATTTTTTCATTTTCTACATCTATCTTCCTCTACACGCGTGATAATGCATAGCGACGGCCCCGGGCGTTTTACCGGCTGTCAGCACGGAGCACGGCCTGCTTAGGCTAATACGGCGTCTTGGTTTTTACGGGTTTGGCATCATTCGATCTCTGCGGAGGGCTTCTGGGAAGGGCTTCCACATAGGGATACGGGAGTTCACATTTGGTTCTGCAAAAGCAGAGAATCAGAAGGGGGGCGCGATTCATTAGTTTGGTGGCTGATTGGCAAACCAAGCAGCCAGGACAGCGCATGAGATACCGCACATAGACCAATCAATCACATCACAACTTCATGACTGCAGAGTGCGCCACTTTAAGGGGAAAAAAACAAAAAACTGGCAAGGCTTGATTACCTGGGAAAGCATACCGTACCATGTGCGGGTAGTAGTGGCCAATAATCAAGACTTGTCTGGACGTTCTCAGCCAATCTGTCATACCTATGTGTGCTCTGGCGGCCACTATCCATTTGCCGCTTGTTGGCGCAACATTGCTCGCGAGTACTGGGCCGGCAGTGACCGTAAACGTGCACGCCGTTCCCGATCCTTCAGCGCTGTAAGGAGTTTAAAGTGTAAACTTGCCCCGCTAACACCTTCAACATCCATGAGGGCTATCAACTACCTTGTCTCAATCTGTTACCAAGCAGATGACAACTATTGGGACGATAAAGCAACTAATGAATGGAACCGAATTTACCGAGAAGCTCAATTATGAGCTTGATCTACATCTTTACCTTAGTTATGATCTGAAGTCGGGGTGGCTATGGGAGTAAGAGCATTGGTGACGCCAGATAGTGGAGAAGTGTCTTCGTGCCGCTGCTAAGAACGCACTGTCCATGAGAGCATCCGGCAGGACAGCTCATGGGGCCTTCCCAGCACGGGTCTACGTACTTGCATGCCACTTCCACTTCCCTAGCACGCCTAGGTACCTACCAAATCGGACGTGAGGTGTCCCGACAAGATCTGACGACAAGACGAACGGAGTGAAATTGAAAGTCCGCTGGCACTGCCTTATCCCGTACCATTGCTGAGTGCTGCATTCCGACCTTCTTCCGCACCTGTACGGGCAGCAGCTCGCCTAGACCGGTCGCCTTCACAGCACGTCGGGTCTATTCCGTTTGGCACTATTACTCCTCCGAACCTCTCTGGCAAAGCTACATGCGCCAGGCCACCTGCGACTCCAGTCCGTCTTTCTCGATAGCCATGCGCAATTACCCTCGATCCTTCCTCCACTATCGCTTCTAATCGACCCATTTGCAACGATTCGATTCGGCAACGAGACACTTGTCTGAGGGGTAGCTCTGCAATATGGCGCCCGAACCAACGGCTGAGGACGTTGACAACTTCCTCGAGTTCTCGGGCCTGGACCCCGCTAGAGACCGCAATATCGTGATCACGGCGCTCAAGGTGAGAGGGCTACGGCTGATGGACATCTGCGATGCTTGTCTTGCCGACAGAAGGGCTGACGTGGAGTACAGAGCAATAGTAATCGGGATGAGCTTGCGTCAGAGGTCTTGATAGATGGAGTCGACGTGGTTTGTCGAGCCTTGTCAGAAAGCTCTGTATCACAGCTAACGGGCCTTAGTTCCGGAGGAAGTATACATGGGACGACACAGCATTCGGAGCCAGCCGTGACGGAGAGCCGAATCATACGGGTATAGGTGCGTTTGTTCTTGCACCAACAGCAGCTGTAGACAATGTGTTGCTAACTCTTGCTGGCCAGCTTTCAACATCGAGGCCCCCGACAATGCCGTCATACAAGGCGTTACCCCTCCACCCGAAAACGGCTTCTACGGCCCTTCGGCAGGCGCTCCCTCACGACCTCCATCGAGAACAAATAATCGATCGCCGCTTGGTAGGATGATAGACTGGACGACCGGGGACCTTTCCGGTACTGCCTTCCCTGTTGTGTGGGACTTTGGCTGACCATGGACATTAGGAGCTCCTAGTACTGCTGCGCAAGAAGAGGACGATTATAACAGGGCCATTCGCGATTCCCAGCGGGACGCAGACTACATACCTCAGGAAGCCGGCGTCACGGGCGGAAGCGCCAACGCCCCGCACTTTGGGCCTGCCAACAGGTCTGACTACGACTCGAACAGCTGGGCTATGGTGACGACCGCAACGAGCTCGTACCAAACGACAGTTGACGACGATCCCGCCCCTTCTGCGAGAAAGCGAGAGGATGACGCCCCGGCGTTCCTTGTTCAAAGAACCACAGCACGCACGTCGAAGCATCATCTGGATAGTGTGTTGACGATTTTGCACGAGATTCCGCTTGCACGCAATATCTTATTGCAGGGTGGTGAACAGGCCGCCAGCTATGGCCACAACAGCGAGTGGTGGAAAGGTCAACCGATTTATGCCCCTCACGTCCTAGCCGCCATGAACCAAGGTGACCTCCAGTGGGCCGACGATATGAAGCCGGACTTTTATGAGGAGATTCATCGCCTGATGGCCTTTTTGGACCTGACTGAGAGAAGCTATGGATCCATTGATTCCATGGCCGACTTGATTCCCAAAACCAACTTTGCTACCGAGAGACAGTTCTTTGATACTCTCGTCGAGAAGACCGATGCCGATGTCATCAAGCCCCTGACGCACCTAGCATGCCCCATGTCTACAGACACCTTGGAGAAGACTCAAGACCCACACAGATTTGCGTTTTTGAACTTTGAGTTAACAAAGAGCCAATATGAAAAGACGACATCTCTGTATGAGGCTTGGAATTGGATAGTGTGGCACGATGTCATGACGTGGCTGGAGCTCAATGCGGATACGGGAATGGTTGTTCTCGATGACATGGGGGAGGTCATGACAGTCGTTATCGATGGTGATGGTACACCCGATAAACTCGACATTCCCGAAGTCTGGTATCCAGAGCGATACCTCGAGAGCCGAAAAGAGGAGGCAAAGATTTGTCAGGAACATCTTGCGTGGGTGCATAGGATGCTCTACGATGCAGAATCTAAGGAGTTCGAGCTTACCAAGTGGATTGATCCGAAGACCGACAAAGTTCACAACAAGGAGGAAATGCTGGAGAAGACGGTCAAGGAGTACGAGAGCCACGTCAATTACTTAGACGGCCGGGGACGGTTCAGGGAGTTGCGAAAGTCAGACGACGACGAGCAAGGCAACCTCCGCCTGGAAGATGTGCCGTGTGTCTTGTCTGAAGCCGAAGAGGAACTCTTCCAGAGCTCGCAAAAGGTGCTCCAGAGATGCAAGTGGCAGCTTGCTCAAGTCAGAGAAAAGCAGCAGAGTACGTCGAGATGCATGTTTACCATCTATTTGTCCGTCACTAATCATGGAGACAGAACTCAAGTGGGAGCGTGAGAGGCTTGAGGAAAGGAAGCAGTATCTCAACACTATACTGACTAATCCCGACAAGCCAGGCTTGAGCAAGCCCTTCACTGGCAAGAAGTACCTTTTGAGGGGAATAGCAACACAGCAGAACGTGACATATGTGTGCAAGCGAGCCGAGCCGGCGCTCATTGACATTGATGAGACGCCGACTTCGGTAGATCAGTGGTGGCGGCTGTCGTATAGTGCGAAGCAATATGCAAAGGCCGAGGTAAGCGCGGCTACAACATGCTCTTCTCAAAGTATGTTGACCACTGACTTGTAATAGAAATACACCTTCCAGCAGGTGGTCGACTCAATCTACTTTGAGACCAAGAACCCGTTGCTCGTGTATGCTACCGAAGACGCAATCAACACGCCTGTGGCGCCTCTTTCAGACGCCCTTCTGCGGTTCGCCAAGGCTGAAAACAAGATTTTCAGACAAGAGTTAAACCAGGAGACCACGGAGGAGGTAGCCAACTTGAGAAACACCAACATGTCGCCAATTTCGCCGTCTAAGAGGAAATACCGGTCGGGCAGTGTCGACTCCATGGCCACCAATCGAGCTTCGTTGGGCAACAGCGATACAAACTCCCGCGCTGGGGATTTCGAGATTGAGGTGGATCCGTTCGGTGACGGAGACGGCACCATGGACACGGAAATGACCGACCTGTCAACCAGACAAGGCAACACAGAGACACAAAACTCGAGCTTGGCCCAAGTCATGTACTCTAGTGAGACGCAAGACAAGGCGCAAGGTTACGACACCAGCGCGCCCAGCATCGGACAGGACGGACTTTCGACCAGTATCCCCACGGACGATGTTACGGAGATAAGTCGTACAGTGACGCCAGACGTGGACGTCGAAGAGCCGGCCAAGGGACCCGAGATGCAGGAACGGAGCGGAAGCGGGGCCGGATCACCATTCATGGCTAGACACTCGATTTATGGAACGGCACATGACCCCAGAGATGAGCAAAAGACGATAAAAATGATGGACATGGAGATTCCCGACGAGCATCAGTAGCATGCATACTAGAGAGCATCACAGGATGAAGTTTGG
Source organism: Colletotrichum godetiae (assembly GCF_030913485.1). Lineage (NCBI taxonomy): Eukaryota > Fungi > Ascomycota > Sordariomycetes > Glomerellales > Glomerellaceae > Colletotrichum > Colletotrichum godetiae. The sequence continues at coordinate 316,276 of NW_026851285.1, read as the reverse complement.
TCTAGGGCTCGCAGAGGCATAGCGATACAGGCAAAGTCTTGAGAGGCATGCAATGCAGCAAGCATCTTTTGCCTCTCTCGACGACTCTACAGCACAACACAGCGCAACACGGCATTGCCTTGTAATGATGACGATGTATGCAATAGGCGATGAAATTATCAATCATTGGATACCACATTACCTTGGTGACCCGAGTATGCGAGCCTAGAGAGCTTGAAGTTGTACTTCACTATCAAGGCGTATCTTGTAAGACGGATAACTGCGTAGAAGGTTCTCGAAGGTTCTTATTCTAGTAGGAGAAATGAGAGACGTTGCAGGGATGTGGTGGCTTGAAGCGGCGCTCGAGCCACGGCATGAGCCTGACTCCGCTATTCCCGCACGGCAAGAGACCCCGCCATTTTCGTCATTGTCCATTTGCGACCGCTTCCCTGCTGCCCAAAGAGCTCTCTTGCTGATGATAGGTACTCACCTGGAATGAAGGATATCAAGGACATATCTCAGGGCCCCGATTGCTAAATGAAAGTATACTACCCAGATGTACAATGTTGTGCTTGTTGCCAGGCAACTTCGAGACCAAAGGCCTGACTGGACGAACCCCATCAAGCCTTTCTGCGCTCTTCCATCGAGGCAGCTCGAGTGAGATCACCCGATTCGACGCCCCGCCAGGTTTTGGGTCGCAAAGTCGCACGGGGACGGGGGTGTGCGATGGTCAAGGCTCCCCCTCCTCCTTCCCTCCAGAGTCCACTGCCCTTCCTCTCCCTTCCCACCCCCCCCCCCTGGCTCTTTGGGGCTGGGCTCCTCTCGAGAGACGGGCACCGAACCTTCCACAATCGCGCCCTGTTTCTTCCACTGAAGACGGCCGGGGAGGGGGGACATTTCTACCACTAAGACGCTCTGGGCTCCCCTCGGTGACCCAGTATTTCTTGGCTTTTTACCTTGCGCAGTAAGGACCAACTTTACCTTACGTAGGTACATATCACGCACCGAGACCCAGACAGTCGGCTGCACATCATCCAACCATTCTCTCCAATTCTTCTTTTCTTTAAAAACTACCAACTTGTTTTTTTTTTCTTTGCTTCTCATTACACGCACGTCGATTGACTGCACAAGCAAAGCAACTTCCAAGGGTTCAGACATATAACCCCCTAAAGTAACACACGAGAGACACAACATCAGCGAAGACAAGTCACAGATCGCTGCGATATCCACACTACTTTTACCCTCCTGTTTAATTGACTGGTCGACTTTTACACGACAATCACCCGACAGTCATACACAATGGTGAAAGAAACCAAGCTGTACGATCAGCTGGGCGTCAAGCCCACGGCGACGCAAGACGAAATTAAAAAGGGCTATCGGTAAGTCGCAACAGCTTTCCATGATTCTCATTTCTCCTCTTTACTCTATATGCCCCTCACTTACCTTTGGCCTGTCGTTGCCCAACGAAGTGGCCCAATCGCCCTATTTGCCTCCACACACGACCATCTCAGACCGTAACTTTTGCTAACCACCTCACGTATACAGGAAATCCGCACTAAAGTGGCACCCCGACAAGAACAAGGATAACCCAGACGCCGCCGAAAAGTTCAAGGAATGCTCACAAGCCTACGAGATCCTCTCTGATCCCGAGAAGCGCAAGACGTACGATGACTACGGTCTCGAGTTCCTGCTCCGCGGCGGGGGCGCCCCTCCCCCAGATGCCGGCGGCCCTAATCCCTTCGCCGGGGGTGGCATGCCCGGTGGCTTCGACTTCGGAGGAGGAGGCATGCCCGGCGGTGGCGGCGCACGCACATTCCGCTTCAGCACCGGAGGAGGAGGCGGCGCCAACGGCTTCAACTTCAGCTCGGCAGACGACGTCTTTGCCGAGTTCATGCGCTCCGGTGCTGGCGGTATGGGCGGTGGTGGCGGCAGCGCGGGCGGCATGGACGACTTTTCCGACATCTTTTCGACGTTTGGCGGTGCCGGCGGCCCGCGCGGTGGGCGATCACAGCGCATGCGCAGCAGCGGGTTCGGCGATTCGCCAAGAGCGAGGGAGGCAACGCCCGAGGTCACGACGGTGGAGCGACCGCTGCCGCTGACGTTGGAGGAGCTGTTCCGTGGCGTGACGAAGAAGATGAAGATTAAGCGCAAGACCTTTGACGACACGGGCAAGAGGACGACGACTGATACGGTTCTTGAGGTGCCCATCAAGCCCGGTCTGAAGAAGGGCAGCAAGATCAAGTTCAAGGGTGTTGGCGACCAGGAAGAGGGCGGCCAGCAGGACCTGCACTTTATCTTGGAAGAGGTACGTTCATACACATCTCTCTATTCAACACTCGAGTGACATTACGATACTAACAAATCATACAGAAAGTCCATCCCTTATTTGTGCGCGAAGACAACGACCTGGTCCACACCGTCGAGCTAGATCTGAAGGAGGCCCTCACGGGCTGGAAGCGGACGGTAACGACGATCGACGGCAAGCAGTTGAACCTTGACAAGAACGGTCCCACACAGCCCGGCAGCTCCGATCGTTACCCTGGCCTGGGCATGCCCATTTCGAAGAAGCCCGGAACGAGGGGCGACTTTGTCATCAAGTACAATGTCAAGTTCCCCACGAGCTTAACGCCGGCACAGAAGCAACAGTTGAAGGAGATTCTGTAAAGGAATACCAGCCGCAGGGATGAGGAGGGATACAGAGACGACGCGGGTGTTGCGGAGCGTTGGACCGTAAACAAGAAGATGATCTTTGGTTTTAGGGGCCGGTATGCTCATCATGAATAGGAGTTTGGGGTGTGGTTTGGTTCTGTGTTTTTGCAAGGGCTACAGGGTTGGCCTTTATTCCTTTTTTCCCCTATGAGCATTGCGCATTTCATGGGCAGGCAACACGAAATGAGTCACCGGCGGGAGGTGATGCCTGCGCAGAGATATTTAGATATGAAATAATTCAAGCTTGAAACTATATTGATACGGATTCAAATATGTCATCGCCACATATGTGAGTAAAGGTTGGCATCAGGGAGGTGGTCCTTTTGGTTGATGCATTGAAACAGTTAGAAAGGTGATGGAAAGAGTTGTCATGGTAGAGGGGTTCTAAGACGTACATCATCGCGCGAGATAACACGGCCGGAGTCAATCTTGAGCACTAAACATTACAAAATTGGAACTCTGCACTAGAATTCACTTTTTTCTCTTCAAGTGGCTGGCAATTCACGATCAGGCTTCGGTGACGACATCGGCGCGAGTAGGTGCCTAGACGGGTTCATACGGGCACCTCGGGACCGAAGTAGTCAGTCAGTCAGTCAGCCAGCCAGCCAGCCAGCCAGCCAGCCTCATTCCAGGTCTGCTGTGCTTGAGTTCCATGTTCATCCGGCGTAGACCGAGCGGGCTGTATCCTTGCGTTTCCCACATACTTACCTAATTGATTAGCTGAGCTGCCATGAATTGGTGTTTATGATAATGTTAAAGGGTCGACGGCAGGGAACCGGGTCGAAAAGTAAGGGTTGAGGGTGGCCGAGAGAGAAAAGGATTATATCCTGATTGCCTGCCCCTTGATGCTTGTGATAGGAAGGGAAGGGGAAGGGGAAATGATACCACCCCCTTCGCCTTCCTGTCTGGTCAGCCTCTTTTCGTTACTGTGTAATTACAAGTGCGCCTTGTCTCCCTTCTCTTTCGGTCATCCCGCTCAGATATTGGATTGTCCCCCGTCATTTGCTGTATCTACACGCAGTACGGAATTGCAATATGCGATACGGTCTTTGGCGCAAGGTTGGGTTGGAATGAAACCTCTCAGGGCCGTCTTCCCGAGTTCCCCCGGCTCCAGCTCGGCAGAACTCTGTTTGTAGCTGGGCTGGCGGGTTCGGGAGTCGGGAGGATGGAGCGCGGGTGCGGGGGGGGTTTACTTAAACGTGGGCTGATTGCCTTTCTTACGACTACTACTACCATCGGATATCAAGAAATGTAGGATTCCCGTGAATAGTTCCTGTAAACAAGTAATCTGAAAAGCAAGTAAATAGCGCATCAAGCCTTGATCAGGCGGCCCGGCTCCCAGGTTTTCGCGCTGCGGTCTTCTTCACGAGCTTTGAGTGCTGGCCATGTACTCAACCCCGCGGTAATGACGACACTTCACATGCGGGAGATGGGCGGCGCCCAGTGAAGGACGGGATGGGGACGCCCGTGGGTTTGGAGGGGTAAAAGGCGTTGGTGGGGCCCCTCATTCTACCTCCAGCAGCACCAGCATCGACGCAAGTGCTGTCGGGTGTTGTAAGGTCATTTTCCCGCCAAAGCTGCCCCAGGCTCAAGTTACCTTACTTGCGTGTTATTTTCCGAGGCTCTCATTGGACTCATCGGGACGACGAAAATGAACAGCCGGCTTGGAGGAAGAGGGGGGGTCAAGGGGGTGCGGGAGAAAGACGGAAAGGAAAGGAAGAGAGAGACCTTTTCGGTTTCCTGGGAGATGCTTTAGATAGGCAAGGTAGAAGAAGTCTCATTTCTACCTTAATTCACTCAATAGCTTATTTCTTCTCCGTCTCTCCCTCCCCTCTCCATTGCAAGGTTCCCAGTTCTTCAAGCCCTCAGCTCAACCAAGGTTTCTTTGTCAATTGGTCTCGGACAATAAGCTTCGCCAACCTTATAGATAGCTTACTCCTCCCCCTCCAGACTCAGCTCTCAGCTCCAGCGAAACCCCGCTCTTCACGAGACAAGCTCTCCACCTCAACCCGGAATAGCATCCGATTCTCTGTAAATAACCGCCAACATGCCTCAAGTAAGCCATGATGAGAAGTCCCAACCTTGAACCCCCTTTGCGTCCGGAGCGCAATGACCTGGACTAACAACTGACCACCACCGCCCAGATCACAACCCTCCTCTTCGACTGCGACAACACCCTCGTGCTCTCCGAGGAACTCGCCTTCGAGGCCTGCGCCGACCTCATCAACGAGATCTGCACCTCCCGCAATATCGAGCAGCGCTTCACGGGCGAATCCCTCATCAAGGAGTTCGTCGGCCAAAACTTCCGCGGCATGCTCCTCGGCCTCGCCAAATCCCACGGCTTCGAGCTCCAGCCCGACGAGCTCGAGTCCTACGTCACCCGCGAAGAGGACGCCGTCATCGCCAAGCTGAAAGCCGCTCTCAAGCCCTGCGTGGGCGTCGACGACCAGCTCGAACGCTTGCAAAAGGACGGGAAGCATACCCTGTCGGTCGTCTCCTCGTCCGCGAAGCGCCGCGTCTGGGCGTCCGTCGTAAAGGTCGGGCAGGATAAGTATTTCGCAGAGGACGTCGTCTTTAGCGCTGCCACGTCGCTGCCGACGCCTACTAGCAAGCCTGACCCCGCGATTTACCTGCACGCCATGAAGACGCTCGGCAAGAAGCCTGAGGAGTGCGTCGCCATCGAGGACTCCAAGAGCGGGACGCTCAGCGGTACGCGCGCGGGTATCAAGGTTATCGGGTATGTTGGGCCGTACGCTGCTGATAAGCAGGCTGAGATGGAAAAGGTGCTGCGTGATGCCGGGGCCGTGGTTGTCATGAAGGACTGGAGCGAGTTTCCTGGCATGTTGGCCAAGATTGAGAGCGGGAGCGCCTGACTAGCCGGGGTTTCTATCCCGTCGCCCTCTCTGTGAGGTTGGGCTGCGGCGATGTAGAGGGATCATGATGCTTTCATCTCCCCATCCAAATCCCCTTTTCTTCTTCCCATCTTTATAGTGTTCATATCGTTAGCCAGGACTGGAATTGTCCCAGTTAGTTCTCGCGGGCGCTTCATCAAGCCGCCCAGTGGAGAAGAGGAATCTCCAAGTAGACTCAAAGACTAGTAAAAGAGATCTATCATCTTCGATGGTCCATGAGAAAGCTGTTGACGCTCTGCAACGTAGCCCGATTCGCATTGGCCTCCGGAAAGGCCGTCATGATAGTCCCCAGCTTCACCCGGATCATATCCTTGTTGAACAACGTCGTCGAGTCCGCCACGCGAAAGTTGCCGTCCCGGTCGAAGCACCAGCAGTAGATGGCCAGCGCGGCGCCAATGGATAGATCCTTACCCGTCTCGCAAGCCACGAGGACGCTGCCGTCGCTGTTGCTGTCGCCATCAGTGCCATCTGCGCCCTTTACATCTCGATGCGAATCGAGGTACCCCGAGACAAAGGCACAGATATCCGGCAACGCCTGCCGGAGATTCCGGCTCGCGACCTTGTGCTTCCCGAGGCCGACTTGCATGTACGTCGGGGATTTCACCCACGACTCCCGCGCCGTGACGTCCTGTGTCAGTACGACTCTGCACGCGCCCGCACCCGCGGACGCAGCATCCGTATCACTACCGCTATTGTTGTCTTGACCATCGTCCAGAGGCAACGGAGAGACGTAGATCCGCGGCGCGACTTGCTTCGGCTGCACCCCCCTCGGCGCATTTCTCTTCCCCTCCGCGACGAGACGAACGACCAGCTCCGGTAAATCAGCCTCGGGGCACGAGAGCAAAGCCGCGGCATTCTCCCAGAAGACTTCTGCAGTCAGACCTAGAGCCCAGTTCTCTGTATCGTCGCCGGCGCCTTGGATGTACCCCGCCTCGCTCATTTCCGTGCCGGCGACGCGGCGGGAGGAGGTGCAGCATATAATGGGGTGGTAGTCTTCAAAGACCACATTCCCATTCTCGGCATTGCCATCGTCGCCCGCAGACGTAGTCGACGACGGAAGCTGCGTCTCCTGCGTGACCCAAAACGGGCGCAGGGGCTTGGAGATGTGCGCGCGGAGAGCTGGCAGGTCGAGGTCGAGACTCTTCAGGGAAGCGAGGAAGGATGGGAGCAGGGCGGCGATTTGGGCGTGCTCTGAGGCGGAGACGACGTTGGGAGGGGTAAAGAGGCGGAGATGCTTCTGCCGCGCCGGGTCGAGGGCGAGGTCTGGGAAGAGGGCTGCGTTGAGGACGGCGCACCAGACTGGTATTGTTTTGCTTAGGGCGTCTGGCATTCCTGGGCGGATTGTGTAAGTCTTGAGGTTCTTGGATGTACTCGTGGATGGGTTTGATGATGTGGACTTACTCTTGCCTCGGCGAGTTGAATCTACGATGATGCAGCTGGTGTCTTAAGTCAGCTTTATTCTCATGGAAAAGCATTTTATATCGAAAGCATCTCCCTCTCCAGTATGCACTCATGCCACCATCACAACAATGTCACACTTGCTCACATATACATACACACACACCACCGTAAAACTCACCCATCATGCCTCCCAACAAGCTCAAGCAAATGCAAATTCAACCTGCGCGTACTAAACTTCCACGCATTCGTATGCCCATCCGTACTCTTAAAGTACGCGCTCGCCCTCTTCTCCGCAGGCCGAATATACCAGCTCCCGCAGCGCTCGTTCGCCACAAGCGGACGACCGAAACTCGCGGCCACATCCTTGACGAATTCGGCGTCCTGCGTGATGGAGCGAAGCCGGTTGGCGATGGAGAGGTTGGCGCGCTTGAGGTCCGTGAGGATGTGGGAAAAGTTGTGGTTTGCCGTCGTGGGGAAGATGAGGTCTGAGAGGGCGGGCGCCGCGGCTGGGATTTGCGCCATGGCTTCGTTTGAAGCTTGAAGCTTGAAGCTTGGAGGGGTGAGAGCCTCCGGGATAGGACAGGGGTGTGTTTGAATTGGAGAACTATCTTATCCAAGATGAGATTGAGTGAAGTTGGAGGGGTATTGTACAAGATTGGTTCCGAACTCCCGTCTAGGGCTCGAAATGAGGCACGTCTCAGTCGTGAAATTTCACTTGTGGATTGCCCTTTTTGCACTGTGCTTGCGCCTGGTCTTTGGTGCAAAAGCAGTGGCATTCAGCACTGTATGGATGCAAGGCGACTCATTCATCGCATCTCATTTGGATAACACCGATTATAAGATTGTGAGGTCATGTTTCATAGCATTCATTTTCAGGTTTAGCTGCTGGATGTTTGATGAGTTGTTGCCATGGGTTGAATGAGATTCACAAGGGGTCAGAGACATCGGAGACATTATGGGAGAGACATTGAATGAGGCTTCAATCTCATGTTTGTGCTGAATTTCTAGGTGCATTCAGCCGCAGGCTAGGGATCGCTGGCATGCGCTCACTCATATGTCGTCCCAAGATTATCAAAGTTCTGTACTGCCGCCGCCGCCGCCGCCGCCGCCGCCGGACTCTTTCGGGCCGGACTTGAGTCGGTAACGCCGACGAGTTGAAGACGGAGAAGACGATGGAAAAACCGGAACATTAAAAACATCCCTCCGCCTTTTTCGCGTCGTCAAGATGCGCCGGCAGATGGTATATTGGCAACACGCAAGCAAGAGTGGCTATGTCGGGTACAGCCAAGATGGGCGACGCAACTGTCGCTCACTCGTTCGCTCGCTTGCTTGTTGCGCGGGTGAGATGCTCCCTCTGCACCCCAGTAAATGGCTTGTATCCGTGCTGCGGCCGTGGATGGAGGGGGACCCGTCTTTACATAGCATCGGGCGGCAAAGACTTACGCCATTGTATCCACCCCTACGGATACACCAGGGACTCTATTTCCTGGCGCAAGTCGAACGCAAGGGCATCTGGTGCGTGCCCTCTTCCCGCTCTGGCGATCAGACCAACAGCTCTTGATGTGGGAGAGAAATAGACAGAGAGATTCGCCTCGATGGAGACGCACTCGGGGTTCCCGTCTGTCAAGATCAAGGTCTTCGTCAGTGGAATCATGGGATGGACTGCGTTCGCAAGGGGTCTCAAGGTCTTGAGGCTCTGGCGGCCCTCTCTCTCCTCTGGTCTCGTACGAGAGACAACAGTTGCCGTGTGACCAAACAATCTTGGCCTAGATGGTAGGGAGGAGCGGAGCGCTGGGCGGCTCAGCCGTTGTGCGCGTGGACCATCCGGAATGCGGCGGCAGCGGGCTCGTTTTAGCTTCTTGATCTTGCCAGGTTCTCAGAAGCTTCTGAACAGTCTGTCAGTCCAGTCCGTCAGTGTCAATTGTCAGTGTCGCGCGCGCATTTCTGTAACGGCTCAATTATGCTGACAGTTCCGGGTCCGCTCGCAGAAAAGATCACATTCCCCAAAGTCCTGCCTGGCGGTCATCTCGTCTGCCGTGGGTTGCCGTCCAAGAAATAGAGGCCCATTATCGTCTGCAGGTTGTCATCATTGATGATCGCCGTCCGGCCTTTTCTCCCCCTGCTGCCGCGCATCACCCCAGACAACCATGACAACCAGGACGTTTTAGCATGCAGCAAGAAAGCAGCAGCAAAGCAACAGCGAGGCAACAACCAATCCAAACGTCGGAGGAAATCAGGGCTCGCTGGCTTTCGGTAGGAGAAACAACGGCGCGTCAGCCATTGGCTTGCGCCGGTCGACGGTTGAGAAAATACGAAAAGCACCATTTGAAATGGTGCGTGGCTTCCTCTAGGCTGTCTGTACCTTGAACGTCGTCCGTTTGGCTAGCCATGCGGCGACAAACCAAGTATACTACGTATGGACACATGGTGAACCATAGGGGCCACAGGGCAAAGGGGACGAAAAGGTAGAAAAAAAGAGACGGGTTCGAACTATTCGCTCGGGGAGGCGTGGCGTGCAGGGATCTATTGCTCAGCTGGTCGCACTCGAGAGACGATAATTCGCTGCCTGGGATGCAGTGGCGCAGTGTAAACCCAGCGGTTGAGTGGCTTGGTTCAACCCAAGTTTTCCGCAGTCTGCCTCATGCCCTCATCCCAACCTGTGTGGAATCCATCCGTTCATGGACTGTCCTTGGACCGTGGGCCGTGAGTTCGCATTGGTGTCCGTCCCATTGAGCGTAGAGGTTCCGCAGCATCGGGGCTGCAAAGTGGCCGTAGATGGGATCCTGGTTGAAGCCTCAAGGTTATGGTCGAGAAGAGTAAGAATGATTACACTGCAAGTTGTCCGTACAGCCTGGAATGATTACATACCTAACTCAAGCCATACCGTGTATCCGTAAGGTACCTTGGAGGCTTAGGTAAGGCTGGGAAGACAAAAAAGATGACGGGAGCTTCAGGCGCGGCTTGGACCCACCCCTCTGCCGGGCGTCCACTCCACTGCCCACTGCCACTGTATCCGTACCTTACTCTGTACCTAGGAGGGAACGAGTCGTTGCCCACTAAATCCACGTCTCGTCACTGCCGCAATTCGAGGCCAGCTGGGGCTGTTTCGTTTTAAAGACAAGAAAAGGCAGACGCGTCCCCCAAAGCCACTTTGCTCCTTCTGTTCCTGATTTTTCGTCTATTACCTCCTGTTTCCCTCACCCTCATCTCACTCACACACTTCCAAGCTTCTCTCACAAATACTTTTCAGTGGTTTTGAACAACAGCGAACAGCACCTCACCCGACACTCGTTCCCACAACCCGAACAACCCAAGCCAGCGAGCTACCTTACATCATTTCAGCGGGTTTCCTTATCGATTGGCCCCCAAAAAACCCCCCGTCCACTGGTTCCGATCCCTGGGTTGTCTCGCCAAACCCCGTTGCCGAGCCGGATTGAGTTTGATCTTTATTTAGAAGGGGAAAAAAGGCCAGGGGAGCAACAGTCGCATAGCTGACAACCTCCTCCCATCCAACATCCCCCTTTCGATCACAAACGTAGGGAAACCCTACTAGATCACCAGTAAACCCGACATCTTCGACGACTCGACGACAAACATGCTCGGAAATCTAGACTTCGACCCGGAATACGTCCCGGGCGTCAAGCTTGGCCTGCACATCTTCCAGTTCATTCTGTCCTTCGCAATCTGGGCATTGGAAATTGCAGTCTTTAGAGCCGATAATGCCAAAATCGTCGGCAACAATGGCTGGACTTTTGGAGTGGTAAGGCGACCTATCAGGAAAACGATGCTAGTCTCGCGGTATCCAAATTTGCTAACAGTCGCATCGCAGTGCTTCCTTTCGCTACCGGCGTGGATCTACCTGATTATGGCGCCGCGGTGGCCGAGAACAAGAAAGCTGGCCAACCCCTATGCCATGGCCATCGTAGACGCCTGCTTCTGCATCATCTGGCTTTCCGCTTTCGCAAGTCAGGCCGCCTACAACACCGCCAACCAGTGCGGTGACGGCTGCAAGCTCAGCAAGGCCATTGTCGGCTTGGGTGTTTTCGTCTGGTAAGTCTTCAGAGAACCCAGATTCACAGCTTTCCAAGAAATGATGCTAACAACTGTCCGACAGCCTTCTTTTCGGCGGTAGCACCTTTGTCAGTCTGTACACCCTCAAGTACTACCAGTTCCACGGGAAGCTCCCTGGCTACGACAAGGAGAAGCTCGGCGGTGACAACATCGACCCCGACAAGGCCGCCTTCTCCATGGCGCCCCACGACGAGGAGGCCTACGCTCCTGTCCAGATGGACGACCACAACGACGACAACACAACCCTCTACGGCGGTAACGCCACCGGCAACCACGGATACGCCAACAACAGCTACGGCAGCCGCTACGGCGCCGGCAGCTCAGCCTACAGCGAGGACGACGACCCGAACCGCTATGGATCCCTCCCCTCGCGCCAGAACGGCGCCATGTTCGACAGCGAGACCGAGTACCACTCTCAAACCCATCCCCAGAGGCCCACCTCCACCAGCCCCGCGGCGGCGGTACAACCGTACTCTGCCCCTGAGCCGTACGGCGCAGCACCCGCCTATGATGATGACCGGCCCGCGCAGTTCCCTTCCGCGCCCTACGATCGGACGATGCATTAAGATGAAGACCCTGTTCTTTCAGCGGGAGATTATTCCATTGTGAGGGATTTGTGATGGCAGGGCCACAGCCCGAGCAAAACCTGGCCCCGGGTTTGGTTTGATGAAGGGGGACGCACTGTGCCGTCCAGTGTTCACATAGACGGGCTTGGATTTTTATTTTCCGGATTACGGGGTGTTGTTGGCGTCCCATTTGTAACAAAGGTAATCGCAAAGATACCAGGCATGAAGCTCTCTAGGTAGACATCAAATTTGATGACATGACGATCAACAGTCAATGATATTAAAGAAAAAAACGCGCAACTTGCTTTTGCAGTGAACATGTGGAATATTTTGTTTTTATGCCCAAAGTTTTCATCTGAAAACGCCGTAAACTCCTCGAGGGGAAAACGCGACAGTATTTCCTCTATGGCCAGGCTTCTTACCACCGACCAACATGCAACATGAGTGACCCCCTTTTTAGAACTTTTCTTTCTCTTGCCCCAAAATGCTCTGTCTTTCCTTCTTTCCCGTCTTCATGTCCCACTGCTTCTCGGCTTTCTCTTCTCTCCCAACCCCCACTCGGACAAGATTTCAAGCCTTGCCCGTAAACCTCTTCACCCGGCGCGCAATGTCACCCCTCGTCTGCTGCATAGGATTCAACTTGCGATCCCGCACCATGGCCTCGTAATCGTCCCCGTGCTTGGCGATCAACCTCTCGAGCCACTCCTTCTCCTGGCTGCTGATATGTCTCGGCTTCTTGATCTCGGGCATCGCGGCCTCCTTTTCGAGGAGGCGGATGACCTCGGGTCTGCTCTCGTCGTCGATGCCGCCCCATTCTTCTCCTTCGTTGTTGTCGTTGTCGTCGTCGTCGTCGGATTCTTCGAGGGCGTTGAGGGGGTCGTTGAGCGGGTTGCTGCGCTTGGCGCTGTTGTAGTGGATCTTGATGATTTTGCCGTCGGCGTCGCGCTCGACGCGGGCTTCTTCAAAGACGGCTTCTTCGGTTGTGGAGATTGCGAACGTGTCGCGCTTGGCGGAGGAAGGGGCGGAGGCGGCTTGCTCGAGTTGGGCGAGGGTCTTTTCTGTGCCGCCTGTTGCTGATTTGAGGCGGGCTGTGAGACCTAGGCGGCGGTAGTTTTGGGTGAGGGTTTCCTTCTTGTTCCTGGACGAAAGGATATGGTTAGCTTGGTTTTTTATTTCACGACAACTGGATCCGGTCGGAGACGGCTGGGAGTGTAGAGAGCGACGAGTTGTATGTGTGCGTTCTGCGTACCAGTTCTTTGCGATAATGTCGTTGCCGAGAGGGTTGAGGAGCTTCTTGGGCCTGTGTGTCTTGACTTTGGCGCGGCCGGAGCGGCGCTTCTTCTTTTGGAGGACGGAACCCATTGTGATGCGATTGCCTTTTTTTTTCGGAAGTGCGAAGGGGGTGTGGTGGGATGGCGGGATCACGGGTGGTTTGCTAAGGTAGAATTGACGAGGTACGATGCTGGGGCGCAATGGCAGTTTGGCTGGAGGTTGCTCGAGTTGCCGCTTCTCGAATTTTTTGTTAATCTTATCTTATCGGGGGAGGGGCCACTTGGCTCATATCGGGTTAGCGTAGTAAGAGTTGCGTCGAATACCGAGCTTCACCGAAAGCTCACCGAGATCCTCACCGAGGTACGACACCCTCAATATCATCCACGTCTTTGGAGCCGATGTCCTCCTTTTGTATAGTTGCAGTCTAAAACCTTCTACGGTGAAACATCTACATTTCTTCCAATAATTTTGGGGAATTTCTCGATGTCGAAGGTTTCTCTGCCTTTAACCCAAGATATCCTACGTCCGCGTCGACGTATATTCATCTCCGTGATCACAATACACCACAGACAGAAACTCATATAGGTCTCCTCAACTCTGTCCTCGTCACCAGCAGGCGTCCTTCTAGGTCGGAGTGTCAGGACAAACTGGCCAGGTGGTGGAGTAGTTTACAGTCGACAATCAAATTACGCCCACAGCCTACTCGACGACAGGCTACGAGTTCGAGTTCGATTCCCAGCATGAGCACCAAGAGATGTAGCCACACCGGCGGTGAACTCTTGTCTCCCCCCCCATTGGTTCTCATATTAGTCAGACCTATATTCTGTTGATTAAAGGCCGAGCGTAAGGTTGGGGGGATATGAGCCGCAGTTTCGAACGAATTGGTTAGCCCTTCGACAGGATGATCGTTTGCGGTAGGCTATGATTATTCACTTCGCGTCGTCTATAGAGGGATCGGCTTAAGGTTTGCTATGCTACGGATGTTGTTGTCCATTGGTAGTATTGGTACTTCGGCCTGAGTGTGTTTCTCGGAAGCGATTGACCGATTGTGTGGTCACTTGACGCTTTTTATTGGATATTGTCCGGCTGGCAGGCCATCGATAATTGTCCTGTCTATACGATAAAGGACTCCTGCGGTAACGGATTGCAAATATCCCAACAAGCGATTGACTGGCGATTTCTCTTTCCTGCTTCCTCTAAGTTTGGTACAGTAATTCTCATGTTTTGAGCCTCACACTATATGGGCTTACACTGCTGTTTCACTGTCTAGATACCCTATTTTCAGGGTGTGATGATACTCTGGCTCCACGTCTCACCGCAATCAAAGCGATTTCTCATTCATGTCATGATTTGATTTCATTCAGCGTAAAATAGCAGATGGTATATAAGCCCTTTACATATCCACAAGTCGTCCATAGCATCATCCTTCAACCACACAACCCCTTACACCAGCTTCCAGATACCGTCGTTGACCTCAATCTTGATCTCACGATTCTCGTCGATACTTTTCCTGCCAGCGTGAAGAATAGCGGTGGTGGCAATGGTGTTCTTGAGGGTGGGCAGACCCTTGGCATCAAGGTCCTTGGGCTTGAGCTGGCCAGAGTTGACCTGCCTGCAGCCGTCGACGAACTTCTCGAGCGAGATGTAGCCGTAGCCCGTCTGGCCGTTGAAGTTTCCGTCCTCGTCGGGCGCGTAGCGCATGTAAAAGGGGTTGTACCACATGAGCTGGCCCGCCGAGTCGTCGGCGACGTCGTAGCCGCGCTTGGCCTGGTCGACGCGGATTTCGCCGTTGGCAGCGAGGTAGTGGAAGTACTGGTTCGAGTGGACTCCCGCGCGCTGGGGCGCGGTCCAGCTGGCGGTGTAGACGCCCGTGGCCTTCTTGCTGGGGTCGCCCTTCTTCTCCCAGTGGACGAGGACGGAGATTGTGTCCTCGGTGGCCGGGTCGCAGCCGAGGTCGGTGGCGATGCCCTTTGACGCCGAGGCGGAGACCTTGACGGGGACGAAGCCCTGCTGGGTGACCATGGAGTCGCAAATGTCGACGTGGTGGCTGTTGAGGTAGTAGGAGATGTCCGAGTCGACGCCGGCCCAGGCCTTGAAGGTCTCGAGCTGGGACTTGGGCTGGGACATGTAGCTGTAAAAGTAGTTGAAGTCACCGAGCTTCTGGGCCTTGAAGCGGGCGTCTGAGTAGGCCGGGTCGAAGCGCTTGTGGTGCTCGATGAAGACGTAGACGCCCTTCTTGTCTGCGGCCTCGATGAGGGCCTGGTGGTGCTCTAGGTCCTTGACGGCGGGCTTAGTCAGGAGCACGTGGATGCCGCGCTCGATGGCGTAGAGGGCGATGGGGTAGTGAGTGGTGTCGGGGGTGAAGATGGTGATGGCGTCGCCGGCCTTGAGGGCGTCGATGGCCGTCTTGTAGGAGTCGGGGTCCTTCTTGTCGTTGGCAGGGTAGGAGTCGAAGGAGGTGTCCAGGCCGTTGTAGGCCTGGGTAATGTTCTTGTTGAGATGTTCCCCTTCGGCCAGTTAGCGTGTCACTTCAAATAGATTTGCCTGGGGAGTAGAGTCTACGTACTGATAGCGGGGAACTTTGTGCCATTGACACCAACCATGCCCAACTGGTTGACCTTGCCTCTTCTCCTCAGGTCGAAGAGAGTCAGGCCGACGACGCCCACCTTCTTGTCTGAGCCAGAGGCACCGCCACCGACGAAGCCGGTGGTGTACTCTCCGGTACCAACCTGGTGATGGTAGGATCAGTAAGTGGAACTGAGCCAGACGATTGTGAATTGGCTTACCATCAAGACGTTGAGAGGCTCCATCTTAGTCGCGTCTTTTCTTTCAATGGGTTGGAAATGTTGCGTGTGAGGGAGATGAGGGTTTGGGAGGGAATGGAGAAGAGGAACTTCCTGGAGCTAGGACGGACGGCGAAAGTTATGGTCTATATAAGAGAGGGGTGGGAACGTGTCAATGGACTAAGCAGCACAACAGCTCGGGCGAGACGCAGCGAGAGACAGCACAGACGAGAGAGGCAACGGGTAATAATGGGCAGGCCAAGAATGTCTTTTTTTTTCTACCTTGGGATGAAGCTCGCCGTAGCATGGCGACCAAGGAGGAGCTCCCGTCTCGTCTCCGTCACGTCTCGTAGCTACTCCACGACAAAGCTGGGCCCGGAAAAATTGAGGGGCAGAGGAGGGGGAAAGACAATTGGAGGGATTTATCTGCCCCGCACTCCGCCGTGCGTCAGCTCCCCCAGCCCAGACGCTTGACTTATCCGCTCAGATAGTACGATGGAGACAATTATAGGAAGTCCTTTGGGATGATGTGCTGCGTTGGCTTCTCTTGGCTTGTTTTGTCAGACCAAATTGAGACTGTTGGAAGAGCGAACGAGTTGCATGGCATATGCACGGTTCGTTCTTCAGCGTTGATGAGCATCAACTTGGAGAAGGAGTATATTGCGGAAGTAAGAGAGGCTTGCAGAGAACTGCTGATGACGATAGTGGAAATTTGTCCCTAGCGTATGGTAAATAAGGCAGCAAGAGAAAAAAGGCATGTTGCCGTCGCCGGAAACACATCCCGAGCATGACCGAAGCGACGGTGCCGTTGACGCCGGTGTTCGGAGGGGGCGCACCGGCCGATATAAGCCCACGACGGAGGATGCGCCGTCACGCCTGTTTGCCAGGTAATCATGACGAGGCTTGAAAAATTCAATGAAACTAGAGAAAATTAGTAATCGATTTTCCCTTGAAGTTTTCTCTGTCTATTTCTTGTGTCATTGACCAGAGAAATACCGAAAGTGAAGCTATTAGCAAGTTGCGGCTTTGCGACTGAAGAGTAAGAGAAATATGGAGGGGCAGAAAAAAGTGGAATGAGGGGGAGGGGGAGGGGCCGTGGGAATCTCAAGTGTGGGGCAGCGTCGTGCCGCTCTTCCATTGGGGTCAACGGGTGTACCTCACTTCGTGCTAGTAGCTGGCCTAGTAACGTGTGGATTTGGCAATGGAAAATAATGCCAATTTGCATGAATGGGGTGGTCAATTGCTGGCCAGTTGGAGCAATTAACGCCGGTAATTACCTACCTGTTATCCCATGGTTGAGGGGACCATATCACAGAGAAGTCAACCCCAGAATACTCAACCCGGACCAAAGTTTCTGAGAGCCGAGAGCGAGCCCGATCAATGTTGGACAGTCGGTCTTTCTTGAGTTGAGTTGAAAGGTTTAGGAAAGGAAACTAATCTTATCAAAGTCTGATTTACGCTTGACAAAGTTTACCTGGACGGTCTTCACACGCCCACAGAGACACAAGTTCACTGCTGTGTGTATCGACAAGACAGCCGGTGTAAGTATCTTTTTCCTGGCTCCATTCCCCACCCCCACGCCCCATCTGCCCCGCGTCAACTCGTGACATGGATGACCGCTGGTACAAAATACCTAAGGTAAGTAGAAATCCAAAGAAACTACCAAGGCATCCGTAGACCGTCGGACGCAGTATTCCTGCCGGACAGAATTGTCGATCGTAGAATGCCATTGAGAGATGCTGATGCAGTGATATTCTTTCCGGAACACGCATCATGGTATCCTGCTCCGAGGAAAACCAGGCGATGGGATCCTTCTCCTGCACAAGACACATCGCATGCAGAATCCGATATTTAATCCCTCTCCTACCGGCTAAAAGATTGTGATTGTATCGGCTAGCAGTCCACAGACTTGAGTTTCACTTCCTGCGACATTACCAATGCTTGATTAATATTTTGCGCGACTTTACCCGAATATTGGACTTTCGGAAGTGTCTTCATCACATTCATTACCTTATTCTCCAAGGTACTTACTTACAAGCCTTCTCATGATGCTACTTCTGCTCCAGAACGTCGACCCCAGGTCACACCCACCTTGACAACATCTTCAGAACTTCAGATTCTCTACGCCTTGACTAGGTATTTACAAGCATTTTAAATTGATCGTGAATGAGTCTTAGTTCCAGCCCCGATGGCTGGACCCCTCGTGCCCCTCCATGCCTGCTCCAACTCTGAAGCTAAGGTACCGCGATACCTCCACTCAGTCGAGCAGTCGAGGACACTCCACCTACCCTGCCAAAAGACATGATTCTCTGCTTCCTATTGGCGGAAGATCTTTGACCTAGTTTCTCCGTCCACTCAGGTGACTTCCATTTCCATCACTTCCAACCTTCTCCAACACTCCAACGCCGCACAAATCCATGCCAAACTTCATCCACCTCTTCGTATCGCCGGCCAGCCACGCGCATATCGTTGCGAAGAGGTTACAGCGATGCACTGCGCCATCTACTAGATGCTCGACAGTTTCAAAGCCCATGCCGGCTTTCTCCCGCCGGCCACCGGCTGCGGTCACCGGAGCTGACCGGCAGTGACCGGGACCTGCCAGAAGGACGGCCATGGCTGGCGCAGAGCATGGCCTACTGTTGCTTGTCTCCAGATACAGAGCAAAGCAAATCGTCGACTCCACCATCTGATGCTGACTGAAGGGCTTCGGTACCTTCAAGACCAAACTCCACTGCTGTTGTGGCTCTCGTCACTTTCATCGTCTCTAATGTGCCGCTTAGTGCGGCCACCGTCTTTCTGGCGGTCGATAGGTCAGAAGAAAGATGACGACGGGAAAAAGTTCAAGTCATGCACGACGGGCGAGCAACCCCGAGACTGGGCTACCAATCGCCGGATGATTTGCCAGGCACCCTCCAGCCTGCAGATGTGCATGTCCCAGTTCGGCGCTAATGCTCAGGACGGGCTTGACGAGCCTTGTGTTGCATGGCTGGACGACAGCTCTCCCAATGATGGCTTCTCTCCCATCGCCGTCTGGCGTTACCCTCCACGCACGATTTCAGATTTTGGACATCACCCAGCCCTGCACTGGCTGCCTCCGTGCAGATCTCGTGGCATCGGCCGGGAGCATCTGGCTCATTGGCGCAATCCATCTTCCCAGCAGATCCTGTCCTCGACACAGGGCTACATCTTACAGCAGGTGCAGATTCGCTACCGTTTATCAACCGGAGCCACGGACTACGGACGTGGGTGGGCGATGTTGGATGGATCGGGCATTCAAGGGAAGTCCCTTGCTTGTCTCGGATCTCTCTCGTCTTGTGACGGCTGTCTTTTCTCGACGTCTGAAAATACCCCGCCATGGCTGAGAGCCCAGAGAAGTCCTCCTCGCGGTGGGACTGAGACGCAGCGAGCCGGCTTCATACTCACCAATGCTGTTGATCTCTTCACTCAAGTCACCTGCACATCTGTAGTTTGACCATCGGTGTTCTAGGTCGTAGGCTAACGAGGGCCATGGAAGAGTAAAGTAGAAATCGGACATCAAAGTCTCGTCGTTAAACAACCTGGAAACAGGAACCGCTTGCCGCAGTACCGGCGATGCACCTCGACTCTCTGCACACTCCACCCCCTTCTCCATCTCTCTTAGCGTTCTTCTCGTCTAGTTTCCGATTGCCCCTCCCCCTCCCCATCTCTCCCCAACTGGGGGTGCAAGGGAGCGTCCCAAGGTGGCTCCGTCGTGCAGTTGTTAGCTTCTCCGGTCTTGGCTTTGAGTCTACACGATGCTCGATAGTTCGGGCCAATGTCCACACGAGCAAGTCCCTCGCGACACGTCAAATATTTATTTCTAGACTCATCCCACCCCACGCGGGCTTGCTGATACTGGAACAAGCCCATTAGCTCACGGAAACCTTCCCGTCCTCCTCGTCGTCTCTCTTCTTTCTCTCAATCTCTTCTATAAATACAACACCGGCCTCTACCCGTCTCTCTCGTACGTGTTACCTCTCACCTCTTCTCAACACCCATTCAACTCCTCTCTTGTGCTCTTCACCTCTCCAACCTACCCCTCTCACCACACTTTGCTCACAGCTCTCTCTCATTCATCCAGCTCACCCACCATACCAGCCCATCATGACCGTCTCCAACGGAAGCAGTGGCGCTCGCCGCCCCCTCCCCGTCGGCATCTACGCCCCCACCATGACCTTCTTCGACCCCGAGACGGAAGATCTCGACATCCCTACCATCAAGAAGCACGCCGAGCGTCTGGCAAAGGCTGGTCTCGCCGGTCTGGTCGTCATGGGCTCCAACGGAGAGGCTGCCCACTGCACACGCGAGGAGAAGCTGGCCGTGACCAAGGCCACCCGTGAGGCTCTCGACGCCGCCGGATTCCAGAGCACCCCCATCATCCTCGGTGCCACCGAGGGCAGTGTCCGTGGCACCATTGAGCTCTCCAAGGCCGCCCTCGAGGTCGGCGCCGACTACTCTCTCATCCTCCCCCCCTCCTACTTCCGCGCCCAGATGGACGAGCAGGCCATCCACGACTACTTCATCGCCGTCGCCGACCAGAGCCCCATCCCCCTCATCCTCTACAACTACCCCGGCGCCGTCTCCGGCATCGATATGGACAGCGACCTGCTCATCAAGCTGGCCGCGCACCCCAACATCGTCGGCACAAAGTTCACCTGCGGCAACACGGGCAAGCTCACCCGCGTGGCCCTCGCCACCGACGCAAAGACCCCTTGGTCAGAAGGCTCTGGCTACATGGCCTTTGGCGGCATGTGCGACTTCACGGCCCAGACCCTCGCCAGCGGCGGCAGTGGCATCATCGCCGGCGGCGCCAACGTCATGCCCAAGGTCTGCGTCAAGGTGTGGAACCTCTACTCGGAGGGCAAGAGGGACGAGGCCATTGAGCTCCAGAAGAAGCTCAGCCGCGGCGACTGGTTCCTGACAAAGGCCGCCATCGCCGGCACCAAGGGCGCCATCCAGAGCTACTACGGCTACGGAGGTTTCCCCAGACGGCCTCTGAGACGTCTGGAGAAGGCCCGTACCTCTTCTATTGAGGAGGGCATCAAGGAGGTCATGGATATTGAGAACTCTCTCTAATTGGGGAGTACTTTCCTGGTTCTCATGATTTCATGAGAGAAAAAATGACCTAGGCGTGCGGGCAACTTTTTTGTGCCCGGCGTGGCGGATGGTGGGGTAAAACGTCCCTACCACCGATCACGGCCGTGGGGGTGTGTTTCCCGGGCTAGGTCTCGGAAGAATATCCGGGGTGATGATGTACCGAGCTCTTTGGTATCCCCACCTCTCACCAAGGCACTTAGCTCTGACATAACTCGGACTCTGTAACCTCACCCCCCCCCCCCCCCCCCAAAAAAAAGACAAACTGGGTCGGCATCTATCGATAGTTTTACAGGGAGTTTTTGGGCGCGGAAATAACGATTTGGGATGAGAGGTTGCATCTTTTGGTACCATTATCAACTACTCTTGAACTAGGAGGAGCGCATAGTCAGAGATATTGTCCTCAGGACTGAGCATTCCTAGGGGAACCTCATAATAGATTTTATGAATTTTTCAATAATTGTTCGTGTTTCATTAATCATGTGTCTCTCTACCTTGTTTTCTATTGCCATGCAGCAACGGTACCAAGTACTAAAACTGCACTTCTGCTGCTCTGCTCTACACCAGTCACCGAACATCTAGACTCTATACCGCCTCGGGTCCAGCTCCGAGATATCGGCGCTGGCGGTCTTGCCGTCGAGTATATACTCAGACATGAGCTTCCCCGTCGCGGGACCGTTCTGGATACCCCAGCACGTGTGGCCGGCCGCGAGCCACAGGCCCGGCACCGACGTCGCGCCGATGAGGGGCCCGGACTCGTGTTGGGGCAAGTAGCACGCCTGCTTCGCCTTGATGGAGGCGGCCGCCAGGGCCGGGCTGACGGTGGCGATGTACGAGATGATGTCGTCGCAGTTGGCTTCGTCTACTTGGACCTTGTCTGCTGTCTCTGGAAGGGGTGCGTCCTGGTCTGGTTCGCCTAGAGTTTGGGGTATTTGCTGTGAGTTTTCATGTTGCCAAGATTTTGGGTCCCCGTCTGCCATCTGAAAAGAGAGGGAGAGGGGAATGTATGAGAAAAGGGGGAGAAGGGTCACCAACCACATGCATACACCTCGCCGTACGGCCGCGCGTAAATCTCAGGGTCGACGACGCGCTTGTGTTTCCTCTTTTGGCCTTTACTGACCCGGTGCTCGGGCACAAAGTCGGCCGGGAGCTTGATGCTGGTGAAGACGGCGTATGGGCTGACGTCGGCATTGTAGACGACGCTGTGGGCCCGCAGGCCCGTGACCTTGGACCGCGGCAGCAGGCGGCCGGTCCAGGGGCCCGCGGAGACCAGAACGTCCGTCACGTCGTCGATGGTCCGGGTCTCGTTGGTCTCGCGGTCGAGGTACTCGACGCTCTTGACGCGATCCTCACCGGGGATAATCCTCTTCAGCTGCGCGTTGGTCCGCACCTCGACGCCCTTTTCCTGCGCCAGCACCGCCATGGACGTGGTGAAGTCGTACGGGTGCACCTGCGCCGTCTCCGTGGCCCCGGGCCGGCCCATCTCGGCGTACGTCTCGACGGCGGCGTGATCGATCCAGTCGAGGTCCCCCGGCATGCCTGAATCCCGTAACATGGCCTCGGCGGCCTCGTCCTGCTTCGGCAGCCTCTCCCACCCCTTTTCCTGCTCGCCGTCATTGGCGCCGGGCGCGACCGCTTCGGGTTTCACGGCGGCTTGCTTCACGTTCTCGAGCGTCTGCTTCGTGACGCGGGCCTCGAAGCTGCCGCAGTTGACGCGCCGGTAGCCCCATCTCTTCTCGCCGCCGTGCTCTGCCGCGAGCTCCTTGTGCAGGCGGTAGGAGAGCGGGACGAGGCAGGACGGGTAGGCCCAGAGGGCGAGCAGGCCGCCCGCTTTGCCGGAGGCGCCTGAGGCGATGGCGGTGGCCTCGAGGATGGTGATGCGGTGGAGGGCGGGGTTGTATTTCGGGTGTCTGGTGAGGAAGTAGGCTGTTGTGGAACCGATGATGCCGCCACCTGTAAGTGTCGTCCCTTTCATATCAGTCTACCCGAAGCGGCGACGACGACGACCCTGTTGTGTTGTAGACGTACCGACGATGACAATGTTGCGCTTCGCTTGGGGATCCATGGCTGGCAGGGGCGGTGTTAGTGTCGACAGGGCCTCTTCCACGAGTATCCGTCTTGCAATGTCGAGTTGTCGTTTCTCCCGCCGCTGCTTCTTCGTCTTCTTCCTGACGGCGGGCATATTTCGTCACACCCCATGGGGCGGCGGTCCCACGCTGCTGGCTGGGCTCGCGCTCGAGCTCCTTCGAGAGCACGGTCCGAGGCGGGGTAGTTCCTTATCGATAGCGGGTGGTGATAGCGGCGGGACGTTGATAGAACGAGACCGCGGCCGGGTTGCGGGCCCCCCCCCAATTCTAGGTACTTTGGACTTTGGAGTAATTAGGTAGGTAGCCGTATCCGCAATGGGTTGCAGCAAAGCCTTGTGCACCCTGACGTGATTCAGTTGATTCGCGTGCTGGTGATTGGAAAAATTGCACTGAGAGAGTCCGGCACGGTAATTGGCCCAGGATGGAGCTTGCATTCCAAATATGGAAATCACCTCGGTGAGGGAGCTATGACGGAACAAGCATTGATCCGCTTCGGCTCGGCTCCGGTCTGCTTAGTAATTAACAATCAGTGGGTGGCTAAGTGCCGATAACGTTGTGGCGAGGGAGCTTCACCCCGGCCTCATCGGCGTTCTTGCCTCGACTCGGGAAGTCTGGCCGCCACGGAAGACCCGGACTTCAAAGTTGGTGCTGGACAAACTTGCAAAAGTTGAAGGTTCAAATCCGGCTGGACTGGCGGACTCGGGCACCGGAACAACGAATTCAACCGACTGGCTCCACTCTCACATGAAAAGCCGGGTCTCGCGTTCGCTTCAGGAATCCGAAGTCGTGATTCAGTATTGTCAAGTCAATGAGCTGCCAAAGACGAAATCTGCTGGTTGACCTCGAACAAGAATCTTAGGAGCAGAGCTTGCTATGGGAACTGAGATTTGTGATGCACTGTTTGATACCTGTACTGCGTAGTCATCTTATCACCAAAGACAAGCTGTGACATTGGGATGTCTGGAGTGAAACAAAACGGAACCAGGACATGCCGTCCCGTACCTCGGCCGATGCAGAGCTTGTCGACCCTCCCGCATCCATCGTGATAGAGCCCCACTTTCGACCGAAGACCCCGTCGTGCCCCTCTTGTTCTGGCCCATTCGAGGTGTCAAAGTGCAGCTCTGTGGAGGCGTTGGTAGTGTGATGGTGCAACACTAACGGTAATGGAAGGTATCCGTAGGCAAATACGGATACACAGTAGTCTGTTGGTGTGGCTTCGATGCGAGTGCACGCCCGTGCCCGGGGACCCATTGGAAACCGGATTGAAACTTTGTCCCGGCAGCACACTGGCAAAGGGACCCAACAGGCGTGACAGGAAAGGACGACGTACTTCCCTTCCCGACCCTGCATCACCCAATCCCTCCCTCGTGGCGTCACGCATGGCATGTTTCGTCAACTACATACCAGAGCCTTCTCTCCCATAACAACTTCCACTGTTGCTTCTGTAGCTGTGCATCATCCAAGTTTTTTTCTTCCCTTCATCAACTCACTCAAAACTTGTGCATCATCGCCAAAGCGACCGCAACTCATCAACAAGATCCAATTGCGGGGTAATCTAAGAGCTATCGCAGAAAAGCAACAACAAATCCACACAACCGCAGCAATGGCTTCCGCAACAGGCTTCTACGACTTCAAGCCCTTGGACAGTACGTGTAATTCGACCATTGCGCGCTAACCAATCAACATGACTACGACGAGTTGGCTGACATGCATTTCCCCTTCAAAACAGAGCGCGGCCAAGAGGTCCCCCTCGCCGACTACAAGGGCAAGGTCGTCCTCGTCGTCAACACCGCCTCCAAGTGCGGCTTCACCCCGCAGTACGCCGGCCTCGAGACGCTCTACAAGGGCATCAAGGAGAAGCACGGCGACGACTTTGTCATCCTCGGCTTCCCCTGCAACCAGTTTGGCGGCCAGGAGCCCGGCTCCGATGACGAGATCCAGAACTTTTGCCAGGTCAACTACGGCGTCTCCTTCCCCATCATGCAAAAGATTGACGTCAACGGCGACGCCGCCAACCCCCTCTTCCAGTGGCTCAAGGAGGAGAAGCCCGGCATCATGGGCCTCAAGCGCATCAAGTGGAACTTTGAAAAGTTCCTCATCGGCCGCGACGGCGCGGTCAAGGGCCGCTGGGCCAGCACCACCAAGCCCGAGAGCTTGGAGAAGCCCATCATCGACGAGCTGGAGAAGAAATAAACGCGAGAAGGAGAGAATGATACCCAGAGTGCGTTCAGCTGCGGACTATGGGGTCCTGTTGTGTTTTGTTCGGGAAAATCCGAGCCATACGCGCAGGTCTCGTAGTGTAGTTGACAAACGTCCGACTCCCTTCGGTTTAGTCTAGTACGGAGGATAATCAACAACATGAATCAATATAGTGATTTGTTCTGTTACATGTCTCTATGAACTTGTTGAGACGAGGTGACAACTCAAAGATGATCCCAAAATGAGTCATTATCAGACTTGTACAGCTTCATGTTATCAGTAGGAAAAGCATAAGCCAACTCATGCTCATCATTGAATGTCACTGCTAGCCTCTGTGAGAGGTAGAGAATTCATCCTGTACCCGTGGAATTTGGTCTTGAAATTTGGAGGCAAGATGGTTCTGGTTTTACGCACATCAATGCCGTTACCATTAGCAGGATATTTGGCTCCGATCCACGAATGGAAGGATGACCGGGTCGCTTTCCCTATTGCATTTCAGCAGTTACTAACAACTGTCCAAAAGTAATCGTTTCTTACAGTCTCTCCTCATCACTTTGTGAAGCCGATTCTAGTTAATATTGGCTATGATGGCTTAGATCCTCGCCGTGGAAGTTTCTCTAGGCCAAAGACCCAACTCCTCGTAACCACTTGAAGGGTAAAGCACTCCTCTGCAACAGCATAATCGGCAATCGTTGGTCTTTGGCCCTGTTCAAGGTACCCCAGGCCCAAATGGCCTCTTCCTTGAGTTCCCCGTTGGAGTTGACGGCTCCTAGACTTGATGCAGAACAGAAGAGCACCTCATTCCAGCCTGAATTTGAGATTAAATAACGACGCTATTCCTCGCTACTCAACAGTGAACCACATGTCTCATTATGGCAGCTTACAGAAGTGCTTTCACAATACACCACTCTAGATTTTCATCCTCAATATTGGCGGTGCTTAAACGACTCAATGTTGGGCAGGAAGCCGAGCGACCATGATAGACGACGATTCTCTGCTAAGCGTGCGTAGAACTGGTGGTGTTCTCAAATGCGCGAAGAAGAGATATGCCACTACTGGCCCAAGTGACCAAACACGATGTTTAGCTTCCTTGCTGCTTCGTTTTGCGAAATCACTTTTTTTAATACCGGTGATTTGCAACTCTATCAGTATTTTCAGTCTCGAGGGACTCGACGAGTGGCACTTTGCCGCCGGAAGAGAGGCCTCATTCTTTTTTGGGCTATTTCGGTGGAACCTTCGATGTTGTACAAAAACAACATAAGTTCACCGTATAAGGGCTTGGAATGTTCAGTTACCGCTCAAAACATGCTTCATAGGATTCTCAACGCCATAAAGAACCTCATTGCTGTTTTTGGTGAGCGGCTACACGTACACGTAGTAAATTACTTTCTAGACAACAGTGAACCATCGACTAACACTGAAAAGTCCAATCTCATTCGGTGATATCACTCTTGAACAATCATCATCAGTGAGTAATAAATGGCCTTCAGATGTTGAGTTGTCAAATGGAATAGGAATCCGTCTCATAACGGGAATACAATACTTTTGGTCCAAGAAAATGGCAGTGATACTTTGTGAAGCTCCAACTTGATATTCATATCTGCAACCCACAATTCAGTGTAATGCGTACATTTGCTTAAGCAAATAAGCACTAGTCGTATGGTACGAACTCACATCATCCCGCTTGTAAAATATTATCACGTTATGAAATCTCCTTTGAAACTCCAATGCATCTGAGATCGATCTCAGCAGCTAGCGAAAGCCGTAAGCACACCAGGCATAGAATATGAGGCTCCACGTACGTAAGGGTTTATCGCTTGAGAGCATGCGTTCTGCCTTCTCCCTTACGAGTGATCCCCTGGATTGAATCACGATTTCTTGGTTACAAATCCCTTTCACAAATTCTCAACCACGGTCGACATTCTAGACTTTGCCCTCCAGACGAGGTGTATCGGGCCAGGGACGCAAAAGCCTAAGTTCAAAGCGAATCGGCTATTGCTATAGACGTATTCAAACTTATTCGATATCGGTCTTCGAGTGTTAAGACAGCTGGTTTCATCCATTGCAAAGTAGGAAGCGAAGACGGTAGGTCTCGCCGATTCACGCAGCCTCCCAATCTGTCCATACAGGCCGGTAGATGCTACATGCCTTAGCTTGACGGAGAGGAGCATCCTTTCCGATACCAGAGTCATGGTCATAATACTGAAAGTTGGAGACTTTACGAGTTGAAATCATAAGAGCGAGGAGGCTTCGGGCATATGTCGACGTGAAGCCACTCACGGACCCCCCGCAACGTCAGATGCCCATGTCCATTAAAGAGAGACGAGCGTGGCATACAATCACATTTTAGGGCATGATCAAGAGTCTTATGAGGCATGATATTATGGAACAAGAAGTAAATCACGATCCAATAAACAGGATTAGCCGAGCTTCAACTCATTCGCTTCCCGAATCATGATCCATGGAGTTGACAATGGAGACAGGATAGTGAACTGAGACAGAGTGAATCCCAAGGAATTAGTCTGTCTTGGTGCTTGCAGAGTATAGCACTTAAACACCAACAACTAAAGACCTCCATCTTGACTCGGAATCTTAGACAACGTGATACATCAAGCCATACAAACGGCGGAACTATACCACAAGCCGCGGTCAGGACGATTCATACTGTCATACACATATCGGTTAGAGCTCAATGATAGTCACAGAGCGTGTACGGACACTAAACATCCTGCTCATACGGTCTGAAACTGATCTCTAATGCATCAACGTCTAGTTTGCTATCAATATCTTCGAAGACTACTTAGTCCCCGTTCACCCGCAGAACACGAGAACGCTGCCAGGACAACAAAAGCTTCCCCCTTCCATTTCATCTCGATATCTCTCCTTTCCCAAGATCCAGAACATAGAAAGAGATATTCTGCCATGTGCTGCCACGCAAATGAAACCAGGAGCCCCCCACGGCGGCGACTCACAGTCACACAAGGCTCCATCACCCACTGCCTCATCTCGTCCCACCGCAGATGAACAGTGGAAAACGCCAAGATTTTCCCTCTCGTGGGCGTGCAGAGACAGAGGCAGAGACAGAGACAAAGAGTCGTGTAATCTGGCTCACGCCCCCTGGGTCGTGCGCGTTTTTTTTTTGCGGCATTGCACAATGCACAATGCGTCTCTTCACCCACATCCTCGACCCCATAGTTATGGGACTTCATCGCGTGCCCAGCTGCCCAATGCTTCTCGCTTGAAGAGCACACGCCCCCCAAGTGCCGGAGACGATCAAGTAATAGAAACTAGGTTGGCCATGTCGCCTTTTCTTCATCTTTTGCCTTCTTCCTCTTCTTGCCTGTCGTGTCACTGTAACGCCAGATTTGCCTCGGACCTACAGATGCAGAAAGGCAAGGCTCGGAGAAGGGGGGAGGCAACAATGAGGAAATGCCCAGAGAATGGCGCGAAGCGGGACGAACGAACTTTTGACGAGCAGGGGAAGGAAGAGAAATGAGAATCAAGTAAAGTAAAATAAGAAGAAGGAGATGGCATTTGGATTAGTGCTGTATAACGCCATTCAAAGAGAGAATTGCGGAAGTTGCAAAATTTTCTCTTCACTCGTAATTCTATCAACAATGACCAAGAGCAATACGAAAACACTGATTCCAGAGCCGCCGGCTTGGCTTTCCCATGCATCTCCGTATTATTGGACATCCTCCTCTCTCAACATGTGCGGTAACACCAGCGGCACTTTCACCAAGAGCTTGGTCCACTCCGGCCGGTACTGCTGCTTGCTTGTTTTTTAATGGAATTCTTCATGCTTGTGAAAGTTGACAGTTGCAGCCAAGACATTTGAACCTACAGAGGTGCAGTACCTAGTACCAAACATGCAATTGCCGCTTCACTTTGAGGTTCCTCTGGATCCATCCAACATCAGGACATGACCCAAAAACACAACAACAGCGAGGACCTTGGGGGAGCGGCGATCTTGCGTGCCATTGTGACGCACCCGGGCCCCGTTTGCGGGCCGGCAACGGCAACGGGGAGAGGAGGGGCGAAAAGACCCTGGTGCCGGTCTCGAGGTCTAGACATCGACATCTGGTGGACACACGGAGAGAGAGGAAGAGGTAGAGAGAGGTCCAGAATTCCTGATTCCATTTTAGACCTCGAGAGAAGGTGTGGCGATGGAGACGATTACCACTACCGCTACCCACAGATGGCAATAACATCGTCCGATGTCGCGGATCAGCGAATCGATTTTCCTACTGGGAAGGCGCACATCTCGAGGGGTGGAGGGGAGGGGGCACTCTGATATGAATGGGATGCCCAGAGATGCGCAAAAGTCGTCCGCGTCAGAGACCGAGAATCTCTCACCATCTTCAGCGAAGCTTGGGTAGATCTCGAGAAAGTCACGCTTTGCTGTAGTCGCCGCCCAGAAGCCCAGAGGTGGGAGAGGGAAAAGGGTCCAGGGCCAGACCACCACCCCTTCGTCTCCAATTCATCTCATTGGGTCGAAGTAGGTAGAACATCGCCGGGTAGGGTTGCATACATGGACCTTTCTTTCTAATTCTCTCTGGCAGCATCGATACATGGCCCAGCTGTTTTCGCAACAAGACGGAGAAGGGGAGAGGAAGAGAGACACAGAGAGAGAGACCGGAAAGTATACCCAAGCGAGAAAGAGAAACGTCCGAGGGGTTACAAAAGAACCTCATCACCTTTAGCCTGACGTGACAGTTGACGCCCTCCCGAATTTCGAAAACAGCCTCCTGACAGGAGCCTAGCAGGAAGACCAGGAAAAGGGTCCTGTGGGATGCTTGCTGAGGGAGGTACCTTTCTCTGGCTGCGTAGACGAGAGGATAGCCACAGCTTCAACAACAAGCAAAGATGTCCACCACACCCGTGCGTACATGATGTGCGTCCCATTCCCCTCGCGCCGCACCCCTGTGCCGATGCGGGCCTGCGGCAGCCGGGCTGGGAACTTTTGTGGAAGCCAAGCGGGGGGTCGTGGCCGCACCACCACACACTGCTCGAGCAAGAAGAACCACACCCCGCATGGTCCTGGTTCCTACTTCTCCATCGGATCCAAATCAGGCAAAGAGCTCGAGGACTTGGGGTGGGTGGGGGCAGCGAGGTTTAGTTAGGGAAAGAGGCTGGCCCGTCAGTATAGACTTCACACTCCAGGTTTCCTGTGACGACTGACGTATCTCTCACAAGCTGTTGACCAAGGCAAAAGAAAGGGCATCGAGTGGGATGAGAAGTGATTAGGGTAGGTAGGGTACGGCCGCCGGCAGGGAGCCGTTTGAATTTCTCGCATACGTTCCTGGAAAAGAGGGAACGCAGGCACACGCTTGTTCACACGTACACAACACACACCTGCCTCGGGGATACTGCCACAGTCGACTTCTGGGCCCAGCCACGATCTTCGTTTTTCGAGGACGTGTGAAACGCCACATGATGAACCTGGCAAGGGGACCCGTGGTGTGAAGGACAACGATGCTCGAAAGGCAAAAGGGCGAACGAGCAAGAAGTGATTGGAATCAAGGTCCCCCGTCCACTCCCGATGATATCCTCCCCCCTCTAATCTTGAACGAAGCCGAGTCGGAGAACCGCCAAGAAAAGGGACTCGAGATAGCGTGCCGGCTAGCCCTTTGACGACGACATCGTCCATAGAAACGACCGTGAGGCTAACTCGTCCATGCTGGCGTTGTGAAAGGGGAATTAAATGCGGGGAAAACAACGGTCAACGAACCCGCATCAAGGGCCTCGTCCGCAAAACCACGCCCCTTCCCCGGCCTTAGATTGCTACATGCAAATCGCCCAACGGTCGAAATGCTTGAACGTCAAAAGCCGCCTTGCCGCCTCCGCTGATCTGGTCTACCGTCTCCGTGTATCTTGCGGAAGGAAGGGGTCGACGGGTCGTTGGCACGCGTGACATTGGCATTAGCAAATTCATGGTCCATCTTTAGTCATGGCGTCCTGTCAACGACCTCTCCGTCGGTAATCGTGCAAGACTAGCTTGATGCTGGGGCAAGGGAAAGCAATGGCCGCGGAATGCCACCCCGATCCAGTTTGCGGGGAAAGAAAGTTGCACGAGACGAACAGAAGGGCACGCGACGAGCTTAACTTGCCTTAAACATTTGGCCCAGACCCCCGATCTTCAAAGTCCCGCTTGGTGAACCCTTGAAAACGAGAGAGACATATACGAATACAAAGACATGTGAGCGAGCGGCGGTAAGATGATCCTTCCTATGTGTCAGTACGTAAAAGTAGTATGTAGTCAACTCAACCCCGCCCGAGCACAATCGCCTTTAGTATTGACGGACTGTGCAGTATCTCGGTAACTTGTTAGGCAGACTACTGATTTCCAGAACTAAATCAATAGTCTTGACGATGTTTCCCAGGGCCGAATAATCGAGAAGCTCGAACTAGCTTGATGTAAGCTCGAAAGGTTGCCACGGCTCAGCAAACGTCGTTCTCTTTGTAAAGGAACCGATAGTACAAATAGACTAGGCATCAAACGACAGACGAGGCTGCGGCTGCGTAATCGTAATTGTGCCGTTCGTCGCTACGAGCGGGCCACTGCATCAGGACCGATTAGTATAGACTAAAAGAAAGGATTGATGATTGCCACCGGCGGGATTGAACTGGACGCCCGACATATCGGCCTGAGGAAGAGTCAGGCTACTCTTGCCGTCCGAACCCTCCACAACTTTCCTACCGATCGAGTCCCAAACACTGGAGGTCGAACGACGGTATTCTCTTTATGAAGTCTACTCCACCCCACGGTCTCTGATCGATACTATTGGAGGCGGTCGTTGGCGCTTGTCATTCGCTAGTCCCCGGGACCACGCTTGTCTCTGTTAAGACGGTGATTGCAACGTTGCAGCGCCAATAAGATAGCGGTAAATCGTTCAAGGTCCGAGGCGTGAGGCGAGCCGATTCGACGAGATGTGATGAGCAGACCGATGGGGGATGATCATGACATCTAGATACGAAGAGAGTGCGATGAGAGCGAGGCATAAGGGGGATACGGGGATTGGCTTGAGCTTACGGAATCCAGTTTGCCCAGTACCTATCTTTTCCATGTTTCCTTCTTTTTCGCAGCTATACATAAACAAATCCACGCTTTAAAAGAGCCCCGAGGATAAGACCAGGGGGTAGCCCGACATTGACCGGGGGCCTCTGGACGCACCGGACATCGAAGCGACCTTGCCAAACAGCCGCCGTTGTCAGTGCTGAAGCAAATTTCCGAGCAGGGATCGCGGCAGGCGCTTTTCTTCATGCCAGAACCAGTCGGTGGAAAAGTCTGGCAAGATGTCGATGCTCAAGGGGAGAGAAAAGCAATTGGCGGCTCGATAGACAAGGATTGATATTAAGCAGGGGTTCTTGAGCCAGAGCCAGCTGGCAGACCACCCATTTTCCCACAGCAGCGGCGGCGCGGGATGATGAACTCTATGGGCATGCCATCATCAAAAGGCCAGGCTCGCGCTGTTGTCGAAGGGGTACGATGACGTCCCAGGTGATCTTTCAAGACGGAATGGTTGAGCGATGCATGGCCGTCTGCATAATGATCTGATCAAGCTTCAGAGAAGGGTGATGTACTGTAGGTACGTGGTGTCTGCGTGTTCATCCTGCACCAGACCTTTCATGGAGCCCTGGCAAGCGCGATAATGTCAGTCCTAATGGAAATGGAGAGAGAGAATGATCAGTCCCAGGCGGAGATGGTTGGGGGTCACCCCTCTACTCACCTTCACCGGCCGGCCTAGCGTGGAATCGAGGGGCAGGTTCTAGGGTTTCGATGAAGTGGCGGTGGGCTCACTCTCACTTGAGAAACAGTGACAACAGCGTGCAGTGTAAAGTCCAGAGTCCATTGTCTAGACAGAGCGTCCAGACCCTGACCCTGCCACCCAGTAAATGGCTTTGATTTGGGCACAAATCGTCAAACCGCCAGTGTCCAAAACCCGCACCATGTTGCTCCGGTGCCATACGGAAGAGAAGTCTGCCCATGGCCGCCAACCTAGACGTCGTCCACAAAACCGGCATGATGTGTGTAGGTATGTCTCGGGAGATGGTGTTGGCGGTCGTAACAACCCGCAGCCAATCACATTGTTCGAGCCTGATAGAGTTAAGCTGGTATCAGGGGTGCTGAAGGAGTGATGGTTGGGTAGAATATGGCAATGTGTGAAGAACGGTCCTATGTACGAACGAACGGCAGCGCCCACAGCACTACCCTATCGCTAGGTAGAGAGACGTAAACCAATCGTTGACCAAACAGATACGGGGACAAGCCACACGTCCCGAGACCGAAGAATGGGGGTGGGGGGAGACAAATTGAGCGAAAAGGAAGCAGATGACGGCAGCGAGCCGGGCTTCAACAGGATCCTTTCTTCAACTGGCTATGGTTGGCTGCCTTTGGCCGGAGCAGTTCGCGCGTTGCGGTGAACGAACGGTTTGACGGTTGACGGATGACGGATGACGGGAGGCGCACACTTGGAGACGGCAAAGTCGAATTTAACTCGCCGACGGGGGGATGAGCCGGTCACCACGCTAACGGCTGGCTTGAGGACTTTTTGCATCGAGTGAGGCTTAGACCACCCCCCTGACTCTGAAATGGCGTTTGGAGAGAGAGCTTCTCTGCATGCTTCCTCGGTCCTTCTAGCGCTCCGAACTGCATTCCCCGCGCTAGGCGGAAAGTGTATCGCTGCTCTGTTCAGACTGTTCTTGATTAGGGTTGGTGCTATCGTCGCTGCGACTGCCAGAGGATACTTCTCTGAGTGCAGCAGGAGAGGAAGCTGGCGAACGTTCTCTCGACGACGTCGCCATCTTGGGTGACATCAAGGAGAAGTCAAACCATGTGCGATGACCCTCTGCTCTCTGGATACGATATCAGAGATACGGAAGATGAAGTGGTCCAAGTTTGAACTGCCCTTCTAGGCATCGTCCGCGCTTCTGCTGCACCGTCTCGTCATCGGCGTGGGTTGGGGCCATGTAGCAATGACATGTCTCACGATGATTGTCGAATGCACGTCAACCAGACTCCTGGACGCGCTTCTCCCGACATCCCGTCTCGCACAGCCCCAGCCTTGCGGTAGTTGAGCAAGCGGGAGTCAGAACGGCAATACTGAATCATGGGGGTGGTCTTCTCATTGTCCATTCTGAGAAGGAGACTTTGCCAACCTGCTGTTCTTGGAACTGGTTTGTGAAGCCAATATTGTGTGCACGGGCACTTTGCACTTTGAGGAGCTCGATACCCGTAGACTGAGACTCAGCTCTCAGGGGCGAGTCGCAGCAGGCATCATCATGAATCGCGGGCTGCAGCTTCACGGATGGTTGTGAACATGTCTTTCTTGGCTTGAATGATTTGTTGCTCTGGAAAGGCTTCTCTCGAGTCACTCAGGTTGCGTTGGGGGCTTCCTCTAGCCAGGTTTAAGCGTGGCTGAAGCCGTATTCTGCCGATTCTCCGGGTCCTGTAAACCACTCTGTGCCCAGATCAGATCAAGTTGGGCAAAAACCCTTTATTTTACCCTTCGGGGCTCCCAGGGACAAGGGGCTATGGTGTTCAAGGCCTAGAGTGCTGATCAATGTCGGTGGTTAGGGGACGCAGGGACGCAGGAGGTGTCGGTCGGGTCCGAAGTGGGCTCTGAAGACAACCTCGGAGCGCGGATTGGACACTATCAAAATAGCAGAGATGGAGAAGGGAACGGCCGAGACTCGCAAATAGGGGAAAGCATGTGATGAATGGAGACGGCCGACGCTGAGCAAAGAGCTGGGGCGACCTCCGGCGAGCCCCACGATGGCGATCCCGTCGCTCTGCCGCACTCATGGCTGGCTGACGGGTTTCCGATGTTGGTTTCTCAATCTCTCAGGGCTGCGTTGATATTGATCCTTCAAGGGTTGTTGTTGACGAGGTTGGATTCCGACAGAGCGCGAACAGGTGCACCTGGCTCTCGCGGGCGAAGCGAGCTAAGGCTATGGGGGCGTGCGGTGTCAGTGCGGACGTTTGTCATCTGGACCAACGCAACGTCAGCCAGCATTAGTTGTTGGGTACTGGGTATCCAGGATCCTGAAGTGAAGCCCGGGGTGTCAGTGTGGACGGACGTCCTGGGGACCGTGACA
Source organism: Colletotrichum godetiae (assembly GCF_030913485.1). Taxonomy (NCBI): domain Eukaryota; kingdom Fungi; phylum Ascomycota; class Sordariomycetes; order Glomerellales; family Glomerellaceae; genus Colletotrichum; species Colletotrichum godetiae. Next base: position 281,087 of record NW_026851285.1, on the reverse strand, counting down.
GTGGCGCTACTCCTGCAAGATTTGAGACACGAAGAACCAGCGAGCAGGTATCTGTACTTGGATAATTGCATCCCAGGCGCCCTTTGGCATGCTGTGATCAGGGAACCAAGCAGGCAAAAGCCAAGGCCGCCAGGTCCGGAAGAAGAGGAGTTGTGTCAACAAGCATCGGAGAGATCGCTACATCCGCATCGTGTCGAGCTGGCAGGGCCTGGTAGAAGGGCAATTATACTAGGACGGACTATTGCTGCTGATTCTAGTCACACTACCGCGAATGTGTGTTTGCGGTGCTGATGTCGCCTGATACCGGTAGGTTGTAGCCCAAGTGAGTTGAACGTGCAAAAATGTCATCAGCGGCGCAAGCGAGGTTGACGAGGGGAACATGGGACGGCGGCGATGGGTGAGGCCAAAGCAGCTAGGTGGACTTCTGCGTTGCGACGGTCTCAACGACAAGTCTCGGCAGTCGGGATGGCGGTTCAGAGACGTGCAGTAAGTAACCCATTACTAAAGTGTGATGAGAAGTGTGGGTGGCAGGTACTGCTTGACCAAGGGCGCTAAACGCTGTTGAGTTCGAGGTGAGGTGAGAGAGAGACAGAGAGAGAGAGAGAGAGAGGAGGCTCGCATCCCCGGTGACTAGATGAGGTTCGAGAACGAGATCGGAATGTGAGGTTCTTTGCAAAGCTTCCAGAACGCTTGACGCCCGCTGCGCCACTACTCACTTCCCATCCCGTCCGCCTTTCTTTCCTATTGCCTAGAGTTACCGAAGGAAGCCGTCGGCCACCGAAGGATAAGAAAGGCAGAAGGCAGGTACTAAAGATAATGGTGGAGAGGTGTGGGTGAGCGAGCCTGTGATGGTGAGTGAGAGTGAGAGTGAGAGTGTGTGTGAGTGTGTGGGTGAGATTGAGTGTGTGCCTGGAGAACGCCATCCTTTCGTCTGCAAGCCTCCCCCCCCCCCCCTCATGCTCTCTCCCCTTGGGCCTTCCCCCTTCTCGCAAGCACTTGCTTACGCCTGACCTGCAAGTCACATCTGTTGAAAGTGGTTGACCTCTGAGCAGACTGGTCCGACGGCAGAAGGCGCGTCGAAGTCTGCATGGAAGGTCTAGCAAAAGCGCCGCCCGTTCTGTTGCACGGCGGAGGGGATGCGATGCCCTGCACCTATCCTGCAATGGCACACTCTGTTGCTCCTGTGCAGAGGCGCCACGGCGCAGCTAGTCCAGAAGGCAGCAAGCCCAACAAGCAGGCCAAGGCTTCCATGAATCCATGGTTCACCGTAGCCTGTGCTTCTGTAGCATTCTAGAGAAAAGGGCCCTGGCCGGAAGGACTGGGGTGGAAGTGAGGGTGATCCGGTGTGATGAGATTCTTCTTCCGAAGTGTTACGCTGGGGCAAGGTGTGTTGTGTGTTGTGTTGTGAGGCGAGGTGAGGTGTATCAAGGAGAGAAGGGAAAGGTTCTTTGGAGTTTGAACAAGAACATTAGGCATCGGACATTAGACGTTAGACGTTTGATGGCAATCGCTAACACACCAAACACAAGTGTGCCTTCAAAGTTTCCATTAGCTAATGGGAAGGTAAAAGTTAGGATCCCTTCTCGGGTGCCGTTCCCTCGACTCTCGAGTACCGGTGTAGATTTCTCCAGTGCGGGCGGGAAGAGGACTCCTGCATCCCGCCCTCCCCTCCCACCCCTTCCCCCCTCTCCACATCTCGCAGACCTCGATCCAACCAACCCAACTCACCCAACTCACCCAACTCACCTCCCTCACCTTGCCTTGCGTCTAACACGCATCCAGCCAATCCGGCATGGGTTGCTTTCTCTAGTCTATTACTTTATGTGTATCTTTATGTAGGTACTCGATATGCTTCACCGCACAACGACGACAAGCCTTTTCATCACTTGACACTTGAGCCAGACTTGAATTATTCAACGGCTACCGCGTTTAAGAGCCCGTGCCAACCACGACAGGCTCGGAATATGGGTACGGATACATGTACGCTGCTCTCTTCAGGTGTCACAAACTGCACCACCCTTTCATCACCTGTTGCCACGATCCATCAACCAGTACTCCGTAGTGCCCTTCGCTCCCCGATGTTGGCTGAGTTACGGATACCAAGTACGGGATACTCCATACGCGCCTCTACCTTTCAATAGGCCGGAGTGAGCGCATCGGCAGACAGGGTTGCTGTGCTAAAGATAACAAAATCTCTTCGCTCGAAACAACCGCCGATGATATTGGATATGGATTCAAAGTACGGATACATCAGACCCGTATGCCACGGATATTAGACACACGCGAACTGCATCGCCCACTCCACCAAATAAGACCCATCCATCACCACAACCACCCGCCACCACAGCCATCACCTTGTCCAACATACCAAATCCGGCCACTGACAAGTCTCTGCCGCAGCACCTACTTGTCGCACTGGCACTCTATGGGCACGGGCGTCTTGCATCTGCTTGGAAATCAGGAACAGATGCTGGAACTGGAACAGGAACAGGAACAGGAAATCTCCATCAAAAAGCTGGCCATGGGTAATGGACCACAATTGCTCCGTCGTGGGGCGCGGGGGTTCACCCGTCGTCCATGTCCGACGCTCTCTGACATGTCGCTTCACGCTTGACTCTGGCTGCCCTCTCCCGACTCCCACGCCCTCGCCCTCGCGCCGGCAACAAGTCACAAAGTCACCAAGTGGTCAGTGTTGAGCGGGTGGGTTCCAAGACGACCGATGAACCACCCCGTCATCATCCTGGTCAGCTCGGTTCGAGGGAATGCGTGCCGAGGAACACGGAACACGGGTGAGATCGAGTTACAAAACACTTTGCCGTTAGATACCTACCACTTGCCGCGGGATTCCCCGTAAAGACTATGTACCGACAGCGGCGGCCGACAGAGGCTCACTTGTAGCTTTCGCCTTGGACTCAGGCGCCGCACGCCTCACCCGCTCACTCCATCTCATATCCCTCGCGCTCACTTCAGGTGCATAGATACCTACTCTCTCCGTATAGAGACAGACAGAGAGGAGACTGACGACCAAAAACAGACACAGTCCGGCAATAACAATAGTGACAAGCATCGCATCGTCATCTCCGTTGCTGTTTCTGTCACATGCAATCCGCTCTTCTGCTCACTTTGGGCTTCTACGTCTCGCTCTTCGTGGGCCTCAATGAACCTTTGCTCGACTTCTCTTGTCGCCGCAATCTTTTGAGAGTCATCATCTCAGACAAAGTCTCGACCCTATGCGCCTATCAGCTGTTGACTGGGCCATCCAGTCATTCAACCTAAGCTACTACGCTACGTAGATAGTCCGTACGGGATTGCCCAGCTACCAAGACGGAGCTTCCATTGGCAGATGCTACCTGGCCGTGTTATTGGTCGGGTTGATCGATGGAGCAGCAGCCGCCAGTTCGTCCAAACATTGAACCTTGAACCTACCTTCGTCTTTTCTTGTTCTATGGATTGCAAAGAGCTGCCAGACCAACTCGGACCACTAAGATGGTGTAAAACGAAAAGGGCCTTGCTTGGTTTCTTTTCATATTGCCGTACCGTACAGATACCGACCTCGTCCCTCGTTTCGCTCATCCAAGCGTCAAGTACCGTTCCAGCCTCACCCCCGTCCGACGACAATTGTCCGCGTCGTTTTTAGCTCGCGGCGCCTTGTTCCTTGCCCGCAGCAGGCCGAAAGTTAATTGCACACAGGCTTGTTTTTCTTTACAGACGCCTCTCAGTCTGTAGAGATTCTGGATGCAGAAGAAGCACGCAAGCTGGCTGGCTGGCTAGCTGGAGAACCCCCCCCCCGGGCTGCCAATCACCCTGGCCACGGCCACCGTCTCCGCCCTCGCCGTTGTCGTTGTCCTTGCATGGACCGACCCTGTCCTGCCCTGCCCTGTAGCGCGGCAGATGCAGCAGCTTTGCATCGCATCGAGTCGCTAGCAGGGGCTTTCGCTCAGGGAGCAGCAGGGTGGGTTCATGGTGGGTTTGCAAAAGGACCTGAGCTAGGTTGAGGCTAGGCGCGAAGAGGAGCAGCTGGGAGCCGGCGAGCCAGTCTTTTGCTCTCGAGTGCAGACGTTCATTTTGGAGACTGACGGACGGACTGACTGACTGACTGCGCAGTCGTCACTGACAGGCTGCAGAACGAAGACTGTCTCATCTGTCTGTCTTCGACTCTCCCCTTCTCTTGACCGGGTTTTTGAATGACAATTGGGCCTTGTCAAGAGTCCGGGCTGATCTGAGACTGGCCAACGCTGTCAGAATCCCAGCAAATGGAAACTGCCAGACGCTCCCGCTATGATGCTATTTCCGATGGATCTACCGTCAGTGTCTCGTCTTGCCCGATCTATTCGTCTGTCAGATACGCCGGACAAGGCCAGGCGAAGCCGGGAAGCAAGTAGGGGCTGGTTACGGGAACTGTTATGTTCAGGGACCGATGAATACGAGTTGTTGGGGCCGAATACCTCATAGCAGGGATCTCAAGCGCCGCCAAAAGGGAACATGTCGTCTCTCGTCCCTCGTTTGCTTGCCTTGACTTGTGGGTGCATTGATCATTATCCGTCTCGTCTCCTCACCTTCAACTTCTCCCCCCCGCAATCCTCTATCACGTCTTATCTTGCTGCCCTCCCGTGCTACAGGTTCTTTTGCGGCGACCGGGTTAGATCTCCGTTCATCGTATGTCACCAGCCATGGATTCAACCTTTTTCTTTTCTTCCTACCTCTCCTCTCTCCGTTTATCCCATCTCAAGAGCGGAGAGCAGAGCGGATACCAACCATATTGATTGCATTCTGTCTTTGTCTAGCCGAGTATTGTGCGAAGGTGACACTCGGCCCTTGCACGAGAAGTGTCTAAGATCGCGTCTGGTTATGCTGTTCTCTCCAACTAGGCACCGAATGTTAAGCTCTCGGTATCAGATCTTGGAGACAATGGTCTTCTTCTAGGCTCTTACTCCGCATTCAACTCTCTCTGTCTTCCCCAACATCGACAACTAACAAGATAGAACGCCCACCAAAGCCACCCGCACCGCATCGCACCGCACACACTTTGAAATTTGGGGGGGGGGGTGATGGATGAGGCATGCAACCCCTCCAAAGTCTGGACGACAAGGGGCCCCTGTCGCATCGTCCGGCCACATCTTGACCAGAACAACCTAAAATCGCGGGCAAGCCAGCGAGAGGCAAGGTACCTACGGATCCAGTAGTAGCCACAGCCCACAGTCGAGGGCCCTGGGCTCTTGTGCCTGCAATGAAATGGGGACTTCCTCTTTGCCTACACTAGGGATCCCCTGCTCTTCAGACATCTGGCAACGGCTCCGCTGATCTGCTCATCTTCATCCTCCCACTCTCGACTCTCACTCGCTCTGCCCTGCCCGCCGCTCCTCTCTAGCCTTGCCTCCCACTCTTCGTTGTGTCTCTCGAGCTCTTACCTCCCGCATCCACTAAGATCGAGAGAACGGCCAGGAACCCAGAGACGAGGCACACTCCCCGAACGCCGCTCTCTTCTCACACACCCAGACAACCCGGCTCATCTTCACGTAGGTTTCTCTCCATCGGTCCAAGTCGCCCGCCCCCGGTCTCTCTCTCACTCACTTTGTCTCTCTTTTACCGTGCTACCTATGCTGGTGCTGTTGCTGTGCTCCTCCAAGCATCCTCTTGCACTCATTCTCTTCCCCCCCACCCACCCCCATCGGTGCTCTCTCTCAAGTTGCCTCCTACCCCCCGTCAACGCACATGATGTACTTTCAGACTGCCTGTGCAATACCCGCTTCTCTCCCCCGGACGAGTTGCTTGCTGAGGCCCAGGATCCTCGCACGCCGCTTGTATATCTCTAGCCAATCTCTCATCCATGTAACCAATGGTTGCCAACCAGAATGCTCACCACGTCTCGATACATATATACACTCCTCATCCCCGAGGCTTGCCACACTTGGATGTATTACTGTGCCTCTTGACTTATCCTCTCGCTTTCATCTTTTGCTCTCTTACCTCTAGCGGTATACCATCTTTTCCCATAATATCATCAATTCCTCCGTACCATTGCCGGACTACCTTAGTGTTCGACACCGATATCATCCTTCCTTCCTGACTGACACTCGGTCTCGCAAACGTGCTATAAAACGCATTCCACAATTTCATCCCATATCTCAACTTGCATACAAGCCAAGATGACCGCTCCCATAACTCAACAACAATCCGCGCAAGCCAAAGATGCTGCCGCTGCCGCCTCGGTCCGGAAAAGGAGAAGACGCGCTCCCGCCGGTGGCGCTGCCGACGACTGCTTCACCTGCTCCAAGAGGAACGTCAAGTGTGACCGCAGACGGCCCTACTGCTCACAATGCCTCGAGATCGGCAACGAGTGCTCAGGCTACAAGACTCAACTGACTTGGGGCGTTGGCGTTGCCAGCAGAGGCAAGTTGCGCGGTCTATCTCTTCCCATAGCAAAGGCTCCCCCCGTGGCCGGAGTTGCAAAGAAGTCACCCTCGCGTCCCCGCGCAAACTCCACGGCTACCAGTGCAGGCTGGGCCGATGCAGACGACATGTCTCGGAGGAGCCCGCGCAACGATGCCGGCTTCTCACCGGAGCACGTCGTTTCAACACCCACGACACCCTACCCTCACAGCTACGACATGCTCTCCATGTCACACCCCGAGCACACCCCATCGATGACTGCGGGACACTGGGGCGGTCTTCCGTACTCAAGTAGCATGCCGACGGATGGTCCCAACTACAGGAAGCTGGGTGCTCACTTGGGACCTCTTCCCATCTCGAGCGCGCTGTCTTCCTCACTCGAGTCTGTCAGCGATGGCGATTACATGTCCCCCATCAGCCATTCTTACTCGAGAGACGACATTCCCTTCCTCCACAGCCCCAACGTAATGTACGACGGCTACAGCACCCACGGCTCGCCGGTGCCCCAGAGTCCCATCTCAGCCATTCTTATTGACCAGAGAGCCGCCCCGACGTCGTGCCCGAGCCTCGTGTACGCCCCATCCGAACATAGCTCCAGTCTCACATCACACATGGACAACTTCGAAAGCCAGTTGAGTCAGAAACTGATGCGGGAGTGTGACACTTTGAGTAAGACGCCCTGTCCGGCTGCTCTGCTTTAGGATCAGACTCGCTGACGTGACGACTTTTAGGCGTACCCGAGATGGATGCATATAGCACGAGCTGCAATTCCAATGGCCATGTTTGGACCTCGCCCCCTCCGGAGGAGATGTCACCGCACCATTCGGATCACCACGCTTCGGCTCAGTGGCCCACAATGTTCGAGCCGCAGGCCGTCCACGTCAACTCTGACCTTATTGCAAAGATGCCCTTTTTCATGGACTACTACAAGAACATCATGTGCCCAGGCATGGTCTTCATGGACGGACCCAGCAACCCGTACAGAGAACACATTCTTCACCTGGCTTCAAGTAGTCAGAGCCTGCAGCATGCCATCTGCGCCCTGTCTGCCTGCAACCTGCGGATGAAGCGAAGACTCAGCTTGGGCCATGACACACGTGAACTTTCCGAGAAGCTTATGGCTGAGAAGTCGACTGCCGAGTCGATGGCGGAGGCCCAGCCCGAGGACCAATCCCTCTCTGAGGAGTACCAGCACCGGAACCTGGCTGTCCACCTTCTCAACCAGCAGCTCAACGATCCGGCTAAGTCCAGCCATGACTCCGTTCTCGCCACGATCCTGCTTCTGTGCCACTACCGCATGGTAGAGTCGGGCATCGCCAAGTTTCACACTCAGTTCGCTGGCGTCAAGAAGATCCTCTCCATGCGGCGATCCCAGAACCTGGCGCCTTCCCGCGACTCTGCGTGGATGGAAGCCATCTTTACCTACTTCGACGCCATCTCGGCCAGCATCAATGACCGAGAGGCTCAGCTTAACTCTACATTCTATGGCGTCATGCCTGACGCTCAGCTTCTTCCCCCTGGTGCCGAGAACCTCGTCGGCTGTGACCGCGAGCTCTTCAAGACCATCAGCAAGCTGGGCAGACTCAACCTCCTCTCACAGCACCGGTCGGTCCAGAACCTCGTCACCAGCCCCATGGCGCGCAACATCCCTTCGCGCTCGCAGTCACCCCTCAGCTCGCCCCTGGGTCACTCTTTCAAGAGCAACATCAACGGTATGCACCACCAGCAACTCGGTGACATCTACAGCTTGCCGGGTCACCGTTTTGACGGCAACGGGTTCGGCTCTACTCTGGACGACGACGAGTTCGTCTCTTCGACGCTCTGCTCTTCGGCAACGTACGATGACAACCGCAACAACTTTTGGCGAGAGTGGAAAGAGGCCCGCGTCGCCCTCCAAAGCTGGGAGTTCGACTCGGCCCGCCTCCACGCCTCCCTCCCCTCCCCCGCGACCCCAGCCCAGGTCCGGGACTTGGGCTCCCTGTCCGAGGCCTTCCGCTACGCAGCCCTTCTGTACACGGAACGCCTTGCGTCGCCCAACGTCCCCTCGACGCACAGCAACTTCCAGAACCTGGTCTCGCAGGTGGTCTACTACGCTACGAGCCTGGAGGCCGGCAGCCAGGCGGAGAAGTTCCTCCTGTGGCCGCTCTTCGTCGCGGGCAGCGAGTGCGTCAACGAGCTCCAGCAGAACATCATCCGGAGCAAGTGCCGCGATATCATGGCGCGCTCGGGCTACATGAACAACCTGGCCGCGCTCGACGTGCTGGAGAGGCTCTGGGCGGGCGAGTGGAAGGACAACGAGCCTCGGAGCCCGGCGGCCGTCAAGCTCGAGGCGATGCGTAGGGGCCCGTTCAACTGGACCAGGTGCATCGGGGGTCCCGGTGTCGAGGTGGAGTGGATCATGTTTTAAGGGTGTGGCTTTTACTGCACTTTGCTGCAGCTCGCTTCGCCTTGCGGAGCTGTGTGAGGGTCACCAGGAGTTTGCAGGGGACGTGGAAAAGGGAACACCCAAAAAAGAGCGAGCAAGGGAACTCAGGAAGCACGGTCGACCACGAGTCGCGCTCAAAAGCGAGAGAGAGAGAGGTGTCGGAGTGAGCGAGTGTGTTTTCTTTTTTCCCCTCGCTCCGGCTGGCAAGCTGGGCTTGGAAGTCACGACTGATGAGATGTGAGGGTGGTAGTGGTGTGGTCTATCTGATCTGTAAACCTGTACAATAGCAAACTACGACGACTTTGTGGGCATACATACTTATGATGCGGCGTTAATGATGGGAATTGGGAGGCAAATAGGGTCGTCTCTTGGACGTGTAAGCCTCAAGATTGGCTGATTGCATGAAATGGGGATGACTTGGGAAGTCTGATGGAGATAGCTTCCAGAATATAAACACCATGAGAAGGCGAACACAGTTTCCATCACGCACACTTTGATCTTGCCACTATTCTACTCTTCGGAAGGCTCCTGCGATACCACTTGCCTCTCTCTTGAAAAGACTCTTCTCCAGCAAGTTCAACTTGCCAGAGACAAGAACACTCATAGAACGAGGCCGATGGCGTTGTGTGATGGCGTGCTCTATCACGATGGTACCTGCGTTGCGGTACCGAAACAACCGCCAGGCGGCGGCGCGGCGGATCCTCCTTCCCCCTCAACTCCCCCCCTAAGGGTCCAGCTCCCAGTATGCCTCTATTTTACGGAGTCCTAGACATCTTTTCCAGCGTCTCATTGCGTTGAGCTATGTTGAAAGTAGGCGCAAGCTGAGTGGTGAGGGGAGGGGTGTGTGGGATGAGAGGGGGGGAGTGAACGAGAAGAAAGGGGGTGGGATGCGAATAGACGAAGGGGGTGCGGAGGAGAGGAAGGTACCCAGGTATTTGCCCTCCCGCTCTGCCCCGGTCCAAGACTTGTGCTCCGGTACGGCTTCGACCAAGCCCAGATCCACCACCTTGTCCTAGGGGACCTGTCTCTGTCCAGTCGCAATCGCTCCAAGCGCCGTTTGGAGCGGGAGGCGCATGTGGGCGGCGCGATCCCATCACCCATGTGCCTGAGGACTACGTAGTAGAGCCAGGGGAGTCTGAACCGTGGACGCCACGGCGTGAAGGGGATTGAAAACGCGGTATACTTTATCCGTGCCTCGGTTTTTTCTCCATGGTTTAATCACGGGAAAGTGGTCGATGGACTGCTTAATTGTGTTGACCCCGTCTGTGCGAATATACTCGGATCTAAAGGAGCACGAGATGATGACATTGCAGCATTAGTTCGGATCGGAGGAGGCCGACGGTGATATAGAGATAGAGAGAGAGAGAGATATCAAGAGAGGCGGAGACCGACAAAGAGAGAGAAAGCAAAGTGCAGAGTCAGTCTGAATCGTTCCGGCCCCGTAACTCCCATCCTATTACTGTATGCACTGCGGATATGGCATTCACGATCCTTGCCAGCTCGGTTACTCCAGACCGAGCCAAGGAAATTCAACGGGCTGGATTGCCGTCCGCTTTGTGGTATTTGATGTGCGGCACTAAAGGCACTTAGAGACTTGGGCGCTTCGATATGCTTGCTTGCCCCCAGCCAGCTAATCGCTGGGCCTTGTTGAAGGGGTCCAAGGGAGAGTAGGGAGGAGGTCACCGTTGCAGGAACGAAGGATGCCCACCACTCCCACAACTCAAAGAGCTGCAAACTGCTTCCACTCGCATGCTACGGAGAGCGGGTAGTTGAAGGACGATGACGGAGGAGGAGGAAGGATAGTGATGTAGGTGCAGTTCTTTCTTGCTCTGTACTTCGTAGTGACAGCCACACAGACAGCCCCAAGAGGCAGAGAGGCAGAGGAGGGGGAACGGACGGATCAAGGGCATCGGGGGAAAAGCAGACTGGCTGGAGAATGAACCAGGACTAGGATTGAGAGAATGGACATGGAACAAGGATCAGGGATTCTGCTCAAGGCCTGGGGAAGAAGCGTTGACGATTTGAATCCACCCGAGCCAAAAAAGTTCCCAAGGTGTGGGGGTGATAAGGGACGTTCGGGCCAAGAAATTCCGGCCGGGCTCATGACTGGCTGGAATTCACGACAGACTTGGACGAGAGGGGACGCGGGACTGGCCACGGGCGTTTGTGGTACCGCACACTCTCCGTCCTCTCTCTCCGATCTGGCGACGCATGGGTTTCTTTTCTGGCAGGGGGCTCTTCCATGGACAGGCACAGGGTATCCGTACAAGGAAAGGGGGCCTGAATTCATGGATTGAGAAGAGAGGAGGGACATCCACAAGGCCCGACCAGGGGAGATGGCAAAGAGTGGAGAGAGTCCAAAGAAAGAGAGAGAGAGAGAGAGAGAGGGAGAGAGAGGGAATGCCCGGCCGGTCACTCACTCACTCACTATGGTTCACTGATCCTGCCGAGAGATTCGACCAGGGGAAGCTGACCGACACACAGACAAGACTTGAGAGCGAAAGAGATGGACGACAACCCCAGCCGAGCCAGACACTGCGTAGGAAGGGGTGGCAGGGGAACTCGAGGCGGTGGCGACGGGGGAAGACCCCATTTACACTGCTCCCTCCTCGGTACTCACTGCATGCAGCACAGAGACTCCAAGGCAAGAGAGTCAGAGAGTTCGGACGCAAGCTGCACCTTGCCTTGCGCGAAGATGGAGACAGAGTCGCAGAGTCCAAAGACACCTTAATCCAGATTGACTACTCTGCCTGACCTGGCCTCAAGCACGCACTAACAAGCTTAAACTGGTACATGCGCACGCTATCCGTACGCTCCTCATCCCCTCTCACCTACCTACCTCGGGTCCCATACTTTAAACCATGCCCGTGCCTGTCTGCTTCTGTCTGCTCGCCTATGTACACTACTCCGTACGGAGGAGCACTCGTCTAATATAACGTACCGGGGGGTGTGTGACCTGCGAATATGCAGAGACCTTTTGCGAGAACCAAAAAGTAGACGAGAGGAGGAAGCTACTGCGTATCCGTACGGATACCTACTAGGCGGCCGCTGGCAATGACAAAAGGACACTGGGAAAGATAGCACGAGCCATCTGCTGGCGTCTCTAGAAACGACACGAGATAGATAGCGATTTAAATGTCGGCTTTGATGCTGACCTTTGCGAATTAGTCGTATGGATACGGATAGTCGTTCATGACGGCGACTTGGCGAGGAAGTGAGATGACGGGATGCGTGGGGGTCTCTCACTCTCATTCTCACCTTCACTCATGGTAGTGACAGTCCACCTTTCCCCCTCGACCTGAAGTGACCTGTCTTGAGATGACCTCACCCAACCCCCAACCCAATCGTCATGAACAGCACTCTCGAGGCTCATCGGGTCTTTGATCATCTCTGAATCATCTGATGTTGTCGATTCATCTCAGGTGGTTCTTGGTCCCCAATGCCGTTGATGTCCGACACCAATCTACTGCAGTAAAATTAGTCGGCATGGTATGCGTGATGCTATTAATTCACACACACAATCCTCTTTTGATCCAGTACCACAATGACGCCATTTACCACCACCGGCGATCTGAACACCTGTAGAAATTCACCACCTGGCGGCGCATTTTCACCGTCGTCCCTCATCCACCATGCACGTATTCTCGCGCCCGCATCGTGCCGTAATCCACCTTGGCTACCATTCTTCAACCGCGGTTAGCAAACAAGAAGAAAGCACGCAAAAAGCAATGAGATCCACCATCGTGACTTTGTAAACTTTGTAACTTGAGAGTACAGAAGTCGGGCAGCTAGACTAGGGGTCAGCAGGCGGCAGATGGAAAACAAGGAAGGGTGTGTGTACGACAAGATAGCAAAGACAACACTGCAAAGTCGAGATCGGGGGATGGGAAGAGCGTTTACACTACTAAATGCCAAGGCAACGCGAACCGAGGACCCTTCTTGCTTGGCGAAGGGGTGTGTGACAGACTAGAGTGAGAGGAAAAGTGAGGCTCCATATGTCAAAGTTTTGTGATATCCATGTCCCAGCCCATCATTGCCTATCCATAACACTTACTTTATTATACTTGCCTCGGTTTGTGCCTTCTTTTGAACAAGACTTTTTCCCGGCAAGGGACCAGGGGCCCAGCCGGGGTGGGAGCTTTAATTCTTTTAGTGGCAATTCTGGCCAATTCACAGCATTTCGCGATTCAGGGTGAGTTTCTCGCATTTCATCTATTTCCACGAGTAATGAACGAGTCCAATATCCGGTCCAGCTTGACCGAAAACCCAATTTAAGCTATTCTTACACTTTCACTGCCCTCCTAGGGCCTCCGATGTATTTTTTCCCCTTTGCCGCGCCCGAATACCCGAGTATCACGCGACTTGCCCGAGATACTTTTCTGCTCGTTGTTCTAGAAACGGAGACCAGGATAGGCCTCATCGCGGCTAATTTCTCCCAATATCCAATTTCCGCGTCGGTCCATTCCATTCATCGTACGAAGTAACCCCCTTTTCCTTGCTTTTCACCCTCGGCTTTCTTTGCCCTTCTTCCCTTCAACCGCGCCACTTGAATCGGCTCTGCCTCAACATGTCCAGCAAACCCGTAGGCAAGACCCCCTTGTCCACGACAACCAGGCTCCCGAACCGCGCGACCATGTCCTTGCCGTAGAGACCGCACACCCACTGCTCGTAGCCGCTGAGCCCATACCAGCCCGCCGGCGTGGTCTTAAGCGCGGCCTCGACCTCGCCCCTGAGCTCAATCGCCTTGGTGGCCGGCGTGTGCCGCAGCCTGTCAAGAGCCCGGCTCAGCGCCGGCGACGTGCGCCTCCGGTGCCGCGAGAACTCCTCGTAGCTCATGAACGGCTGGTCCCGTAGGTCTCTGTAGGCGTCCGCGAGAAGCCACGGCGCGTGGTGTCGGGCCCCGGAGATGTCGAGGCCGCTGCCGGCCCCCTCAGTGTCCTCCTCGTAGGCCGCCTTCTTGAGCCTGTACTCTGCCTCCTCCTCGGCCAGGAAGTCGTCCATGATGTCGTCCGGGTCTTCGATGACGTCGTCGCGGATCAGGTAGAGGTGTATAAAAGGGTTCTGGAGCCCCAGGCCGCCCAGGGAAACGGGGAAGTATAAGTAACCGTCAGGGATATCCTCGACGCCGAACCGGTCGCCAATGAGCCGCTTCAGGTGCGCCCCGGCCCCGCCAGCGCCAAACAGCCTCTCCTGGATGCGGTGGAACGTCGCTAGCATGCTGTCCACGTGCTGCCGGGAGTAGCAGTTGGCGAGCTGGGCGCAGTTGGTCTTGAAGAAGCGAGCGCCGTAAATGTTCCACGCCTGGATCCAGTCAAAGATGCTGCTGCACGCCTCGAGCTGCAGCCGCAGCTCGTCAATGTGTACGTCAATCTTGTCCTGGTCCAGGAGGAAACGCCCAGACGTCGGATCGAGCTTGAGGAATCCCCACACGACATCGCCTGATGGCAACCGACCCCGTGCCGTCGTCGTAGTACCCGTGCCCGGCGGCCTGGGCGGTTGTTGCTGGTTCGGTGACGATACCGGGGGCGCGGTGGCGGCGGCGGCGACCCTGACGCTTCCCGTCTTGTCCCAGTTGATCTCCAGCCCTGTGAGGCTGACAAACTCGGTCATCGTTTCCCACGCCCGGGTGCAGGACTCGAGGCCGCCCCATAGCCACATGTCGTCGTGCAGCCGGTAGAGGCGGCAACCGTCGGCTCGTTGGTTGACGGCAAAGTCCATGCAGAAGAGCATAGTCTCGGCAATGAAATCCGCCAGGGGTGTGCTCAGGGGCGTGCCTCTCCTTCGGATCTGGGCTGGCGCGTCCGATGGGTCGTCGCTGAAGCGTAAAGGGCACTCGAGAACCCGTCTAAAGAAGCCGGTCCACTCCTCGTCGACGCCGAAGAAGTCGAGCACGGCGAAGATGGAAGAGTGCGGCACGCTGGGGCCGAACCACTTCAGGTCGGACCGGATGACCGTCACGTCGCTCCCGAGCCGCGTCTGCATGATGATCTCGGACTGCACGAGGTGCAAGAGGTTCTGCACGACGGCGACGTGCGACTTGCGGCTGTCCCCTTTCTTCTCCTTCCCGTCTGAGCCGTAGCCACCTCGCTCCTCCGCCAAGGTCCGCGGCAGCTGGTCTAGCAGGATCTCCGACTTGAAGTGCTGGCGGAGCTTCTTCTCCACCGAAACGGGGCTCTCGATGCGTGGCCCCTTTCTCAGAAAGAACAGTTGGCGGCGAATGTCTTCCTTGCTCATGTGCTTCGTCGCATCCTTTTCCACGCCCGCGCTTTCGAGAAACGTGACGAGGATCCCGCGTATCTTGACGGCCCACAGCTTGCCGATATGGTGGATGAAGATAGCCTGCAGAAGGTCGTCGTCGGGATAGAATCGGTAGCGTCCGTTGAGTTGCCGTCGCACGTCGACCTCGGTCGCGCCGTCCCAGGCCCAATTTTGTCGGGTTTGCATCCGCATGTTTAGCACATCGGCGATCTCGCGCAGAACGACCTTGTTGTTGAGAAAGTCGTTGAGCGTCGTCCTCTTCTGATCTGTGAGGGTATCCGTTCGGAGGAGGCCGCGGATGGTGTTCATCAGGGACTCCTCGTCAAAGTGCGTCTTGTCGTCCCACGTGTCCTGAAACTTCTTGACGTTCGCTTTCAGTTCCAAGAATGCCCGGTGAATGTCCTTGGAGGGGGAGACGAAGAGGCTCTCGAGGTAGCTCTTGATGGCCTGGCCGTCCGTCTCTTTGGCATGGAAAACATAGCGCTCCCACGTCGCTCTCTGTTGGTGCATCTCCTCCCGGCCCACGGGGACGAACCCTGACTCTACTCCTTGGCCAGCAGCCTTCCCGGCGGAGATCCATTCGTTGACGAGTTTGCCGTAGAGTTCGGCGTATCGATACTTTGCAGACTGGACATCGAGTTCGTTGCGTACGCTGTTCTCATAGTCGTGGAGGAAGTCGTCGGAAACGCACGGGTCGAATTCGGCTTGCTGGACGAAGCGCTTGAGATTATCGATGGATAGTAGTGAGCCATCGTCCACGGGTGCCATGGCAGGAAGCCTCTCGACCCGGTCAACTAAGAGCTTCGCCCTTTTCCGGCTGTCCGTCTCATAGGCCGCATCGTCTAGCAGGGCTCGTTTTCCCGACTCATAGGAAGCCTTCTGCTTATCCAACTGGCTAAGCTTCACACTCGTGATGGTGTGAAGGGTCTGAGACAGGATGTCGGAGGACGCCATCTTCAACGTGTGAATTTTAATGGCAAAGAGAGTGAGATCCAAATGTTGAAAGTGAGGAGTGGTGATGCTGAGTGAGTGAGTGAGAAGTGAGGGTGAGAGACACTGGTCAAAGTCCGCTTAAATAAGAACATCATTTCGAAGCTGTCTCATTGACTTTGAGAAACGAAATGCATTGAGGCCATTTTCTCACGCCGAATACTTGTTCGGCGTGAGAGTCCTCAATAAGTCATCATGCCTTGCGTTCGATCCTTTGATGGGCATTTTGGCTGTGGTCAGACACCACCGGACATGGTCAAGTGGAGATGGGAGGAAACTGAGGCCATTTTCCGGCGGCCTCAGTGGAAACCAGTTTTGGGGAGAAACATTCGCCTCGTACAACATGCGGCAAAACGAATAAGTCCCGTTTCTACCAGATATTTCTCTTCTCTCTTTCCGACACACACTTTTCAAGGCCAAGTAGACGGCGCCCCATAGCACACTCGCGCTGCAAAGAAAGAATAATGAGAACCACTTCGTACCTGGGCTGCTGGGCCATTCCGATCTGGGCGTGCTCGCTCGCTTATCGGTCTCTTTAGCCGTGTATTGAGGGCAGGTTTTCCGGCATGTCAATTTCGTTTTCCGTTTCCAAACTGCGCCCGTCGTGAGATGCTTCCGAGGCCCTTGGATTGAAGGAGCATCAGGGGTATTGCGTATCAAGTTCCTCCAATTTCTGTTTTCCTTCCCTTCCAATGCCGATTCAAATCACAAAATCTGTTCATCCGGTGCCAAAATGAAGACGGGGGAAGTGAGGCCAAGTTAAAGAAAGAACCCAAGGGCGCACCGCACAAGAAGTGACAGGGCACACCGACATCGGCAGTGACGTGATTGCAAGGTTGTGTCGCCGGTGGGTAAGATAAGGAAGGCATACGCAATGCTTCGGGAATTACTTACCCAATGAACTCTTCGGTGGAAGGGTCTTGGGCCGTTGGGCAAGACTCAATGAAGAATAGTCGGGGCTGATTACTGTGTGGCGTCCTCTAAAGTCCTCATTGCAAGACTTACGCCAGCGTCAGCGCACATCTTATCGCACGTATTTGTGGCTGACACCTCTCTGTTGTGAATCCTGTCTATCTCCGTGCTGACTCTCTACGGATAGACTCAGAGTGCCCGCCTTCGACGTGCTGCACAGTTGCCTTTTGCGGACAGACGGCCGGGCACAGCTGCCAGGGGGGGCCCTCGGGGGTGCACGCCGAGATTCGGGGTCCGGGGAACTGCTGTCAGTCTGTCGCTGTGAATCTTCTTCAACAATGACATTCTTTTTCCGGGAACGGGTTGTATTACATAAGACACAAGCCGGAAAGCTTATTCCAGATGTGAAAAAGCATTGACCCAATAGAAGAACGTTATGTACACCTATCGCGACGACCACGGGCGTTGACGAATGACTCTCGAGGGCTCAACTCCGCACCGGTCAAGGCAGCGAAGGGAAATCAGGCTGGAAGACGAAGCAGAGGATAGAGTAAATCACTATCAAACATGACGGCAGACGACGAAGAACAAACGCGCCGTCCGGCAGCCATCGAGCAGAGCTCGGAAACGACGCCCCTGCTTAACGGCACCACCAACACCACCAACACCACCAGCAATGGCACCGCAGCCGCCGCCAACGACGACGAGACCACCGTCGTCGCCGACACCGTCTCCGGCACCCGCCTAGCCCTCATCCTGGGCACCTCCTACTTTGGCGTCTTCCTCGGCGCCATCGACAGCACAATCATCGCCACCCTCTCCGGCCCTATCTCGAGCGAGTTCAAGTCTCTCAGCCTGATGAGCTGGCTCGCCACTGCCTACCTCATCTCCAATGCCGCCTGCCAGCCCATCTCAGGCAGGCTGACCGACATCTTTGGCCGCGGTCCCGGTCTCGTCTTCAGCAACCTCTTCTTTGCGGCGGGTAACCTCATCTGCGGCCTCGCCCGTACCGAATCCGCCATGATTTTCGGCCGCGTCGTAGCCGGCGTCGGCGGCGGAGGGCTCATGTCCATCTCCACCTTTCTCGGCTCCGACCTCATCCCCCTGAGGCAGAGGGGCGTCTACCAAGGTATCGGCAACATCGCTTACGGCTCCGGCGCCATGCTCGGCGGCGTCTTCGGCGGCCTCATCAACGACCACACGGCAATGGGCTGGCGCCTCGCCTTCCTCATCCAGGTGCCGCCCGTCCTCGTCTCCGCCGTCCTCGTCGCCGTCCTTGTCAAGGTGCCGCCCAAGGCTTCGGACAAGTCCTACCTGGCGCGCATTGACTTCTTTGGCGTCTTCCTGACCATCTCCTTCCTCGTCCTCCTCCTCCTTGGCCTTAACGCGGGCGGCAATCTAGTCCCCTGGGTCCACCCTCTCCCGCTCACCACGATCCCCTTATCCTTCGCGGCCTTTATCGGCTTCATCGTCTGGGAGAGCAGGGTCAAGCAGCCCATCATCCCCGTCCGCCTGCTCGCAAACCGGACTATCCTCGCCGCCTGCCTGACCAACCTGCTATGCACCATGGTCATGATGATGGCCATTTTCTACGTGCCACTGTACCTACAGGTCAACGGTCTCTCGGCTACACAAGCCGGTCTCCGGATCTTGACGTCCCCGCTCGGTGTCTCCATCATGTCCGTCAGCGCCGGCTACATCATGAAAACGACCGGGAAATACGTGATCCCGGGAATCACCGCCCTGGTTCTCTTCAACACCGGCATCATTATTCTCACGCAGTTCAATGAAAACACGCCCGCGTGGGTCAACTACGTCGTCTTCTTCCTGGTGGGCGGAGGCTACGGGGCCATGTTGACCATTACGCTGCTCGGCTGCATTGCTGCCGTCGACCATTCACAGCAAGCAGTCATCACATCAGCGACGTGTAAGTCAATCTTTTTGGATGACCTGAAACCCCCTCTTGCAGAAACTAACGAGATCCATAGACCTGGCCCGCAGTCTCGGTGGCACCATTGGCATCACCATCGGCTCCGCCGTGTACCAGAACGTGCTGAGAGTCAAGCTCTGGGAACGCTTCGGCGACTATCCCAACGCCGCCGAGATCATCGGCCGCATCAGAGACGACCTCGACGAGCTGAAGAACCTCCCGCCCGGATGGAAACAGGGAGTGATTGACTCCTTCCGGGAAGCCTTTGGCAGCGTCTGGTACACAATGCTCGGACTGTCCATCCTCGCCCTCGTATTCATCTCCCTGATGAGGCAGCATGTTCTCCACTCGACCTTGGAAAGAAGATGAGATGAAATGAGATGAGGCTGTCGCGTGACCTCTGTGAGCAATAGCCTCAGGCTCACTCACCCACTCACACAGTGCCCGCCGCCTCGATACCCTCTATAATAAATAAATTTGCTTATTACTATCACCAAGGCCTATGGCGTAGCGGGGAATGTCATCGTATGAATTGCCCCGCACCCATGGGTCCCGGGTTCGAGTCCCGTGTGCCTAGTAAAATCCCTTGGAGCCTCCAAGGAATTTTCGTAGGTCCCTCTCTCAAAGGGTTACTCAGAGAGAGAGGCCGAGCTTTTGCACTTTTCTTCTGGTTCTTCTTCTATTATTTTTGTTTGCTAGAGTGGTCGAGCAGGAGCAGCACCCAGGTAAGTATGATACGGGTTTTCACGTCTTTTTACATCCGAGATGTGGTGGTAGCTTGTTGCACTACGTACGGTAAATATGAGCATCAAAGTTGACTGACTCCTTGGAGAGGATGGCAAAACCGCCATCGTAGCGAGTAAGCTAGTATGTTGCTACCGCTGCTCTGGCCAAACTTGTAGATTAATATTGGGGTCAAGCATTAAGACTAGAGCTCAAGTAGACTAGAAGTAAGCATAACGATACGCCTCGAGCCACGTCAGTCAAATATGAGATTGAACGATCTGGTGACAAATCAATTCACTGGCAGTAGATGAATCCATGTCAGAACCAAACTCGCACACAATCAACGGTTCAGGTCGAAGATGTGAGAAACCACCCCTTAGTAAAGGATGAAATGTGGAAATATGAATGAGATTGTGCCTGTCCCACATCCATGGGCTTAGCTACGTATCAAAGAGGTCTTGTATACAAAAGTTCTATACGTATGCCAACGTGTTGTCATCCCGAATCTTGCCCGTAGCCTTGATGGTGGCCTCGTTGCCTGCAACACAGGGACCTCGAACAATGATCTGTTTTTCAGCGTTAGATGTGTAAACAGTATTTGAAAGGCCATTAAACTCACCTCTCCTTTATAATCCTGATCGGCATTCTGGTACTGGTCCGTATCTCTCAACAGGATCTCTGTGCTCGTCAGGGGAGGACCGAAGTGCGACTGCTTATCATCGTGAACTCTGTAATCGTAGTAACCAGTCTGAGCGACAGCTCCGGCGACCTTTGGTGCAGTCAAAGCGTAGATGATCCTGGCGCCTGTGAAGATGCGAAGATCAGAAAGTTCTCGTGACGACAAAGGCGGCGAACCGGCCTCGACCCTGTCTGCCACGTAAAGAAGACGCAGTTTTCCAGGGGTTTTGCCGATAGCTGGTCGAGATGCGCTGTTGAAACGTGCCGCGGCAGATGCAACGGGCATGACACCACTCTCCGTGAGGCTTCGGGACTGAGCCCAGTGAGCAACCTTGGCCAAAGCAGAGGTCAGGCGGTTAGTAGCCTCCTGGTGGGTCTTCAACAAAGTCTCGGGAGTGGACACCAATACTGTGGGAGCAACTCCTTGAGTAGCCAGAGCCAGATCGCCGACTTTTCCAGCCACAGAGTTGAAGGCAACAGATGAGTTGGAGTACAGAGCTGCCAGTGTGAGGATCAAAGTATGGATGTTTGTGAGAGAGTCGGCTGGCAGGAACAGATCAGAGGGGCTGAGGCGCTGGGTAGTCGGGATCGCCGCAAGCTGGGCGGCAACTCCGGCAACCAAGTTGGACTGGGTGAAGCGGACCATCTCTTCCATAGTTCCAGGCTTAGACTGCCAGAAAGTTACCACATCCTTGGGTTCGATTTCCTTGTCGACGGGAGGCACCTCTCGTGCGGCATCGACTGGTGCGTCTCGAAGGATCTCTTGCCATGTCGCAACGTTGACACTACCGCCCATGCCTTCGGGAACTTCATTCCAATCCATGTGGGAACTTCCCTCATCTACAACCCAGATGAGTTGGCGGAGAGCGGGGTATGCCTTGACCACTGAGTCGAAGGGGAACGCGCCAGGGGCTGTTATAACGGTATCGGCGGCGGAGCGGCGAAGCATCATTACGAGCTCCTCGTCTGACACATCAAATGGAATCAGGATAGCTGTGAGGTTCGGGTAGAAACTACAGGCGAACAGCGTCACCAGTAGCTCAATAGAGTTTGGTAGATAGACGGCGACGCGGATGCCGCCCTGCTCGTGAATGTGTTGTCCGATGAGGTTGATTTGACGAGTAATATCATCTATTCGGTATTAGAGGAGTTGATCCCGGTGCAATAGAAAGTGTACTCACCAAGTTGGTGCTCGATAACGTTCTCGGAGCCCAGCACCGTCAACAAGCGGCCCTTGCCTACAACAGGCTTCCCTTCTTCAGCGGCGCCAGTCGCTGCTCTTCTCCAGATATCCCGAAGATCTCCATCACGTCCTCTCGCCCACTTCGAAGCGCCGGGGTCCTTGACGTTGAGTCCGCTGTTCAGGGGCATGCCATGAGGGGCAGAGTGGGATCGGTAAATGGGAGATTCTCCTGGTTGGCGAACGGGAGAGCCTTGGGCTTGACGGGCAAGCAGCATGGGATGGGTATCGGGGTCCTGACTAGAGACGATTCGGTAGGTAACGATGGCGACGAGAAAAGTGACGAGGGCAGTGGTGTAAGCGTTCCATTGTCCGAAGAAGCCCGAGACACCCTCGTCCATCTGGTGCATGATGTTGTCAAAGAAGCCCATCTTGGGCGGCACGATCTTCGGAGTAATGCTAGACGGGTCGAGCTCCGGTGTTCGTCGTCGGTTAATGAGTATGCGTGCTGGTGGAAGCAAAACAACAAATGGCTTTACGTGGCCCGCATGGAAAGCTCGGAGGGTTAACGAAAGGGAAATGCATGAGGTGAGGCAGTGCCGCGGAGCTCGAGCTCGGAGGTTTCTTGGTGCTGAGCCTTGAGGTGGGTTGTGCTGGCAGTCAACGGCGGGGATTCTGACGTCCCCCCCGGCTTCCGCTGTTGCGACTGCCCTCGAAAGCGAGCTGGACAAGCATATGGGGTACCTTACTCGTACCGCGTCTAGGATTCTCCAACAGCCGGACAGCAAGCACACTGCGTGTCTCCGGCCCGCCTGCCTCTCTGCGTAGTCAGCACGGGAGTTCCCAAGCTGCGGAAAGTCTAACCTGGTGTTTCCGAAGTCAAGGCGGCGCTTCTGGGTATCGTCAGGTATTCTTGCTAAGGCGCCATCCCGTGAGAACTTGAGTGTTCCGGCCGGCATCTGTAAGACACTTGGACGAGGTACTTTGAGATACTTAGGGGACCTCGCGACCCTCCCACGTTATGCACCCTGCCTGCCCGAGCTTGGGAGGTACGTACCTTATCCTGCCTCAAGAAACGGCAAGAGCAAGCCACATCCCCCACCAGTCAGGAGCACAAGGTATCCACTTCGCAACAGACCGCTCCCTGCTGGTTGCTGTGGCCCGTGTGGCTGGAGTGTTGTTTTTCTGCCACTGCCTTTGCCAGATGCTGCAGCCATTGTTTCCTGCCGCATCCATCACCATCGACAACCCGACTTGAAGCGGCGCATTGAAGCACGCGAGCGCTCAGCGACAGCGCAGCGTCTAAAAGACACTTTACTAACAAAAAACAGGTTTGCGAAGTCATTGGAAAGAGTAAGTCGCATTGCCCCTAGCGGACGGATGTGTAGACCTGCAGATGACTGGAACTAACTCTTGCGCAACAGGCCTTGACCCTGACTGCGGTCACCGCACAACGATCTCTACTCCCCGACCTCACCTCCTCAAGCTTGCCAGTCTTTGGTGCAACGATGTCTTCCTCAGCAAGCCGAGCTGCCGTCAGCACTCCCGTCAGATCGACGCCGCAAAAGTCCACCCCCATCGTCGACAGTCCTGGCACATGGAGACATCCTCGTCTGAACGAGATCACAAGACGGCGGAACGCGACGACCTTTTCCGAAAAGAACGTTAGAAGAATAGCTCTGAACGTTGGATTTCTTCTCAGTCTCTGGCTGTCCCAGATCCTGTCACGTTCATACATTCCTGCACAATGGTACGCCGTCCATTGACCTCACGAGTGCGAACACCGCTAACTATCTAAGCAGGTTCAGTAGCTCTCTGCGGTCATATCTGGGCTGGGCATACTATCTGGTCCAGCTCATTCCGCTGTTCAACATTGGCATAGCTATGCTGCCTCTGCTCCGATCCGCCGATGATCTATCCGACATCCCCCTGACGCCTGCCCAGCGCCAACTTCTCGGACTGCCGCCCAGTTCTGCGGCAGCAACACCTGATGCTGTGTACAGCACCCCGCCACGTTACTCGCGGACGCCTTCTCTGGCAGGTTCGCCTGCGAGCAACCGGAGCTTCTCTGGCTCCCCGCTTTCCGGCAGAGGCAGCCCAGCTCTCGGGAGCTCTTTCAACGGAAACGGCTCCTTCAACGGAAATGGACAGTCCTACTCTCCTTCGCCCCTTCACAACAGTCCTTCCAAGTTCTCGGCCAGTCTGAACAGCAACAGGAGATCGTCCTTCGGCTCCTCCACGAACCTGGGAGCGAGCACTGCATCTTCCCTCTTCCCTGACCCGGGAACGCCGAGCCCATCTACCGGAAAGCACACCAGCGTAGGACTGAATAACAAGTGGCTTTACGAGAGAGGGAGGAGATCTTCAGGTGGTAACTGGATGCATTAGGCGATGACTGCGCACTATGCCTTCAAGTTCTGAAGAGAATTTGGGAGATGGATGACTGCGGCCAGTGGGATGGATACCTGGCGAAAGGCGTTTGGGTGTTATGTTTCTCATGGGGTGGAGACAAAAGATGACTAGATGCCTCACAATAAAGTCAAAGAAACCCCAGACTGTACATAAATGTTGGCGTGGAACATATAAATCAATCGAGGGACTGAATATGAAGGGTCCTGTCTCAATCTGGAAGGAAAGGCCTGTGCCATTGCGTACCTACCTACTCAGGTGCAGTAGCTCCAGTCTGTTCACATGCCAAGCTCCAGGACAGTCAGTGAATGAGTAGCGAGCCACGAGCCAATGTTGCAAGCATAGTACGGATAAATGCGCAGGAGTTGGGAAATGGTAACTCAAGTCTGGCCTAAAGTTCTGGTAACTCGACAATGGCAGTCTGCGGTTTGGTTGTTTCAGCGAGGTAGCCACGGTAGCTTATGCTAACAAGCTTCAAGCTGTTCGAGGAGGTAGGTGCCTTATCTTAGTCCCGATAGGTACGTACCTCGGCATGGAGGTCTGGCACGGAGAATGGGAAACGGGACGGGGACGTGGACTTCAAGATACGGCGAACTCCCACCCCGCTCTTCTCCCTTCATTGGCTAAACATCAACCCACGACCCGCTCTTCCGCTATTACGTAGCACTCAGTGCGCTTCTGGGAGTCTGGTCTGGAACATACATTGCACAGTCGATCTCCCAAGCTTCCTCTTCCCGTCAGAAACATTTCGACGGATAGTATGCCCCCTCTGTGACAATATGGGCGCCAGCGATTCGAAGCTTGTCTTCAAGAAAGGCATCTTCAGGCTTTCTGAAGAGCGACACATTCCCGCCGATGATCCCTATTGGACTTCTGTATGTCAACTCGTGAAGTGTCCTCTTCACCTGTGATACTGACCCAGCCCGCCCGTCTAGTTTTGGGAGCTTCCTGAATCCTCAGAGGATATCTTCAGCCTCTTCGCCCCCGCCGACATTCGACGCACTCGAGACAAGGCCTTGGAGAATTTAGAAACTCTAATACTGGCATTAACATCACGCTTGTTCATCCTGCGCCACCATCCTTCGTTTCCCGATCCCGAAATCGCTCCCGAACGCGATGCTCTCAATTGCGTCCGCGTCCTAACGCGCATCCTTCCCTTCATCTACGAGGCAGATAATCTTCAATCATGGGAGGAGCGGTTTTTCTGGGGTGCGCGGAGGAAGAGAACGAGGCAATCTGCGATTGCCGCCGAGGTGCTCTTTGACGGGGCCCAGGAAGGCCAGAGACCACCCAAGAACGAAAATGAAGACTTCGAAGATGCCAAACCCCTCGCCGAAGAGCTGATCGACACCTTAATCGACTTACTATTCTTCTCCGACCTCACTCTGCCTAGGCAGCCTAGTGGGCGGCCGAAAGTGTCATACGCCATCTGGCAGAGTGGTGTAGGCTGCAACACATCAGTGGCGACTACCAAAGAATTCGAGAGCAATCGTAGCGAGATACTCCGCTTGCTGTTGACAATGACTAGCCAGAGCATGTACATGTCGTCAAACATGCTTCCACAGCAGGGAATCCGAGCCCTGACACATATCTGCACTTGCCCCGATAAGCAGGTCGTGCTATCAGTCTTATGCTCGCTGCTCAATACTGTATGTGAAGCAGCTTGTTGTCTTTTGCCTGGCTGTGTGCTGACAGACGCAGACCCTCAAGTACAACCCAGCCACCTGGCGTGTACCATACAATACCCTGGTCTTCAAGGACGAGAAGCAGATACTGGTGACATACACACTCCAGCTTTTGCTAGTGTTCCTGCTGTACCCAATTCCCGAGCAAAACGGCACGACCCCCAAGAATTACTACCGCCACTTCCTTGGGAGGCTTCATCGGCCACAAGACTTTCAGTTCATCGTCGATGGCATGACACGGATTCTCAACCAGCCGCTACATGAAAAGAGCTCGTATCTTCCCAGTGGGCAAACCAATGCCAGATTTGCGCCAGAGATACTCATGCTCTTCTGGGAAATTACTCAGTGCAACAAGAGATTTAGGTCGTTCATCATCGATACTGAGCGGGTCCATGATTTTGTCGTGCTCACTCTTTTCTACGCTCTGGAGTATAAGAATGACGCGTCCAAGCAAGGCGTTGTGAGAATGTGTGCTTTTCTGCTGCAGACGCTGAGTGTCGAGAAGAACTTCGGCGCCAATCTCAACAGAAGATTCGAAGGTCAGGACAGCCTGCCGTTGATAATCAGGATACCTGGCTTCAGCGGCACTCATGCGGACTTCCTCATACACGTAAGAGAGATGCTACTGCACATGTGTTGATCTCGGCTAACAAAGACCAGAGCATCTACAATCTTATCACCACGAGTCAAGGCAGACTGACAGCTATATACCCGGCTCTCATGGCTGTCATCAACAACATTGCCCCCTATCTAGAGGGTCTCAGCTCTGCATCTGCCTCGAAGCTCCTGCAACTGTTTTCGTCAATGTCTTCGCCTTCGTTCCTACTTGCGAACGACAGCAATCATGATTTGCTGAGGTCACTATTAGAATCGATCAACTCCATAGTCGAACACAACTACCAAAGTAAGCCTTCATATTCGCTGGAGAATCCAATGCTGGCAATCTCATGACTATTCGGGTCTGTCAAGAAACATTATGCTGACGCCTTGACAGAGAACCCCGAGCTCATCTTCGCAATTTTGCGCAACAAGAAGCGAATAGAAGCATTACGAACTTTCACCCTGGAAAGCGGTCAGGAGGAGATCGAGAGACGAAACCGTCGCCGCAAAGAATCAGCAGCCAATGGTGACGGGCTCGAGCCCAGTTCTGTGAGGAGCTCAGCCGAAAGTATGCGGAGTCCAACCGCATCTCATCCTCGACCCCCGACGTTAAGCGATGTTCCGGAAGAGGACGGTACCTTTGCGATTGGTGATGACGAGGACGATAGCGAGGACGAGGACCACCGCCCAACGCCAGCTCAGTCAACCACGAGCGAAAATCCATCTGTGACATCGTCACAAGCGTCAGTGGTGGAAGACGCGGTTCCGACACAACTTCGGGGTATGTCAGAAAAGGCCAGAGGTAAAATGCCCGCCGGCATGAGCAACTTCTCCAGGCAAAACAGCACCACGAGTCTGGGTGGATACTCTGCAAGTGGGCAGTCTCAATCCGGTGGCTTTGAGCCTACAGCCAACTGGATTGAAAGTTGGCTGCCAGAGCTGCCTCTTCACACCATCCTTACCGTGATCCAGCAAGTGACGGCTCTGTTGCCCAGGCAAGCTCTTGCGGGAGAATCTGCAACCAGAGAGACACTTTTGAAGATCCAAGAAATCAGGCTGGTGGGAGTCGACCCAACACCACCACGAGTGCACTCCTTCGAGTGGTCGCAGCTCTCATTAGGATGGTACGAGTCCTTGTTGTGGGGCTTTGTTTTCAGCAGCGAGATTCAGATCTCAAAGGGCACAGTTGGAATCTGGAACGGTACAGCGATCAAGCTATTCAGGGTCCAAGAGACTGCGCCTCAAGGGCCAAGTCTGGCGTCACCGAGGGGAGCCGTTGATGCTGTTGGGAGCAATATCGTGTCCCGGATCGGTGCTATGAACCTGCGAGGCCCCGGAGGTACATCACCACCAGCCAATCATCGTCCGGGATGATAAAGCGATCTCTCTTACAGATAGGAGGTTTCTCAACATCTTTGTCTGATGATGTGGGGCCGCGAGGACCCTTGGGCGGAGGTAGATTTAGATCACTCGACACCTGCAGACGATGCCCAGGGGATGATGACAAGGCAAGATAACAACACTGCTGTAGGCTGAACGGCCGTTATAGAAGCAGTCATACCACAATACCAAATGACGATCCTTGCATAGCAAAGGGTTGGTAGAGGAGGAACAGATCGGTGGAAGATGAGACCGAGAACTTAGGAAGATGCTACTTGCGCCGTGGACCAAGAGGGCGGCGTCAGGATAGGAATCAGATACCGAGATCGCGTCAAGGTGGTGAGCTGTGGCAAACGACGCGTATGTACTCCGTAGGTGTAGCGGGATTGAACAGACATTGGCAGGCGGTAGGAGTTACAATCTATCCAATAATCTTTCACTCGATGGGCAACTTTGCAATGCCAACAAGACCGGCAGGAACCGAAGTATCCGTCCCTAAGCTTAGCTTACTAGGTATTCTGGAGAGCGGCTGTCATCTTGAAAGGTGTGGCTTGACGTGGCGAGAGCGCCATTCCAACGTGCAGGGAATGAGGAATTTAGCATAACCAATGAGGCCGTTATAACGGGCCCTTCGTCCATGAGTGTGTTGGCAGACGGTCCCAAACCTGGCAACTGATGCAACTCTGTACCTGGCACAATCTAGCAAAAAGCGGTGATCATTTCCGGGCTTGTCCAGGGATTCGTACGCACCGCCACAAGCTTGCCCGGCGCGTACCTGTTCTACGGTTCTAGACCCTCCCCCCTCTCCAGATCGCCCATTCAGAGGCCGCCTGGCAAGCAAGGGGTTCAAGTGTAAGCCACAACGCCACACCCCGAAGGGGAACGACATGGAAGTGCTCTCTTAGTCTTTCGGTTGCAAAGACGGTGGACATGGCACTTATCAAAGTCCCGGACCATTACTCCGTAGTAGCAATGAGACGATGCAGGATGGGATTTTGTCTCCAGGCTTAAGAGAAGGGTTGTATTAAATAGTTTCGGCTCGCTTAACCTGGTCGATTATTTTCCCCCGTCTAGCCTTATAGCACCCGCTATTTCTAGTTTTGCGACGGATGGGTATTTATCTCAATAAGACCTTTCCCGTGTTCCGTTGCGACTTGTTGACTTTCCGGTGTTTCCGCTCAGCGCTGGGTAAAGGCGGTTCTGATACCTTTACTTGAGTCCCGCCGGTACGCTCACAACACGGATCATGCCAATTGACTCTTACCATGGCCAACACTCACGACTCGGGCGCTGCTGGCCTGGCCGGAGATGAGATCAGTCCTTACCGTATACATGTGAGGGCTCCCGGAGGCTGAAGTGCAAGAAAAGCTGGTTGGTGGGGTGTGAGTGAGACGAATCGGGCTTTGAAGGCTAACATGAAGTTTTGCTTGAATGAAAGGTGTCTAGCAGGTATCTCGATCTCACGAAACAAAAGCTGGAGCTCACAAGACTTCCTCATGAACCTTTGGAGCCCAACAAGTCTCGGGACTGGTGGGAGCCAAAGTCTCGAATCGAACCGCTCATTGACTTTTGGTGAGTCCGACTTTCACTCGGTCCCGTTCATAAAAAGAGTTTATGGAGGAAGAGGGTCAGCTTTTATAAAACGGACTCTAACTCATCGTAGGCTTGAGAAGTACGACTGGCGAGAACAAGAAACGGCCTTCAATAACCAGCTACCTCAGTTCCGCACAGCCATCACCCCGCCAGGCTCATCCTCGCCCGTCCGTCTTCACTTCATCCACGTCAGATCCTCTCACAGCAACGCCATCCCCCTCCTCCTGATACCCCCATTCCCCTTCACGAACCTCTCCCTAGGCCACCTCATCAATCCCCTCACCGAACCCAAACCACCATCTCCAGACGGCGAGCAGCAGCGCCAGGAACAGAAACAGCCCTTCCACGTCGTCATCCCCTCCCTCCCCGGTCTCGGCTTCAGCGATGCCCTCCCCTCCGACAACGCCTCCGTCATCCCAGCGACGACAGACCTCCTCAACACGCTCATGGCACGTCTCTCGTACAAGCATTATTTCGTCTCCAACACCGCCTCCGCCGCCTCCAGCCCAGCACAGATCGACTGGAAGCTCGCAGACCATCTCGCCACCCACCACTCCAACAACTGCCTCGGCGCGCACTTCATCAACCCTTCCCTCGCAGCGCCAAAGCTCAAGGAAGCACCCCTCGAGTGGGTAAAATGGTCCCTCGCCAAGTTCTTCCACGCGCCCATCCTAGGCTACCAAAGCGAAGACCTCCGTTCACTCGACGAAGAAGAGACGCAAGCGAGCAAAACGTCAGCCGAGAGGAGCCCTCTTCCTACTTCACTCCAAGTCGGCGCGGGCAACACTCTCTTGGAACCAAACACGACGTCCTTTGCGCTATGCGACTCCCCCGTGGGCCTCCTTGCCCTCGTTCTCAAAGTCATCCGCGTTCTCGGGGCCAAGAAGGAGTTCTCGCCTGCTGAGATTATCGTCTTCACCCAGACGGCCTGGCTTCCCGGTCCGGAGGCGGCGATGCGTCTCTGGGCACGCTGTTTGACGCACCAAGAGACTCCCCCGGTTTCAAAGCCGTCTAAGAAACCCAACGTGGCAATCACAGTCTTTTCAGGAACCGGAGAGCCAGGGGAAGTATCCGGAGGACGAGTAGCGAACGACCTAGAGTCTCAGACACAAGCCCCGGATGTCGTCTCGCCCCAGCCAGCCTCAAGCCCCTACGTCTGCCCCGCCTGGGCCAACGTCTCCTATAACGCCGTCCACGTGCGCCGTGTACCGGGACGTTCGGGCCTCGTAGCTTGGGACTACCCCGAGCTCATCGGCGACGGCGTCAGGGGTCTGGCCGCGAATCTGCTCTCCGTCGACGCCAGGGTTCAAGACATCGTCGCTCAACAGCAGAGGCCGGAAACGGTGCCTCTGCAGGGTGTCGTTGTGCAATCTGACTCGTCCGCGTCCACGTCCGCGCCGGGTCCGGGTCAAGGGGGTGCGGCGGCAGCGGCGGCGGCGGGAACGGGACCGGGACCGGTGCTACCTTCCACTCCGCAGGTCGAGGCGACCAAGTGGCGGCTAAGCCAGATCCGCGAGGCGTCTGAGACGCCCAAGAAGTCGTTGCAGCTGGATGACGGCGATGCGGGGATGCTGCTTTCGCCGCCGGATGCTGATTTTGACGGGGCGAGTCCGGATACCATTGTCGTTACTCCTCCCGTGAACATGCGGTAGTTGTGGTCTCAGTCTTTGGGAAGAGAGTGCGGCGGTTGGTTTTAATGTTTGCTTTGTATATCGTTTACTTTGTATGATGATACCATGATGCCGATGCATACGACGCAGGGCATGTTTTGAGAATATAGCTAGTAATTACGTTCGTTTATATCAGACATGCTTTAAACGTACCTTTGTGAAAATCGAAAGCTGTATCGATTATAGCCCGGGCAGAGATGATGTGTAGGTGTACCGCGCGTCCTTGCCCAGCTCCAGATGAAAAACGGGTTGCTCATCTTGTCACCGCCCATCTTACCCAGGGAAGAGAATTTGAGAGATACCGAATTCAGGCCAAAGCTCAACTGTCTCACATTCCAGGCGAGCCTACGTAGCAGGACCTGAGCCCAACATCCGGGACAAGGACTAGCCGCCAGTCAAAGAGGGAATGTCTATCAGACCGCCTCTTCTCCTGGATTGTGGACTCAATGGGCATGAGTCCTTGGCCGGGGGCTGAATTGTTTTCGGAAACGATATGTAGACGGGAAACGACTTGATATTATCGCCAAAGATACCTTCCTACGCTATGCATCCTTGAACCACCCAAACCCATGTACCCAAACGCCGAGAGCTTGTCTTCATTATTCCTCATCACTACTCTCCATCACAAAACCTCCCCTCGTGCGCTGCCGCGAGCGAGCTGTAGGCACCGGCGCATCTTCGTCGTCAGAATCGGCATCTGCTTTCTCTGGAGCCTCCTTCCCTTCTTCAGTGGCTTGTGCATCAGGAGATATGCGTCTCCGTTTCCTAGAACCCTTCTCCTGGGAGGAAGACGGACTAGTGCTCAATGGCGTAGCCTTGTCTCCATCCTGCTCGCCATCGCTTGCGGCATCCATATCTACATCGGCACTAAGCCGAGTAGACTGAGTGCCCTTCGTCACAGCGAGCACATCATCGTCATTGTCGTCGCTATCATCGAGCAGCAACGCTGCTGGTCTCTTGGTCGGCTCCGATACCGTAACCTTCTCTACGAGACGAGCCAAGCGCAAGCGCTGTGCTTCTTCTCGTTGGAAGAACTCGCGGTCATACTCCTCGTCCGTGTCGTCATCGCTAGCGTGGACGTACGCTTCGCTCTTGACCGTTCTCGCCTTTTCTCTCTCGCGCTCTCTGCGTTTTTGAGCCTTTTCTTCCAACTCAGAGTCGTTCGGCGCCTCCTCGTCTTCTCTGTCTTTTCTGCGCCGCCTCCGCTCCGTCTTCTTGGGAGCAGGTCTGTCAATGGCTTTCCGGACGGTTGGCCCCAGGGGTTCAAAGAGGAAGCCGTCGTCAACATCATCATCGTCATCGTCGTACTCGGCTCTCTTTCGTACCACTTTCTTGCGCCGGAGCTGATCCTCTGCGCTGGCACCATCAAAGGAGGGCGGGTCAAACTCGGCATCATTGATGTGCTTGACATAGATACGAAGAATACCAGCATCAAGATCTGGTGGCAGGATCCATACAGACTGGGGCGTCTCCTCGATGGTCGGTGCTAGCCTCTCAAATCCTACCAGCTTCATGAGTAGACGCAGGTGGGAATTCTTGAATATGGCAGTCTTGCGGGCATCATTGTCCGGTCGTACAGCTGGTACATGTTAGACATATCAACCAGTGCGATTACTTCGAGGAGAACTTACTAAAGGGGTGTCTATCGTTTGGTTGTGCGTCCTCGCCGGTGCCCTCCACGGATGGTATGAGGAAATCTGCCGCCTCCCAGGCAGCACGCTCTTTTTCCGCAGTATCAAGAACTTTCTTGACCCACGAAATATGATCTTGTTGATTTTTATCAAGCAGAGCACCAACAACAGTAGCGATTTGCCGGTCGAGATCTACAATATGCCTAAACTCGAGTTCTGCAGCGGGCCGAGCTGTCGATGTTGAGACGGTTTGTTTCTCGTAGCCAAATTCCAGGTAAAAAGCGGTGGCACTGATTTTGGAGAAAAGCATCTCGATTATGAGTTCGGGCCGCTGCTCAATCTTGCGCGTGCACTTCCTGAGGATTTGCTTGGTCAATTCTTCCCACTCTCTGTACATGGGAGAATTCTTGTCGAGCGGTTCCGGTCCCTTGATCATATTGTAGAAGAGGTGCACAATATCAACACGGAACAGCATCACGCTCATCTCTTGTTTGAAGGCTATGCGGTAGAAGTAGCGATGAGCACGCTTCAGCTGAGAGTCATCGAGATCCTTGTAGAACTTGGTAAAGGCGACAAAAGTATCGACCACACCTTGGGGAGCGAAGCGCGATGTGAACCGATGGAAGTCGAACTTGCGTTCTTTGGACGTCTTTTCGGCGTTTGCCTCATCGTTGGCGGACTCGTCATTCTCCTCGTCAACGGTATCAATGCCTGCTTCTTTTTCGGCTTTCTTCTTTCGCCGAGTCCGTTTACGAGACCGAACTTGCATGTCGACATTTTGTTTTGAGTAGGCCTCCAAGATTCGCAAGAAGTGATGTACCAGCTCTGTGGCGGTGTCGAGATACTCGAAGCCTTGCTCCTTGTATTGTCTGACGACATTGGCAATCAAATCATGCGTGGAGTCTTCGTAGAAGAGACGACTCAGTGTGTTCTCCGCAATCTCCTCGTCATCTTCGTTTCCTGACTCCGTCATCTCCTGGACAGTAAGTAGAATCTGCGTGAAACAACGCATCGCAGCCGTCAGGGTGGGCCAATCCTTCTGGTCCCAAGAGTCGTGCATGGTCTTCGTGAGAGTGATGAACATCGCCTGGTCAAGCACACCGGCCACGAGATTGAAGCTGCTGACTTCTTCGGGGGCTCCTGGTTTCTTCGAGTCTCGTTTTGACTTTCTACGAGTTCGCTCCGCCTCCAGAAACCAGGCGACAAGGTACATGTACTGTCGACGATGGTAAGACAGAACATGGGGCGCTTCCCGGTCCAAGGACTTGCGAACATGCACGAATAAAGGGTTGAAACCAGCATCGAGGAAGTCTTCGACAAAACTCCGGAGCTGGTCATTAGCCCTTGCATTGAGCTTGACAGGGGCACCGAGGTCCTTGGATTCCAGCTCTTCCTTCTTTGCGCGTCGTGGAGGTTTGAACGTCTTGGACTCGTCCAGTTTCTTTTGCCGCGTAGCGCTGTCTGCGAGCGCATCCTGTCCAGTGATTGTTGATACCTTGCCATCTTCGCGCTGCATCCACACCATGGTGCCAAAACGGTTGTGACGGGTGGGGGCCTTGCGGTTGAATGCACTGCGCATCGCGCTCTCCTTTTTCATCATTGAGGAGAGTTCCTGGGTCTTCGTCTTGTGCAATTGCTGTTCGTTCATGAATAGCTTCTTGACCTCGACCTGTTTGACCAGGTGGTATATGACTTCCATGAGAATTACGTCCTCGGTACGGAAGTCTTCGCCCATGTTCGAAGCAATCATCAGCAACACCGCGAAGATGTCCTGAAAGGAGAATGCATCTATCGTCGTGGACCGGGATATTTGTGTCTCGTCGCCATCATATTGGACCCCCGGAGGAGGGGTAATCATGGCCACGTTGCGGAGGAAGAATAGAACCAGCTTGATGATGCCCTGGTCGCGCGCTGATCGTTCGCCAATGGAAATTGCCATCGATGGCAGAGCTGCTCGAATGGCTGTGTTGAGGACCTGGGCACCGTCAAAGTTGATGATGGCCCGCTTGTATCCCACTTGCGCCAGCTCGAGAACAGGCATGTGGCGATGGTGATTGACCGTCATTCGTTCGGCGTCTCTTTCCATTGGCCAAGTAAGAGGCACCATAATCTCGAAGCAAGCCAGAGCGATGCGGGCTTTGAATGTGTTGTTGGTATCGTTCTCGGGCCAGCTCGCGAGGATCTGGAGAAGGTCGCCTTCCACGATGTTGGAGTCTGCAATGCAGCGGGCGACATCCATCCGGTTGGTCTTTTCGTCGTAGTGTCGAATCCATTTCTTCAGATCGCGGAGGACTGAAACGGCGTCGTCACCGAGTCTGTATCGTCCATCGTCGTCGGCGCTTGTGCCACCGAGCTATATCCATGTTAGACTCAATGAACAACAGTTTTCGGGAGGATCACTTGGCTGGTCCAAAACGTACCGCGGACACGAGACTGTTGATGTGCGCTCGAACTTCAGGGTGGACAACTTCCGTTGACCCGTCCGGCAGCTCCATCTTGTCGGTTCCCGTGGTTTTCAATACAGTGGCAGATTGCAATTGAGTATTGGTGGTGTCTCAATCTACACACCAAGAGTGACGATGATTGAAAAGGCTTAGAGGGACCGGCCTGCCCCGGTTCACCTAGCGACGCGTCTGACGCGATGCACCGCGTCCTAGCAGAAAGTTGAGTTAATTGGGCCCACCTTTAGTCTTATCGATAGAGAGAGAGACGGAGAGAGAGAGAGATTAGATAAGACCCAAGTGTGGCGCTCGGTCCGTACCTGCCTTAGCTCTGGATCCAAGCCACCTTGGGGGCTTGATAGGGGCCGCGGTTAACCTCGGGTCATGGACATCATCATGGCCTTGGACAAGGAACGATATCTGGCCACGGACTTCCGTTCTGTACTTCAATCTTAAAAGCACTTCAAAGCAGACTCGTGGATTACTCTCTCCCTCTTCACTGATTGTAACCCGCTCACTTGTTCCTCGCGAACTCTCATCCAATCCCCGACGCGGCCATCGCCGAGCTTACTCGAACATCACCGAGATCGTAATCCCTGCACACTGACGTCTCGCTCACCTCAATAAACTATGGCGACTTCAATTGCTCGCGTACGGGCTGTAGCGAAGCTCCCGGGGCAACTCCGGACATTCAGCTCTACTCCTAGAGTTGCTTCTGCAACGGGGGGAGTAAAGCGATTGGGTGTTATCGGTGCTGGACAGATGGTGAGTGAGCTCACGAATTAGCATGTGAATATGCGGCATCGAAAAGCTGACCGGCTCGAACCTAGGGACTCGGCATCGCCCTTGTGGCTGCTCAGAGGGCACAAGTCCCAGTGACGCTTGTCGATGCAAACAAGGCGGCCCTGGACAAGGGTATTGCGTTCGCGGGTGAGCATTCAACAATTTCTTGCTGACGAAGGCGGCGGGCTAACAACTCATCAGAAAAGCTTCTCGCAAAGGACGTTTCCAAGTCCAGAATCACACAGGAGCAGGCCGACAAGGCCCGGTCCCTCCTATCGCCAGCCTCTTCGATTGACGAGCTGTCGGATGTGGACTTTGTCATTGAGGCCGTTCCTGAAATCCCCAAGCTCAAGTTTGACATCTTTTCCAAGCTGGCTCAGGTTTGCCCGAAGCATGCCATCTTGGCCACAAACACTTCATCCATTTCCATCACCCGTATTGCAGCTTCCACCACACAAGACCCGACAGACACCTCCGCGAGCTCCCGCGTCGTCTCTACCCACTTCATGAACCCCGTCCCGATCCAGAAGGGCGTCGAGATCATCAGCGGTCTGCAGACCAGCCAGGAGACGCTGGACAAGGCCGTCGCGTTCTGCAAGGCCATGGGCAAAGTCACCTCCGTCTCCGCTGACTCCCCCGGGTTCCTCGCGAACCGTATCCTCATGCCCTACATCAACGAAGCCGTCATTTGCTTGGAGACCGGCGTCGGCGACAAGGAGTCAATCGATGCCATCATGAAGAATGGCACCAATGTCCCCATGGGCCCGCTACAACTTGCCGACTTCATCGGTCTAGACACCTGCCTCGCCATCATGAAGGTTCTTCACGAGGAGACTGGTGACTCAAAGTACCGGCCGAGTGTGTTGCTTCGCAAGATGGTCGATGCTGGTTGGATGGGAAAGAAGAGCGGAAAGGGATTCTATGACTACTAAAGCAGAGATATGTTGGAGTTTATGATGGGCAAGTTGAACTAATACGTCAGACCATCCAATATGAAAAATGACAGATAGTTCTTAGCAGTAAGCTCAAAAATTGGAAACATCCCAACGCATAAGATTTGGGTCATCACAAAGTCGTTGATATTATTCACGTCCGCGTGTGTTGACTCATAAAATGTATAGAAGCAATTCAGTGCATGTTCTGACTTAGGGTACACTCCTTTGAAGTAACTATCTCAGCCATGCCTGCGGAAATATAGATGGGCATGTAAGCCTCAGGTGGCAGAATACCTGTATGCTCGAGCACCTAAGTGTAGTATGCGAATACAGTTTGACGACTTGAAAATACTAAAGTAACAGCGAATACCCAACCATAGCCTCACGCACTCAGCGACAATGATAACGAGTACAAAGTAGGTACTCCTTGCAATGTGTTTATTCGCCAGAGTCCTAGCTCGGCGTGACGCGGGGCTAGGGGGTTTAAAAGGTACGGCGGCGCAATACCCTTGGGCGGTTCTGACCTTGACGGCATCACCGTTCAGGGTGCGGCTGGTGGTGCGGCCCAACGGGCCGATAGGGTGTCTTTTCCAGCAAACGCTCTGCACGATTAAAGGATCATAGTACATGATTAACTTGCAGAGATACATTCATGCTAGGATACACTACTAAAGGGCAATTACGTATAGAGATATTCGTAAAAGGTGGACTTTTCCAAGTACTGAAGTACCTAGAATAAACCAAACAACAGATGCATGTGCTAGTATACGCTAAAAGACGATTCCGTAAAGAGATTTTTGCAAAGGGCAAACTTTTGAAAGCACCTGCGGTCACCTTGGAATAAATCAAACAACAAATGTATGCGCCAGAGTATCCCAAGGCGCTTTCAGTTGTACATGATACTGGCGTTGTAAGACCCAAGCATCTTTGGAGAATCGTACAAAACACTTTCAAGTACCTTCATGGTCCGAAAGGATGAACATACTTGGGCAGTCACTTCGCTCTATGTAGCTGTCTCCCGAGCGCGGATAGAATTCATTCTGAACTCATTCAATAGGAAGCCAAGTGTCAACTACAACAACAAATGCAAAGTCCCGGTGGCGGAACAATTCAAGATAGGGGCTACGGCTACTTCCCTGACTTCTCACCCTGAGAGTAGCCAATGCTGGGCTCCAAGAGGGAACGGGATGGCAGGTCATAGGACCCTTTTACAGCCCAGTTTCGCTCATCATTTGTTTTAGAAACACACAAAACACGTGGAAATCATGGAAACATTTGAGTTACGGTCAGCTATAGTTACGGCATGTGAAAGAAACTAAGCCACAGGTTGATAACCTCTATCCTTTACACTCGAAAAGGGGTAACGCGGGGGCCTGAATGTTTCTCGCACGAGATACATCTCCATGAATCGTGTTGAACGAACAATCTACGTGCACCTTAATGGACATATGGAGTTACTGCATTTGCTTGAAGCCTAGATGCCCGGCTCCAAGCTATCAACTTGCAACACCTTGCTGAACCAACGAAGGTTAAAAGACAGCTTAGGGGCGCTGGTCAATGGTCATTCATCGCAGAACAATAACTCTCGGCATAGTAATGCTCCCACCGGTCGAGCTTCAAAGGAAAAGACTACCTAGATGACACCTGTACAGTAGTTGCTTGAGTTCAAGGATCAAAAGCATGGCAAGGGGTATGAAGCGATACCAAGAGCGTGCCATTCCTGCTAAACTTTCGAAGCTCAGATGGGGATATCGCGGCTTCCAAGATGGTCAAAGCTATGAAATCATCCGTTCTACACTCTTGGTTCTGAAGTAAAGTGACATACAATAATATCGTCCCATCATGCCTGTCCTCCCCCAGGAACACATCACAAAAACAAAAAACAAAAAAAAACAGTCATCCGAACGAAGCTCGGTCCAGAACTGATCTACACGTAACTTGGGACGGCAGTTCACTGCTCACAGACGCCCGCAACGTTTCTTCGCCACTTGACCCCCATATATATCGGACTGAGAGTTTCATGATCTACAGCGTGCCGTGCGTGCCTGACGAAGAGAGAGGAATCTTGGTAAGAGGTAAACAAACTCCACGGGAAAACATGATGCTAGTTTCTCCGGCGACATCAGACCGATATCTACACATCTGACGGTGGCATGAAAGCGTGAAGGAGAGGGGGAAAATCCGAGCCCAAGGTAGCCCAGCCCTGTTTCAACGCGACCTTTTGGTTCCCACGCATGACGACGTTGAACCTGTTTAACGTGGAAACCCCGAACGTGCCTGTTCCGACACGTATCCACGTATTCCCTCCCGAACTTCCAACCCTCGTCTTGACCCGGGCCAAGAAGACGAGCCCTCGGCGTGGGATCGTATTTCGAACGGGAGGAAGGAGGCAGTGCAGTTTGAAAAGGCCTCCCGAAAAGGGACCAATATATCGGACACTCGGGACTGCGGGAGGGCGAAACGGCGTGGGTCACTTCCTCCGAGGGCTGGGCCTCCATCCCGAACACGCGTAGTGGCCAACGACCGCCACCGGAGGAGATATGTAGTCCGAACCGAATAACTTCGCCGGTGCGCGGGAAGGGATTCTGTCCCCCCGTCTGCGGGTGGGAGCCCCTGGAGCCATGCCGACGGGAGTGGT
Source organism: Colletotrichum godetiae (assembly GCF_030913485.1). Lineage (NCBI taxonomy): Eukaryota > Fungi > Ascomycota > Sordariomycetes > Glomerellales > Glomerellaceae > Colletotrichum > Colletotrichum godetiae. Next base: position 241,833 of record NW_026851285.1, on the reverse strand, counting down.
AAGGACAAGAACTACCAATGACGAGAAGGGCCGCGGCAAAACTTCGAGAGAGGTGACGAGTTTGACAACCCTCTCCTTTCTCTTGGTATAATGCCGTCTTCGAGCCTCACGTGGCGGCTGATCAGGCGATGAGAAGCTAGAGCTAGGTTACCTACCATGACCGACCGGATCCTGCGCTGTCCGACCGTCTCCGACGGCAGAGATCACAAATTTCCCCCTCCCCTCCCGTCCTTGCCCATGTTATGAGATCCAACGATCATTGAAGGGAGATTTACCGGCCGAACGTCGATCGCTAACCTCCCTCTCCCTGCCTGGAACGAGCCTCCTCCCGATGACGAGCAAGCCGTTTGTCACCATCCCCGAGTCTCCCGCGGCGGCCTCTGCAAACATGCACACGCACACACACATACCTACAGCAAGCCGACCCCCCCTTCGTTGGACCTTGGAAAGACTTCCTTTTTCGGTAATGGTCATGATATGAAACACGGCGGTGCGGGGGAGCAGGACAAAAGAATGGGCTGCTCCAGATGGACGGGAAGACGCGTAACGTCTACAATACTACGTAGGGAGGGATTCGAGAGCGAGAGAGAGAGAGAGCCGCAAACGATAGCAGCTGTAGCATAGAGGGGAAGGGGGGCAACCCATTTTCTCCGTCGTCAAACATGGCGAGAAACGACGGAATCTCCAGCGGTTGGTGGATTCGGACCATGTGTGACGCGAAGGCTGTTTGGCGGCATGTAAATGAATTCGAACTCCGCACGCGGCACAGGCTTTTCTTCTCCTCTCTTTGCAAACAATGAAATCGAGACCCGAGGTTGCGAGGTTACTCTCTCTCTGTAGTGTATACTTCGGGTTCTAGGTTTGAAGTTCCCATGCCCTCGCCCGGAGAAACCTGTGATTTGTCGTTGGTAGCTCGACTAGGTTGTTGTTGTCAGCAAGGAGTTTGCTATCACGCGCCAAGAGGCGGTTGGTGAGAAGCTGCCACCAACATTGCTTTATTCTTTGTCTGCGGGTAGCCGTCGTTGACGCGGCACGGACAGGGTCGTTTTCTTGACACGAATTGCATCCTTGATCCTATCGGGAGGGGTTGTCGTCGACTTTCGTCAGAGAGCCGCGCAAGGCAGGTGAAGCTAATGGGAGCTATCGCAAACCCAGGCCTACCAGACCCTGTCTATCACCAAGCTATCTTGTCTAACACAGGCAGCACATGCAACAAGCTCTGGCAGCTTTGCAAAAGCGTAAATAGAGAAGGTGAGCGGCGATTGCCCCTGCTGACCATGTTCTAGAAGATCTATCGTAGGTTTGCGACGAGGAACACCAGACGAGTATGGTGAGAGCTATAGTAGATGGCTTTTCGCCGCGGGTTCCGTGATGGCGGGACGGGGAAGAAGACAGGGCAGGGCCCGACGGAAAGAGGCCAGTCAAGGGCACGTGGAGGTGGTGGTCATCTCGATGAAGGCCATGCCATGCCATGCGGTATGCCATGTCCCACGACACGATGGATGAACCGAGCATGCCATGCATGGCGGGGATGAGCATGAGGAGGTTCGGGAGGGGAAGCTGGAACTGGACTGGGCTGTCACTGGGCTGAGATGGGGCCAAAAGAAAAAGGGATGTATAATTAGCCCATTGATGATGCTATTTCGAACAGATGGGTCATGGGCCAGCCGCCATGGGGCGGGAAAGGATATCAAGTTGGGGTTTGGTTGCAACGGGGATGGAGGTGGTGGGCTGAAGTTGGAAGATGTGCGTGATGGATGTGGCAGGATGATGGGACGAAAAGTCACGAAATGGGACTGATGATGGCAAGAGTTCGCATTGAAGTGACGGATGTGGTATGGACTCTGGTATGGAGTATGGGTTTGGGATGGGCGGGAATGCCGTCGTGCCATCGGTGTGGTGTGGTAAAACAGGCGCGGCAGTCGTCTTCAGACGTTAGTCGTCTCAAGTCAGCCTTAGCAGCCCCCAGTTGGGAAGGCCAGGACCAACATGCCAACTGCCAAGTCACCAATTGATACCTGCCAATTGACATCAGGTGCAGGTGCAGGTGCAGTTGCCAGTCGGATGGACGATGAGGTAATCATGCAAGGTACCGCTGCTTACCTTAGCATCGTGTGTTATTGCATACCTCAAAGGTACGGAGTGCGGAGTACACATACTACAAATACATATACGTATGGGTGGTGTACCAGAACATGCACATGCACATGGCGGAATAAGGTAGTGTGTCGACATCAATAGCATCACCCGTGCTATAGTGTACCTTGCCTTGGTCTTGGCCTTGCGTCTCTTCTCACAGTGACTGAGTGAAATAAGGCGATTCTAGAGCCTACCTTAGACAGAAGCGAGTTTAGTTCCCCCATGTCATGATTCGCCTTGGCCCGCCCAGATAATGCCTGGCGATTGCGACTCATAAATGGGGTTTTAAGATGTGCTAAGACTCACCCTAACGCGCCTTTGCCGAAAGCTGGGCTGATGGAGAGTTGATGGAGAGTTGAGGTTGGTTCCATTCCCCTCTTAGGCGTTCCCCCCCCATCCAAAGACTTCCCAGCTGGGCTCTTCTTAACTCAGCTCAACTATCGATACCTCTCACTCCGCTCTCCAAGGCTTCCCGAACAACCTAACCTCCCCCACCCCACCCTTTACCTTACTCGAGTGACAATAACGTTCCCCGTTACGTGCAAGGCACCAGGCACAGGGCCACACTGCAGCGAGAAAGCCGCCTTCACTGCAACCGTAGCCTGCCAGGGTAAGGCACGGCAGTCCCGGGGGTGAATATCTGAGAGGCTCATGGCTGCACGGCACACCCAGGCCAAAGACAGGGCAGGGCCGCCGCCAGAACCTAGGGACCAGGGGCCAGAGTCTAGAGATGCCAGGATTGAGACTAAAATTGGGCGTGGAAAATCGAGTGGACATGGGCGGCTTCGGCGGAGTAAGGCCCGTCAAGGCCGGCCTCTTTTTTCTTGGTGAGTTGTTGACTCTGTTGTTGTACCCGTAGTTGATGTCTTTTCTTATTTTCCTTCGCGAATTTCTCCCACTCTCATTTCGGAGGCTCCTCTCTCGGAGCATCGTCTCTTAATTCCCCGTGCCGTTTCTTCTCCTCCGTCTAGGTTCTTCTTCGGGGGAAAAAGAATGGGGGAAAGTGGAGAAGGGACCGTGGACGGTGGGAGGCGGTCTGAAGGCGGTGGGAATCCATCTCGCTTTCTTACTGCAAGGGGCGTTGCCTCACAGGCAAAAAAGACGATACTCTGTAACCCAAGAAGCAAAATCGAGGGGAAACTCAATTCAGCAGGTAGAATTGCTACCCGTCAGTCGTCACTGGTCACACACACACACGGCAGCCACGCCATGCGGAGGAAGGATGCCAAGACAAAGGGGAAACGGGGGAATGGGCAGAAGGAAAGAAGATGAAGGAAAAAGGAAGCAAAAAGGATCCGGTAGTGGTGGAAAACCCGACTAGTGGAGTCGAGCAAATACCGGCGGCCGGCAGCTTCAAGTCTTGTGCCGCGGCCTAGGCCATGCCATGCCATGACAATCAATGACAAGCCTTTCTTTGCACTTCTTACCCTCTGGCCAGGGCCCAAGTCTGATGGGTACCCGCAAAAAGAAAGCAAATGTCCAGACCACACCTCAACCTCTAGTTACCTAGTGTACTGCGAACAGTACATATGTATCTCGCATCTTATGTGATATTCCCTACAAATAACACAGTCCGGCTTCCGTCATCGTACCCACGATACCCTCTCTCACCCTGGCGGGAAATCACAGGAATCCAGATTCCAGGGCCCTCACCCTCGATACTGGAACAGTGGACGCAGCAACGGGATCCTCTTGCAGTCATTACGGATGCCGCCTATCTCTGATGACACTGTCACAGTCCAGGCCGACGTGCACTAGCACCGCGTCCGTGAGTTACTGCAAGCAAGTATCCGTACCCATCCATCCGCACAACAACGGGGGCCGCTTCTCTCCCCACCGCGCTGCGACCTCCCGTCGTCGACGTCGACTCAAGAGTCAAACCCATATCCACTGCTTGGTGGAGTGAAGATGGTGGAGAGCGCGATGAGCCTAGTGAGGTCTATTTCATTTTCAACTTCTCATCAACCCATACCCATACACCCAGGGCCACCACCTTGGCGTCCGTGTCGGTGTCGCCCAGGGCAAGAGAGGCTCATCTGCCCACGCTGTCAAGGGTCGTTGCAAACTCGCGCCTTCTCCGCCTTGTCTCGTCAGACGACCAGCACCTGAATCGCCGCGCATTAGAATCGTCGTGAAGAAGGTTTAGCACCATGCCTCATCAGTAAATGATCACGGCCGATGATAGGAGTTTGGCCAAAGACAACAAGCAACAGTTGCTACACCTGACGAGACCCGCATCGCACTCGAGCGAGTCCAGGCCGGAGTCACTGGAATGCCCAGACATCGGGTTCCCGCTTGTCGTTGTCGCATTTCGTGATTATCCCCTCCCCTTGCACTCCGCCGCCCACACAGAAGACGTGAGTCGTTCTTCATGCTGAGACTCTATCCGTACTCCGTCTTCTCTGCAGACTGCGGATATGGATTTGACGACAAGTCATCAGGACAACCGACGGGGATATCGGAGAGTGGGACGGTACGAGACGAAACGAAATGAGATGGGCGCAAAGTCGAGCTATCGAGCTTCGTCCACTCCGAAGCCGTCGCTCTCACCGTCAATGTCACGACCAGACTCCAAAGCCACCCCGAGCTACGTTGCAGAACGGTAGAACCTGGAGCTTGGCGACAAGGCTGGTAAGTAGCGTGCTCAGAGCTAAGAGCTTACACTAGAGCTGAGACCGAGGAATGCGAACTCGGAATAGGCAAAGGAGGTGTTCCCACGCCCACAAACCGAATCCAGAGCCACGGTTCGCAAAATAACGTTCAGTGACACGGAGCGCGGCGAGGTAAAGCAAGCTTGTTGCGACGTCTCACAAGGCTCAGGCGCAGGGACTTTTGGCCTCCCGCTCGTCGGATGCTCAGGTAAGGGATCCGTACAAATTACCTAGATACAGTAGGAAGTTGGCGGCGGGTGAATAGATGAGACTGTCCGATGCAATTCATTTCCAGAGTCAGATTGCCTTAGTGAGCGGGTACACGGTGGTATGGTAAGGGTAGGCAATTTGATGAAAAACAATAACAGTAAGGCAGAGGCTGCTGCAGAGGCCGTCAAGGTTGACCGTCGTCGTGATCGATGGTGGCAGTGTTCGCAGAGGGCCCCTCTACAGGCAAGGTACTGTATCCGTAGAACTTTCCAGGTTGGAGGAACAATTCGTTGACCGCTCGACTGGGGTGATGCTCGTTGGTCGGGGCGACTCGTATATCCGTGTCCGAGGAGCTGGAAGGGTTCAGTGAAGGATGGAAGGGGGAAGGGGGAAGGGGGGGGGAACGTCCCGACTGGACCGGTCACCTGGGATGGCGTGGGATAGGTGTACGGAGTACCTGGGTATCTGCTCACCGTTCGGATGCCACCTTACCTAATATCGTCCGATCGGCACCTCCAGCCTGGGCTCCCCTGGCGGTGCCTGGGAAGTGACATGGACCCCGCTCTTTACTGACCCTTTTCGGGATGTAGTGGTTATGATGGATAATGGAATATGGTCCACTTGAGAGATCGGAAAGCCATTTCTCCACCCCTTTTACGCATAAACGAATATGGGATCCTCCACAACCCAAGACTGCCTAAACCCAATCCAATGTAGGTACGCGAACAACGCACCAAAGCTCGGCACTGGCACCCAAAAGTGCCCACGGCGTTGCAGCGGTGCCGGGGGGAGAGACCGAGTGAGGGCCTCATAGAGGTTGAGAGTCCCCGTCGCGGACGACCATCGAAACGGAGCAGGCCCGCCGACGACCGAATACCACTCTGGATCCTTCCGGAGAGGTGGGCGGACGAAGTTGCAACGAGGAACAAGACTCGAAAGAGACACACACGCACCGAAAGGGAGAGATGCCCAGAGAGAAAGAGGATAGAATGGTACGTCAGTGGTAAGACCATGGCCCTGCCGAGCGGAGGCTCTTACAAGATACCCGTCCCCCGGGCCTCGGCCCTCGAGTCCTTTGATTTGATTTCCAGATCGCACCATCTCCGGATCCCGCGCATCTGAAGCATCGGCAGACGTCTACTAGGTGCCTCGCGTCATGTCCGCCGTGCCGTGTCCACCGCAGTCCATGGCCAGGCCGCCAGATCCTATTCTCCCATGATCCATCCATGGCGGGCGGCATGGCCCCGGTCTTCACTTCGGCTTCTAGTGGACGGAATCACGGATACGCATCAAGAGCCTCCATGAGGCTAGGGATCGTACGGGCCAACGCGGACTACGGACAAATTCGCAAACTCGTTAGCTTGACACTGTCCGTGACGGGACCACCACCATCATCATCATCATCCATGACTTTTGATTGTCGTGGCCGATACCGCCATGCACGACAGAATCTTCTTCCAAGGGAATCCACCCCTTTTTTTCTGCTTCAGTATCAGCTTGCCGGGCAAGCCTTTGATTGCAAGCTTGTCAATGTCGTCTGCTTGCGAGATATCCGCACCATGATGCAGCAGGGGCCTTCTTTGGAATTGCCTCATTTGGTTTGGTCGCTGCCCACAACGACCCCCCGTTGCCAAATCTTCCACTGCTCAGAAGCCTTCCTGGAATCCTGGAAGCTGGCACTGGCAGACAATGATATCCGCACACACCGCAACTGCAAAACCCGCGCAGGTCTTGGCAGCCATGGACCAGCAGCGATGCCCGTTTGCCAACTTGCCGTCAGGTCCCTGGGCTTTCATCTCGTCTTCGGCTTCATCGTCTCCACAAGCGCACGCACATCAACGACTCCGTTCCAAGTCATGGGCTCACGCTTGAGCCAGTGGCAGGTGGTACCTTTGTCTTTGATGGTATCCATCGCCCGCATCTGCCATGGAAACTTGTTGTTGAAGACTTCAAAGTTCACGGACGCCAGATACCGTTGGCGACACTCAGTGTGTGCCAAGCAGCGATTCAATGAAAAATCTCGCCCCCCTGCCCCCTTTCACTTCCCACGTCTTGGAAAAGTTGGGGATTCAGGACCGGCACTCGAAAGGCTTGTCGAGGGGAGCCCTGCTCGCACTGCAGCCGCACCAACCAACCCGCTTGACCTGCTCGTCCCGTCGCTGGTGTGACAAGCCATGCCGAACAATCGGTCACCCGTCTGTCACCTGTAATTGACATGGCCTTGTCGCACAAGGTGGCAAGTTGGTGATTTTTGCTCGAGGCCGTGAAACTTTGTCATCGCACGGCCGCTAGTGCTCGCCGACCTTGAGAAGACGACGCATCCTGGGGACCTCCCTGTCTAACGGCTTTCAAGCCTGCTTGCCTCCAATCTTGACCGAACATCTCGAGTCCTCGTTGGTCAGATGCGCACCAAGGCTGCCCACAACTCAGACCGAGCTTCACCCATCGCCCCATTGCAAGTCAATCGCCGTGGCGAAGACCACAGCCACGCGTGTTGTGCGCGGTCGGGCGCGGGCGCGAATGCAGTCGCACATGGTCGAGTCCTGCAACTTCTGGACATGGAAAGTGCGCAACAGCGATGCTAGCAACCAGCTGCCTCGGCGATGAAAAGTTGCAACTTCAGCTCCACTTGACTTGGCTTCTAATCACCGTGGAGACACATGACTCTGGGGTGAGTGGGAGACTGAGACTTCTGACTGAAAGCAACCTTCATAACCGCAAGGGGCACTGGAACCGAGGGCCTTGACTTCGAATGGAAGGTAAAGGCGAGTCCGATACCACTGCAACCCTCGAGTCCTATTCATAGCCGCCCGAGGTCCACAGTGCCGAGGGTGACGAGAATGGGCTCAGCGGACCGACAACGAGAGTCGGAAAGAGAGAGAGAGAAAGAGAGCAAACCCGCGTTGGCTTCAACGGCACGGATCGCGATCCATGCTATGTCCTCTTCAGCCCATGTTCTTCGCCCATGCTGCCTGTTACTGGGCATCGACAGAAGCGCCGCCGCACTCGTGCGCACCTGTCTCGAGTCCTAGACGCGATACAACACCAATCCAATCGCACCCACCACACCCAGCCTTTGCTTGAAGAGCCTCAGAATCGCCCACGCCCGGCCCTGGTCGCCGGGGGCCGGTCAGTGCTGTCTCTGGCGGCACAGGCGTGTTCACATGGTCGCTCCCCGAAACTGCATCTATTTCCGCCTCCGACGCGGCTACCTGCTCGTGGCTGCGGCTCTCCGTCGACTTGACACAGACCAACAATTGCTCCATGGAAAGGCGGGTGACGGTGGATCTGATGCTATTTTCTGCTTGTACGCATCGAATAGAGTAGCTGCGAGCAGGCAATGCAGATTGAGGTTTCGATCCTCCCAAGACTCTTGAAAGACATTTCGCGTCGTACAAACGGACCCGACGGCGGCTTTGAGGTCATCACCGGGTAATCGCTGTTAGTCGGGCGGCGGCCGGCGTCTGCGTCGTGACTCGAGTGGCCGCAGCCGCAGCAGCCGCATCCCGGAGTGTGTGGCTGCTCTCTTGTCTTGGCCCCCTTTGGCTTTTACACGTCCTAAGTTCCTAACTGCAGCACTGCTTATTTGTTTGGACGAGACGGGATATCGAAGCCGGGAAAGCAAAGGGGAAATAAGCAAGTTGTTCCGGGTCTGCAAATGCAGTATCCATGTCTGCGTACGGATCACACAAACACACGCACAAACTCCTTGTTTTGCAGATCGCGGGTCAGACAAGAGTTGCGTTGCGTTGCGTTGGCCCAGTCAGTGTCATCTCGTACGGACGTACGTACGAACCAACCAACTGAACTGCCGTTCTCCAATTTGACCGTTGTCGAGGGGCAATCAGAATCAATCTTGCATCTCCACACACCAACTTCAAGCCACCGGCTTTTTTTTCTTTCTCTATCTCTCTATCGCTCTCTCCTTCTCCAAGGCGTCGTCAGTCCTTGCTAGCGCATTGGGCATCCTAGGATTCTTCTGCAGTTTGATGCCGGCTTCGAGTACCGGGTGCATCCACTGTTTGTCAGGCAGGTTGGCAGGTCCAACGACAACAACAGACGAGCCGAGACTCGAGACTCGAACGAGATTGTCGACAGTCCCTGACTGACGCGGACTGCAATCAGCATGCACCTGCAATCCCAAGGCATGGCAACTGAGACACGCCAAAAGTCCCGCCTCGCTGGATCAAGGTGGATTGGAGATTTGCCAAGACTCTTGGAGGGTGAAGGTGACGGGCGACACGCAGGTACGCAGGTTAGCGTACGAGGAGCCACACGTATGCCGGGGTTGCTGTCGAATGGGCAAGTTGTAACGAAGCGATTCGCGCGCGCGCGCGTGCAGGGGGGCGTGGGTGGAATGGCAAGTTTGGACGAAGTGCTCGCTGGACGATGGCCCCACGGTTGCCGCGCTGTCGGAACCTCTTGGATCTCCCTAGCGCGTCTGGTTGGCGATTCAGAGATCTCTGGGAAGCAGAGCCAGGTACTCCCTGACAGGCCCTTGTGTCAAGTTGATGGCCCGACGGGGCGCCGGTAGATTTGGCGCCCTTCTGCCTTTCCCACCCGCTCCCTGCCACACCGAAAACGCCCAGTTCTCTTCCGGCTCGACTCAGGTACCTTGGACTTGAGCGACGGGACTTCGGGTAGCCCGCGAACAGCTGTTGCAACGGCTGGTGAGTGGCTTGCAGACTTGCATAGTTGTGTACCGAACGAGTCTCGCTTTGGACTTGCCTGAGATCAACATCAACGGCAGCCCGATCTTGGAGCAAGTCACCCTGTCCCGGTCTGTGGTGGATTCGTGGTGGTATGTCTTGCCTCTGTCTCTCATGCCTTGGCTTTCCTCGGGAAGCGTATACTACATCCCTACGCGACAGATGTATTCGTGGTTCGTACGGATACTCTGTATTACTATTCGTACAGACTACAAAGTACGAATACAGAGGCAGCGTAAGCCAGCCAGCCAGCCAGCTGGCCCAACCAACAAACAGTCAGCCTGCAGGGCGAGGCTCGCAAGCAAAGCAGGGAAAGCAACAAGCAGTAGCATGCATTGACGGATGTGGCGTCCGCGAACGCTCCCGTGTCTCATGGATGGGCCTGATGGACCTGATGGACCTTGATGAGCCTGATACCTGACGCCCATCACCCGTTCCTCTCATCTTGGAGCTGTCCTTGGGATCAACACAGGCATGGCACCAGTCCCCAACCCGGTCGGAACAACATTTTGAGCAAAGTTTGGGAAACGGCATGCACATCAAAGCAACAGCGAGTGAGAGCAGCTCCTGTCAAATGATCTTGTCGTCTCTTCTCCTGCAATGCGTGCAGCAGTGCCGGGAAGAAACTCCACGGGTGGCGTTCCTGTATGGCAGGGCACGCCGCACACGGACGGCCGTCGCGGAGATGGATTCCCACTCTTCTGCGCGACGAAATTGGACAGGACCCGGCGACCGCACGACACGATCCACACACCCGTGGGTTGGCCCAGTCCACACACGCAGCATCTGCTCTCTTGCGTTTGGCCCCATGGGTTGGGTTGCTGTCGGTTTACTCTCCCGATGACGAGAGCAAAGGGCCACCGGGGGCCCGGGCAAGCCTTAGCCAAGGCAAGGGCAAGGTGAGGCGAGACGAGGCGACGCGTCCGAGAGTCAGAGACTCGAGAGGAGGGAAGTGAAAGGACCGGGCCATCATGAGATTTCCAAGAAGCAAACACACCGACAAAAAAGCAACAGAGTGACAACCGACATGTTTCTTGGTGTTACGTCTATGTTCTATGGCCAATTGTGCCCCATTTTTCGCTCTCTCACTCGGTTTCTGGTGTGAGAAGCTGGTCATGCTGGATGTCACTTCGGACGGGCGGTAACTTCTTGTAAAGCAAGACCATTCTTGTTGTTCATCTCACCATTTTGAATTTCAAATGTCTGGATTTCAGATGGCAGCAGGCCTCCCTCGACCTGATCATCCTGAGCGAGGGCATCCCCGAGCGGCAGAGAGTTTGGCGTTGCAAGGCCCCCGACGTACAACACCGACAACGCCGCGCCGCCGAGTCCGGATCTTGTCATTTTGACTTTGGGGGTCCATCCTTCCAGATATTCGACACGTATGGTACAGAATAGATGGGCTAGGCATTTTTTTTCCTTTCCTTGTACAGCAGCGGTAGCAGACTTTGGTGACGTGAGAGGCATCAGACGGGTATCTGTACACTAGCTAGCTAGTCTCTCGCTTTTCGCACCGAGAACAGTCTCGTCATGTCTCGTCACTCGAGATGTCTCTGTGTGTCTTTACCCATCACTAACACGCACCACACGCATGGCGGCCGCGGATGAGCGAAACGAAGCGGATGCGATGATGCGAAAGTGGGATCCCCTAATTCCCCATCCGCATCACCAGCATGTAAGGTACATCACCCCAAACCCCTGCTTCGCTCACTCGCATCACTCCGCGGGGGGGAGAAGAAGATGATGATGCTGGCTGGCTGGCTGGCTGGCTGGCTCCTATGGTAGGCCTGGCCTGATGAGGGGCCTACGATCACCCGTCCGTCGTCGTCGCCGCGGCGGCCATCCCTCACTCACCCCTGGACGGATGACGAGGAAGATCCCTTTTTTTTTTGGTCGATTTGCTCTTCGAGTCTTCCCGCACCCAGCCCAGCCCCAACGCTGATGTGAACGACCAACGACTACCCCGGTCCGCAAGCGTACCCCGGCATGAGATGAAACCACGGTTCGTATACTCATCCCCTCCCTCTCCCCTCCCCTGGCCGGAGGATGCCAGATGGAAGCCTTCTACGGCCAAATCTGAGCACGGACATTTAGCAGCAGCAGCGAATTGTTGTCTGCAGTGTGTGTGTGTGCTGCACGCAACGCAACACAGCTTCAGCGCATGAGGAGTGCATGCAGTGCAGTGCAGCGCATTCAGCGGAAGGGGGGGGATCATGAAGCGTGGTCGTTGTCGTTTGTATCGTTGGTGTTGGTGTTGGTGTTAGTGCCACACCCCTATCCTATTCAAGGTCAAGTGGACGATTGTCGCTGCTGGCGAGAAGTGAGTAAAAACCCCGACGGCGACGGCGCCTATGTAATGTGCGTATGACTTGTATGTACGCATGTATATAGGTATGTATGTAGGTATGTCTGCGTATGTGTGTGTGATGGATTTCCCTCCGATGAAGGAACGTTTCTGGTTCGTTCGCTCCTGGAGAACTGAGAGATCTTCACTGCCCATTACCATATCCTATCGTTCTAGGCTCGGTCGGTCAGCCTCCTTGTATTTGGGTGTGTTCCGAGCTCCGTTCTCTCCGTTCTCACTTCTCTCTCTCTTTCTCTCTCTTTCCCCGCCCATGATGCAAGGGGGAAGTGGAGGGGCACGGTACGCAAACTTTTGGTTTCTGAAGAGAGAGAGAGAGAGAGAGCATAACCTGACGGCTTCCTCAAGATCAAGAGTTATGTCATGATAGAGAGATTGAGTGACGTTTGGTTAGCTAGTAGGGGGTACGAATAGATTGCCCACGCTTATGCCGTCATTGTCACCCGAAGAGCGTGGGAAGCAGAAGAGCCAAAGGAGAGTTGCAGTGGTTGACTGCTTGTTGTTTACCCGTACCCCGACCCTTTGCTCTCCTTCTGAGGGTAATTACAAAACTTTCGGCACACGAGTGATTGGTCCTTGCATGAACTTGTCTCTCTTGACTGTCTGTGTGTACGGATAGAGGCAGAACCAGACACGGCTCAATTCTTTTGGAGATGATCGGCAGGTTCGGTAGCTTGTTGGGAAAGTGGATGGAAATCGTTCCCGAGGCGAGGTCACGACTCACAGGTGTGAGAGAGTCTGAGAGAGCACTCAGACCGTATGGCAGAGGGAGCGTGTGCGGGCCAACAATTCAGCAATTCAGGTACCGAGACACCACGCCGCAGACACAAGTGCCATCATCCTTGATGCGGGTCGAGCAGCAAGCAAGCAATCAGCAGCAACAACAGCTTTGGATCATGGATGGATGGATGGATGGATGGATGGATGGATGGATGGATGGATGGATGGATGGATGGATGGATGGAGGAGTGAGGAGAGGTTACACCGTGACCCCACCACGAAATGGGCGGGAAGCATCGCGCGCATTTCCTCCCAAGACTCCAGGACCAAGACCTAGAGTAAGACGAAAGAAAAAGCTCGGAGGAAAATGAGCCTTTCAGCCTACGGCTCGTTCGGGCAGCTTTCCAACCTGACCTGACCTTACCCAGCACCAGTGCACCACCACATCGACCGCATCGCATCGCTCGCTGCAACGCTACCACTCTTTTCTTAGCCTCGCTGCTCATGCTACCCTTGCTGTTACCTAGTACGAGTATAGCTCCTCTTGCCCTTGTTCTGTCGAATGTGGTGCCTCTTTTCGGAATTCCCTGATGGAACTCACACACACACACACACACACACAAATGCTCACATACGCGTTCACAAGATCACACCAAGAGTACTTTTCAAACTCTCGGCATATACCTCACTACCACATACTTCTACATAGTAAAATGAAGTACCCAGCCAGCTGTCGAACCAAGCTGGAGAAGAGCTCCCGTCGTTCCTGCGACCGGGTGGCCCATGTCGGCGGCCCTGACGCCCGTCGTTCGCAACTCTCCCCACGTCCACCACGGCATTGACGAGCGTGGCACCTCTTCAGCCTGGCATAGATTGGAAATGACCGGGACTTTTCAACAACAGCTAAGCTAGCTAGCTAGCTAGCCTAGCGTAGTGTCCGAATTCCAAAACAGCTTTTCTCTCTCTCTCTCTCTCTCTCTCTCTCTCTCTCTCTCTCTCTCTCTCTCTCTCTCTCTCTCTTGTTTTTACCCTTTCTTCTTCATGTCTCTCTTGGTCCGATCGAATCAAAATGCACGTGGAGATGATATCTCGCGGACGTGCCGGACAAGGCCCGCAGCGCCAGGCCATGCTCATTCGCGAACCACCCCCCACCCCCCTCGTCCCTCCCCGGAGACTTCAATATCCCAAGTGCCGTGCTGTCAGAAGAGAAGCCACAGGAAAACTAATTAACCAGCTTTTCCTTCCGGTCACGTACATTTGACATATTACACACACACCGTAGACTAATCTGACCGCCTTCCTTTCCGCCGCAACCTCTGACCAAGAAGCCACAAGCAAACTAACTCGTTCGATTCGTCCGACAGGCCGGGGCGGGGATTTGGCTCCAGCACGTCACCAAGGCGCGGGATCCTGAACGGCCTAAACCAATCCTAAAGGGCATAAGGGTTCAGTGACTTGAGTTTGCCGTTAATACTCGTTAGCTCAGTTAGCTCTATCTCTCTTCCCATCTTTTCTTTCGATAGCGGTAGTGGCCTCGGCGCCGGCGCGCGCCAAACCGTGAGCTTAAATTGCGCCGCCTTCATCACGCCAGATCAGACGCATAACCACACAGACGGCGCTTCGTTGGAACTTGTCAGCTCGTTTTCGTTGTTCTACGCGAGCACTAGAAGGCCGCTACCGCTACGTTGGGAGTCCACTTTGGGAGAAAGGCAAGGGCAAGGCGCCATCTTTTTCTCGAGACGCTCTCCCACCTTCGTACACTAAGTTCCTGCAACACGGCAACAGGGCGACTTGGTCAAGGGACCGATGTACACAAGATTGGAAGTGGACACAGCCAAAGTATCCGTACCGGTGACAGCCTCTGGCAGACGGGCCCCCAGTCAGTCTCGCCTGTCTGTCTTGGTGGAGAACATGGAAACTGGAATTGAGGGACCGCGGGCTTCGAGAAACCGCTTCTTTCTCCCCCCCTGAGCCCTGGCCTGGCAGAGAGAGAGAGAGAGAGAGAGAGAGAGACTCTCGAGTTGAACGTGCTTTTTTTTTCACACTTGCTGTGGGGATTTGCCTTTCTGCTCGTCCCATACCAAGGCCACGAAGATGCGTTAGTACGGAGTACTTGCGTGCGTTGCGGCGTGTTCTCTGTACGCAACGTGCAGGACAAAAGACATGCGCGTTCACTGTTTCCGCCCTCTTCTAAAACATGGCTGTACAGCAAGCGCGGCCCCAGATTCGGTCCAGATTTGGGAATATCTTGGTTCACCTCCGAATCCCAAAAAAATCCCACATGGCTGACACGCCGCTGTTTTCTCCCAATTCCGCCTCGGAAGCGGACAGGTCCCCTCTCTATTCCCCCTTTGCTCTCTCTCTGCCTCTTGATTCTGCCTCGGGGAGGGACGCTGTGCGTTGCGGGTAGTTAAGGTTTGTGTGTGCGTGCTGCGGTATGTGTGCATGTATCCGTAAAAGTGTCTGTGTGTACCTTACCACGGTGTGTCTTCCACAGTTCGCTGTTGATGTAAGACTGGGCCGCTGCTGCGGCGGCGGCGGCGAAAGACGAGGTCTTGAACCGAGACGAGAAGATCGACTTTCTTGGAGGATCTGCTCATTGTCCGTCCATCCCCTTGCCTCGCCAAAGGCAGTCTGCCGGGGTCGGGAGTCATCCGTCGCCCATTAACCCATCACCATGCCCATCGCTTCTGTGTCCGTACCCGTTACCCGTTACCGTCCCCTGCCTTGCCTCTGTTCGTTCTCCTCTCTGTCCGCCTCTTGCTCCAGTCCTCGACCCATTCCCCATTGCTCTCCCCGTCGAGGAAGACATTGATGATCGAGGGTGTCCGTGAAGAGTTAGTGTAGATAGAGATGCAAGATAATCCACCCGGCCGGTCAGTCATCAAGTAAGTTGCCGCCGTCAGCTACCACACAGACATACTCCAATCCTCCAAGAGTCTATACGGCGGCTTCTGCTCGTTACTACGCCGTATCTCGCGAAAGCGCTCGCTGTCTCTCTTTATCTCTCTCTCTCTCTCTCTCTCGTCCGGGCCCCCTGCAACTACACTAGCACACTACCGCGATCCTTGTTCCCTTGTCGCTCGCTCTCACTCTCACCTCCCCCACCAGATTTCCCGACCCTTCTTTTTCTTCGCGGCCGGCCAACTCAATAGACGCACACCTAGGGCTGCCCTCCACTCCGTCCCGCTTCCTTTGGGACGCCCTCCCCCGCAGCCTTTCCTCAGGCCTTCTTTTTGGTGTCCGCAGTGGGATGGGTGAAGCAAAAGAGAGGGGACAGAAAGCGAGCAAGCCACTCTGCGAGAGGGACAGACAGAGAAAGTGAACTAACTGTGAGAGAGAGAGAGCCCAGTGTCCACCACACACACCCTCCTCATCGGCTCATCCACCTCCTCCGGCTCCCCCTTGATCGATGATCTTTCCCATTGGCCGTGGCCTCGGCCGGGCTTCTCGACAACGGTCATGCGTTCATCCGTGGAGTCGACACAGAGCTAATGTCACAGAGGATCCAATGAGCGTCATCCAGATATCCCAGCCGAGATGCCTCTTTCGCTCCTTGATTTCTTTTTTCTTCCTTTTCCCGAGCCGTCTTTTCGATTCTTCTCTCTGCCGTCTTGCGTAAGTAACGTGTCAAGGGCTTGCTCGGGCGGCATGTATGATGTCGGAGCCTCGGAGGAGTGGCTTTCTGGTTACCATCTGTCCCTGTGCAATATCGTGTGTATCCGTAACTTGTAAGTACACACTACACAGGGAACCTTGAGGTGGTTTGTGATCCCCCTTCGCCTCGATGCGAGATCCATAGTATCATTTATTTCGGGGCCAAGCAGACAACCTTCGGCCGCGCCTTTCTGTGCCTGTGCCTGTGCCTGCGCTTGTGCCTGTCTGGTACCTGAGCTTTTCTCTTGAACCCAGCTCTGGGTTCAGGTTCTTTTTTTGATCTCTCTGCGGCCGCTCCAAGGGCAAAATTGCAAGAGGGAACAGGCGGGAAAAGGGAGAGCCCCCCCCCGTCCAACCCTGTCTCATTCCTCCTCTCCATTGCTCCAAAACCGCCCACCTGGTTCTGTACTGATTCAGGTGTCAACATCAGCCTGCCTATTCAGGCCTTCGCAGACAAGGTGACCCCGTTTCACCATGGGCTTGCTCAAGTCTGCTCAGCTGGCACGCCGCTGCAAGAAATCTGTCATCTCAATCTGGGATGTCTTTTTTCTTACATACCAACACAGACCAAGGGTCAGATCTCTCACACGTGCACACACACGCACACACACGCACTCTCTCTCTCTCTCTCTCTCTCTCTCTCTCTCTCTCTCTTTCTCTCGCTCGCGCTATGCCGTGCTGGGCTGGGAATGATGGAATGGTGTTGGGCAGGTTATGGGTTCCAGGACATTCAATGGCAGCACGGCATTAGCCATTCAGCCGAAAATCTTAAGGCCATGGGCTGTGGTGATATAGCTGCTACCATCGTCCGGTCCATCTGTCACCTCGCTTTGAGCGATCCCCCAGGCTCAGCCCAGGTCTTTCCTCGAACACACAGGGTGGAGGAGGAACAGGAGGGTACCGTAGTTGGTGGTGCTTGAGAAGACTGGACGTGATGGACGGAAATACCCACACCCATACATACAACATTTACACGCACAGATGCATGTGGCTCAGCAGAGCAGCAGCAGCATTGAGCAATAACAGCATCTCGCGACAAGAGCAACAGCTAGTATTAGCTGCCCACCCACGTTCGCGTCCCCCGACTGACTTGTTGATGCCAGGAACTGCTGCTGCTGCTGCTGCTGCTGCTGCTCTCCCAGACCACCTTACCCACCCCCTCCCCCTGCCTTTCTCTACCCTACAAATCCATCCCCTGCCCTGCAGTCCCCTTCCCTCCCCGTCTGTCCATATCCACATGGACAAATCTACATCCACATCCACATCCCAAATACACACACCCACGTCCAAGCCGGGGGCCGGGGGCCTGGCGGCGGCGACGGCGGCGGGCAAAGCTCGATGCCATGGCATGCCTATCCGTACCCGCCTGGCATGGCATGGCATGAGCTGCTGCTTGTGCTTGTGCTTCTGCTTTCTGCTTCCCTACTACGGACACTGCTGCTGCGGCTTTTCTCTCTCGAGTCGGCGAGCCTTAAACCATGCATCGGGTCCCTTTTCAACCATCTCATTCTCCACTGCTACGGTACCTGAGTACCCTCTTCACCCCAGTCATCCTCGTCCTCCTCGACACCACCAGTCAGGTACCGAGTACCCTTGAACCCTCGTCGTTGAACCAGCCGTTACTCCTCCCCCCATCATGGCCGCTGCTGGCTGCCCGTGCTGGCCCCGGCTCGAGTCCCAAGTCCTCCTGTCCGGATCCAGCTCGACATTTCTCCGTGTGGATGGCCGTACCCTTCGGTATTAATTCCACCTCTGTCAAACTAAGGAGCAAGGGCTTCCTTACAAGACCGCCTTATTACAACCACGGGTATCCTTCAGACTTGCCATACACAACGGGGCCTGTCAGTTCCAGGCCCAGGAACGCCTCCCAGTCGATCGACCCCGCCATACTACCAGTTGGCACACCCTCAAATTTATACAATATATGATCGATCCTACCTCGTGGGACCTGGGGTAGCCAAGTCCTCTTTCCCTTTTTCATCATCTTCTCTTCCTCTCCCCAAAACGACTTGACGCATCAACGCATCATCCTCTCTCTATCTATATATATCACTCTCACTCTTACACCCTCTCTTTTGATTAACTTGTTAAGAACTGTCTCGGGACGGACCCAACGACATCAACCTTACCTTGAATCATCAACCTAGAGTGCTGTTATATTACCACTATCGGTTGCTTTTGTCGTACACCTCTAGCTCATCTAGATCTCGACAAACATCGATAGCTTCCAACACAATTTCTCCAAACACTCCTTACCCATCTGTCCTAGATTCAACCTCATCTCAGGACATTCTCTCCAGAGAGACCCAGACCGTCCTTGTACCCAGCTCGAAACAAGACAACCAACTCACAAACCGAAACCACCACACCTGTCCCAATGCTTGTTACCAGGCAGTTTGATACCACCGAGCAGAGCCACTGGTCATACAGCAAATTTGAGACTCCTCTCCACAAGGCCCCTACCACTCCTCCACGCATGTCGAACCAGTTCGAAGCTCCGTTGCCCACGCCTCCCGAGTGGCAAGGGCAGCAGTACTCTTACCTCCCAGGGCCGGAAAACAACGTCTTCTCTCAGGCGTACGGAGCTGGCAATGAGACTTCGGATGCGTCGCAACCTCGCACTGCAACCGGCGCCCCTGCACAAGTAGAGATCCAGACGAAGCAAGAGCCCGGTCTGGACAACCGTGGAGCAGCAGACCCTCTGGGACTTCGTCAAGTGAAGCAGCCCACTCCGGAAGACGAGCCCGAGGACAGACAGCAGCAGCAACAACAGCGACAGGAATCGCAGTCCTTGGAGAAGACCGCAGAGCCGGTATCTCAGGAACCTACGGCGTCGACAGATATGCAGGGTCAGACAATGATCTCAAACCCGCCTTCGTCAACAGAGCTGAATGCCGATGTGTCTGCATCTCAGATGGACAATGACGAAGGCAGCTTGAGCAAAGATGAGGACGACGACGTGCTTGACGATGATGATATGCTCGACGACGGCGATGGAACCCCACAGACGGCCGCAGAGCGGACAGCAGCTCGGAGGAAGATGAAGCGATTCCGGTAAGTTGAAGCAAAACACAGCATTGCTAGAGGGGACGGCGTACTGACAACGACTACAGTCTCACACACCAACAGACGAGATTCCTCATGAGTGAATTCGCCAAGCAGCCTCACCCTGATGCAGCCCACAGAGAACGTCTATCGAGGGAGATCCCCGGCCTGAGTCCCCGTCAAGTACAAGTCTGGTTCCAGAACCGGTAAGTCTGCTCGCAACCCAACGGCCATATAGAGACATTGAAACTAATCCTGTTCCTCAAACAGCCGTGCAAAGATTAAGCGTCTTACAGCCGATGACCGTGACCGTATGATCAAGATGCGTGCGGTGCCCGACGACTTTGACAATGTCCAGGCTCTTCACTCCCCCTACGGCGCGGTCCACGGTCTCAACACTCCCATGTCATCCCCCATGAACTTTGGAACACAGTCTTACGCCGACCACATGATTCGTCCATTGATGGTCGACGTCCGAAGGGCCGAGGGTGGCGAGGAGCACATGTCGTCCACGGGACTGAGCCCTGGATTTGGAAGCATCGGATTCACTCCCCCGGGAACCATGAGCAGCCCAGACATCCTGTCTCCCATGACACCCAACTCGACGGGCGACCACCGCTACGGATACGGTAGCCACCTGTCGCCCATGGGCCCTGGCCCCCGAACCTCAAACCCCTTTGCGCGACAGGGCGCCCTCGAGAATTCCATGTCCATGCACCGCGGCCAGCCGAGCCGACCTCTCCAGCCTCTTCAACTCCGCGAGACCATGAACCGGTCAAGGTCGGATCTCAACTCTCCTCTCCGTTCCAGCATGTCCTGGAAGGGCGACGCGATCGACTACAGCACATACAACCACGGAGCCGGCGGAAGCCCTCAGCTGAGTGGAAGACAGCAGTCGGTCTACCAGCCGGAGCAGATGAACGGCCCCTCAAGCAGCGGCCTCCACTACGAGTCAAGCTCTTATTCCAGTATGTTTCACCATTTCTCCTCTTGGGAAACTCGTATCACTAACCTGAATTGCAGGCAACAACTCACCTCCTGGCATGAACTACTCAAGCTTCCCTGGTGGCCCACCAAACCGCCTCCGCGCCCGCGCCTCATCAGGCACCCTCGGCCTCGACCTCCGCAACCAGTACCGCTCCGTCGGCTCAGTCCCGCCCCCGGGCCACTCCCCGGCACCTCGCGCCACCTCGGCCCAGTTTGCCTCCACCTCTGCCTACACCTCCAGCTTCCCCTCCGCTCCCCTCACCGCGCCCGTCGACTTCAACATGCCTCGCACCCCCGGTGCCCGACCCGGTGGCGTCCAGGACTACTCGATGCCGCAGATGAGCGCTCCCATCTCGGCCCCCAACGACTTCGCCTTCCATGCCAGCATGAACACCTCCAGCTCGAGGACGCCCATGCGCGATACCTTTGGCGGCGGCGGCCCGATGCCGCCTCAGCACCACGCCGCCCCTCACGGCACCCACAATAGCGAGTACGCACAGCACCAAGAACAACAACAGCGAGGAGGAGACGACTATGGACACGATTTCGGTGCTCTGAAGAGGAAGAGAAGCTTCTCAAGCGGAGCGCCGGCCGGGCCTGGACCCGCACCCGGACCGCAGGCATACGGGAGCACAGCATAAAGAGAAGAAAAAAAAACAAAGAAAACCACAAAGCTCATATGGACCATACTTGGGAAGTTGGTCACCCCCAAAGATACCCCAAGGCAAAGGAAGGGAGGAAGAGAAAGGGGGGGTGGAAACCGGAAACATTGCTTTGGCTTTTTGGGTCGGAAAAACTGAAATTTCAACTGTTCTTAGAATAAGGAGGGCGAGCGCGCTGCTCCAACGACATGACTCTCTCTGCGTTTGTTGTCTTTTTTGGCCTGTTTGGTTTTATACTGGTTTTTTTTAACTTCTTGGGTTTCTTGTATGATGACGAAAGCTCACATTTTCTGTCTTTTACTTCTCTTCTGCTCTATGCACATATTACTTTTTTCCAACTCATCCCAAATGGCATACAAAAGGGACCTTTCTGTCTTTTACTGCAGCTCCCTCTCTCTCTCCGTTTCCTCTTATCTTGAGTGATTTCCCAGGATTAGGTCAGGGTTTTCTGTTCTTGGAATTTATCTATTGTTTCTCGGATCAAAATACCCCCCTCCCAAACGTCAAAACGTATCTCAATGTGTTTTAAGTGTTTCCGTCTTTGAGTGTTTTGCATAGCCCGAGGAAAGAACCTGCCAGACCATGAGGGTTTTTTTAGTACATACAAATACCACTTTCAATCTTCCAAGACATGACGTGCCTCGAAATGTGTGCAATGAACCAGTATAACATGCGAACCCAAGCCGAGTCGAGTCCTGTTAGATTGGAATTGGGCCGCTATCGCAACCTGCAAATGGGCCTCGTGGGATCTGAGATCTCACAAAGGTCGGACTACTACCGTACAGAAGAAGACAGGAGGGGGAGAGGAGGGGTGGTTTCAACACGGGCAAAAAGAAAATATCCCGAGACGGAAGAAGAAGCGATGACTGCAGGTAGAACTCGGTTGGTGAAAGAGCGGGGAGTGTGACAGTGAGGCCACCACGTCACTCACTCTTCTGTTTTTTTTGTTTTTCTTTAACCGAGGTGTTCATTCCAACAATTATATTTGTGATGGGTAACATGGAGTTTTGCCTCATGTAACTCTGGACGTCTCGTCTCGTCTCGCTTCATCCCGCCCTTGGATACTGAACCGAGGCTACCTCAGCTGAATGTCCTTCCCAGGGCACGACAATGTAGCGAGGAGTAGCTTTCGAGAGGAGCATTCTGATGGACCATCAAGCGGTTGACCTGCTGTCTGTAAGCCGAGAAGAAAGGCCTGCATAACGAACGATTTCCGAAACTTGCCCAACTACCTACTTCGAAGCTTGCGTTGATGGTCACGAGTGGGATTCCCTCCACCAATCTGCCACCCCTCCCCGGTTCTCCATCACCGGAACCTAGTCGCGACCCGGCCGAAAGCGTCCACATACTGCAATCTGGTAGGTCCCCGCCCACCCGTCCGCTTCCTCCGCCGGCTTCATTCTCGGCGGTGCTGGTCCGGGGAGGGGGGATCACGGGAACTGGCAAGATGGACGAGCTCGCCGATTCTGCCACGATGCTACTATCTTTTGCCACTTGTTTTTGCTTTCAAAACTCAATGGGGGGGGGCTCTTTTGTTCTTGTTATTCCTGACACGAGGTATTGTACACACCTTTCTCGCAGTTCTAAGCTCCCCCCCTTCCCCCCACCCCCATGTCCCACGCCAGATCTACTGCACCTTACCTTACCTACGAACTTAACCTGACCAGACGGAGGTCATCCAAGGTTACTAAGGGCCCTTTGAAAAGAACGAAGAGACTATCAACATCGAGGATGCAACCTCGTGAGAACGGGAGAGGGATGGGTAATGCTACGCAGTATGCACATGCTCCCTCCAACTAAACAGGCAAAAGATGACGATTGAAGCCGTACCAAAGACCCGACGCTAGTTAGCTTTCTTGCCAAGTTCACCTGGCTTTACGTACCCAGAACAAGTCCATTATGCTCCCAATTATCCCCCACGCACCCCCTCCATTCACTACTCGAGCGGTCGAGATCGGCTTCGTCGGAGTCGACTCGATTAAGCTTAAGCTTCAAGGGACTCAAGCCGATGTGTGTGTTCCTTTTTGGACGATTACACACCCCCTCCATTTCCCATTTCCCGCGAAGCCATGCCTTCCGCCCGGAATGGCGGGGATATCAGTGACGGGAGATGGGGGACGGGGGGTGATGCTGGTGTTATTCGTCTTCTCTCTGTTCCAAGGCGCTACATCGCAACCGGGAGATGTAGCAACAAGGGAGGATGGAGATGTACCCTCTACTTACACAGTCTTCTTCCTTTCTTGGTTTGTTTTTCTGAACACGCTGTTATTGTGTCCGCCTCCCTTCCTAGCCCCTGCCGTGGCTGTCTCGGATCCAAGGATACAGCCATCAGCCTATCGTCGCTTCTCCTCAGAATGCCGTGTATCATTGTGGTGAGTCCATTAGCCGCTAAACATCCACACAGTGAGCCTGCTCAAGGTACCAGCAGCTACCTGTCTCTCTCCAGGTACTACCCAAAGGCATGCTGCGGCGTGGCACAGATCCGCGCTCCTCTCAATCGTACCGCAAGCATCGGATCTGCTACGATATACAAGCGGCATTTTGGAATCGCGTAGTTCCAAGCGATGAAGATATGAGCCCCTCTGTCCTGTCCTACCGACGCTGCACCACTTGCGTGCTGGGGCGAAACCTCTGTGGAGTACAAGAGAGACATGTGGTTTCGACGTTGGGCCGCAGGCCTCTCTCTGAGGATGTCGTCGACGTCAGGCCTCTGAGTATCTACTCTGTGCGATGGAGGCGACAAGAAAAGAGACATTCTGCGGCAGCCACTTGCTACGGTAGCTTATCTGATAGCAAGGATACATGATCCGGTACCAAAGCAGGATTTGCGAGGGTGGAAAAAGAAAGAAGAAACCATGAAACAAAAAAGGAAGGCCTTTCCTGGATTCTTGTCTCGGCTGTTGCCTTGCAATGTTGCACCTGGTTCCGCACCCTGTACATGCCAATTGCTTCGAGCCTTCGACAGAATCGCCCGGTGCGAAATGTCAACTCCTACCGGTAACAGATGACACAGACATTGCCCGCTTGGACGGCAGGCAGGCGGCCGGCCACTGCCCCAACCCCCCCGAGAGCTGGATAAATTACTGGAACGTGGTATCAACGTTAAGCTCCAGCTACCCGAGGAATAGAGTATTAACCTTGTGCTACCCCATGGGAACGAGGTCTGGGTGGGATGGTACACTGTGACCCCCGGATTTTCCATACTTGTGGAGAGGACTGGCGGGCTGTACGTCGTGAGGGTTGTCAGATCGACGGAGGGACTGCAGTAGATGCTTACTTACGCGTGGGTATAATCGGCTACATGGGGCGAAGTAAAAGTCAACCTTTTGCCGAAGTGATACGAAGGTAGTGGTGCGCAAGACATGCAAGAGGCCGCGATTGTCCAGGCCAGCAGCTTCGACGCATTCGAGGTATGGGGCGTGTATTCATCCAGGCTGGGCCAAGGCGATTAGTTCCCAAGGCGTCAGATCGGGCGACAGCTGGTCTTCGTTTTTCGTGAGAGGACGCTTGGCTCGATGCGTGTATCCGGAGGCAGACGGCCGACGACAGAGCACCGGCCGCTGTGGCATGATAGGTGGAGGACAGAGGGCTCCGCGAGCACCCAACCACACCATGGCTCTCGCCGCTATGAGGGACCTCATTGTTCGGTACGATGCGGGGTTCAAGCCAGGAGCGAAGCGTAGTGACTGACTGCTTATTTTCGGGGCCGGGCCCTGTCGTTGACCTTGGGGAGATGTGATGACTGGGTGTCGTGGTTGGGCGACGGAAGTTCTTCATACCTTACCAGGTTGTCCTGCAGGAGACGGCCTATCGCGGAGGACGTTGCCGAGAGAACTTGACGGGAGTGTTGGCGTGACCCCCCGGGTTCATGCCGTCGATGGGTTCGAGTCCAGGGCGAGCCAATGGCGGAGGCTGTCCGATATTACAAGCTCTCCGTGGCGGGGAGGATGGGCTAGTGGGCTAACGGCCACGACACGAGTCTGATTTCCCATGTGCCGATGGAACGAAACCCCCGGCTTCTGGGGATCCTTCTCCGAGAAGTGAGCCCTGAATGGATCCGGTCTCAGCCAGGATGGAACAGTAACGTTGGATCAGGGCCAGGCATGCTTTATCCCGTGAGGATGTCAAACCAAAGGAGCTT
This sequence comes from Colletotrichum godetiae, assembly GCF_030913485.1. NCBI lineage: Eukaryota > Fungi > Ascomycota > Sordariomycetes > Glomerellales > Glomerellaceae > Colletotrichum > Colletotrichum godetiae. Next base: position 216,550 of record NW_026851285.1, on the reverse strand, counting down.
ATGTAGTAAGGCGGGCGGTCCAGTGGGTAGTCATCGAAAGCCATGGAGTCTAGACTGTAACTGAAAGCTAGGCGGCGGCTGAGCTGGTTGTCGTTGAGCTCGACACTAGGCGGAAGATGATGTGGGATGACAAGTGAAGAGGACAAAGGGTGAGGGATCGTGGGGTTGTAGAAGAGAAGTGTGGTGTGAGGCGCACTGACCACCGCCGCATCCTTAATTCCAACGTCCCGTCTCCGTTCCTCTCAACAACACAGTAGTCTCTTCTTCTATTCCACCAAATAACCTGGAGTCAGGGAACCATGCGACGTAAAGATTTCCGACAAGTTACACCTGGTCATCAGGCAACTTCCTCCATCGGCAGTATCATCACTGGCTTCCTGGGCGACGACAGACAATCTACCATCGACTTCTCGCCAGAGAGGCCAATCACAAAGGCCCCGATTGCCCAAACGGGCTTGCGGGGCGTGCTGGGCCGAGCAACGCTGACCGCTCCTACTACCTAGTATCGATGTGTCAATCCCACTACCAGCGTGTAAAGCTGTCCAATCAGTATTTCGTTTTGACCTTAGAGTGGTAGTTGTGTGAGGAGACGCTGTGTCCCTTCTTCGTCAAAATCTTGGCATCTCGCTGGAAAACTCTCGGTCAGTGAGCTGAGTAGAACCGATGTGAAGGTGCGTTGATACATCGACCAACGTTGGATGAGCACCCATCTTCGAATGTTTCTGGGTATTAACTATCAAGCATTACGTTCGTTCTCTATAAACTCCATTTCTTGATCAAATCGTTACTGGCCATCAATCAGCTGTGGCAGTGTGTCCTCCTCTCTTCGTCGGTTTTCCTGCACTCTGCACGCTCTGAGACTGCCCCAGCTCCGCCACATCTTCTTGACTCCTCCCCGGCGCTTCCGCCGACGCAAAGATGCCATCACCATGCCCCGCCGCCTGCCTACTAGTACGTCTATCCCCATCATTCTCATAATCAGACACCCGCGTCCCGTCCGAGTCATCGCCCGAATCGCCGCCCCCGTGAACCCCGCCGATACCCTCCATGGTAAAAGGCGACGCCGTCGCCTCGTCGAGCGCGCCCAGCTCCTCGGGCGAGAACCAGCGCGGAAGAAGCCAGGCGCGGATGGGGATGAGGAGCATGATGAAGACGGGGAAGCCCACGGCGGCGACAGTCTGCGTGATGGCGAACGTGGCGCCGAACCCGACGAGCTCGATGGCGACGAATTCCCAAATGGCGCGGCGGCGACGGATCTGTTTGAGCGGGTGGTTCGGCGGCGTCAGGTTCTTGTCGCGCAGGAGGAAGAGGATCTTGAGGGTGATGCCGTTCCCTTCGAGGGCCTGCACGCCCATGACGAAGAAGAGGCCGGCTAAAACGCCGTGCGGGATGAGGTGGAGGACGACGAGGAGGGGGCCCGTCATTGTGCCGAGGGTCAGGAGGCCTTGGGCCAGGTTGGAGACACGTTGCTCTACTACGTGAGATGCTTTGACCACGTAGCTGCCCTTGAACTCGCCCTTTTCGTCCGTCTCGGGTTCTGATTTGCTAACTGTTAAGGAGTCGGTATGGAATGGAGCTTGCGGGATGAGGCCGTTGGGGAACGGCAGACCGAGGATGCCGGCTACTCCCGTGGTCAGGCCGAGCAAGAAGAGGTCCCAGTGAAAACCTGCCGGCTTCTTGAGTGGGAACTCGGTTCCCTGTGCGATGAGAGAAGACACTGTGCACGTTCGTGTTAGTCTTTGGTGGTAGCCTCGGATAGGGAGAGCCGAGTGTATGCTGCTTACCATTGTGATCGAACCAGAACAAAATGGTCAAGAGGATAGCAAAGGGGATGGCCAGGAAGACATCTCCGACAGGAATGTTCCAAAAATCCACAAGCCAGCTCCTGTCCGCCGTGGGCATAAAAGCGATACCCGTGGGCAGCACCTCCAAATCAACGGGCTTCATCCTGCCAATGTGCACGAAACCAGTGAAGAAGATGAGGGTGAGCGGGGTGCCGTAATCCTTGAGGAACACGCGCACGTGGTGATGGAACAAGCCGCTCCCGCCGACGCCCGCGCAGATGTAGGCGACCATGAAGACGAGTAAGGCGGCGACGATGGAGAGGTAAAAGGGCTCGGCGTCGCCCAGCCTCTGGAGGACCTGGATGCCCTTTTGGAGGTAGATGAAGGCCACGTAGAAGCCAAAGATGTCGCAGGGGAAGCGCGTGACGTAGCGGAGCCAGTTGCAAGAGTTTGTGACGGCGAGAATCCAGTGGAAGACTAGTGACCACCTGCCGTTGAACCGTTTGTAAGTATGTGATGGGATGGGAGGTGGAGGGTGAGGGTCTGGCAAGACTTACAGGCCGATCCAGCACATGAATGCTAGGTAGTTGGTGCCTGTTGGCTCCATGATATCGTACACGGTGTAGTTGAAGACTGTGATGGGGCCTGTGACGCCGACAATGACCAGAGGCTGGCAAGCTAGTAGAGAGAATACTACTGCCCCCAACACGGAAGCTAGAAGGACCTCGTTGACTCCGTATGTTGACCCCGTGCTAGTAAACATGTCGAGGGAGAATGCCAAAGCGGGCAAGATACTGCAATACAGGTTAGCTGAGTGTCGGAAGCCTAGCATCAGTGGTAACTTGAACAGCAACAGAGGGGGCCATGGACGGCAACATGGCGAATAAAAATGAGAAACACAATCTTCTCTATCTTCCATCCTGCCACACGACTGGCTTACAGGAAAAATGGGTGCGATGTAACGCTTCGAGAGAGGGTAGAAAGATCAAACCACAGATGATGACAGTAATACATACTTTGCAAAATACATGTAGACCGTGGCCGGGACCACACGATAGTCCCAGGCATCGGTCCAGTCACTGACGTAAAAGGGCGCCCTGCGACGAATGTCGTTGACCATACCGCGGAAAAGGTGTACTTTCCACCAGCCGCCGGGCCTGCGCGATGCGCGGTCGCCAGAGCCGGAGCTGTCGTTCCGGGTAGCGTCCCGGCCGGGCGAGGAGCGCCGACCCGGCAGGACCGCTTTTTCGTCCATGTTGGATACCATGGCCGTCGTTGTCGTTGTCGTTGTCGTTACCGTTGTCGTCGAGTTGATCGAGTGTACGTTTACTTGTAGTAGATGGGTTTCGGCGTGGCGATGCGGCACAGCGAAACCGCCAACCAAGGTAGTATGCTTTGCGGACAAGGAATGACGGTCTCTGCTAAACAGAATGCTGCAATTAAACCAGAGCAAAACCAAAAGATGTAGAAACAAGGCCAACGAGTTCAACCAAACGCGATTCGAGACCGATGCGCAATCATGTCGGCAAGAATGAAAGAGCCCTTCAAAATCGCTCTTGAAGCTCTATTTCAACTCCGCCGAACCGTTTGAGACTCTTCGTATACTGAGTGTCGGGCGATAGTAACCTGCGTTTCTTGATGGGCTCGTGATGTCCAGTCAGCGCCTTTGCGCCCGAGAGGGCGGGTTGGCGGGTTGTATTTAAGATGTTGTATCCGGACAGAGGTAAGACTAGAGCGAACCGGCCGAGGCAAGGTTTCTTCGCCTCCAAGTTGTCAAGACCCAGGCCAAGCCGGGGAGTGGTCCTCTCTCTCTCTCTCTCTCTCTCTCTCTCTCTCTCTCCCAATGACGGAGTGGAGATTCGCGGAGTCTAAAGCTTGACCAGTCCAGAGAATCGGCAGAGAATACGGGTCGCAGGTTGAAGTTGGAATTGGGTGGATATCGAAAAAAGAAAAGGCCGCGAAATGTTACCACAGACCCTTGGCTTTCTGGCAGAAGAGGAAGAAAAATACGCAAAGAGACAAGGGGGGGTGATCAAAAGGATGATTGATTTCCTGCGTCCTGACGGAAACGCTGAATCTAGATTGGTCGGCGAGACAATTTCGAAGAAGACACGGCCCCACCCCGCTGGATCTTTGAACAGGGAGCGTTCTTCGATAGGGATTCAACAGCAATATCGTTGTGGTGCCTGTTGAGTGACGAGGTATGTGAGTGATTTCCTGAGAGAAAGAGTTTGGCATCATCATGATTGAGTTGTCGCAATAGACTCACCGGAAGAGAGGTGACGGAAAACATGGCCATGACGGAAGTTCCTACACCACACCACACCACACCACATCCAATACATACCACATACCTAAGGTAAGGCAAGGTCACAGGTATCCCACATCACCCTTCACCCCGCCGCCGTCGGTCGCCTCCCGCTCCTTACCGTCACCGCCCTCGCCGAGTCAGCGAACCCATCACAACATATTGCAAAGCCGACGCCGAAGCAGGTCTCGCCACGTGCATATAGCCGCCTCCGACAGGTACCTTACCACCTGAAGTTGCGATATCCAGGTATTTCCACTGTCTCCGCTCCCACCATCCCCCCCGGCACCCCAAGTCTTGGAAACCCAAAGCAAATGAAATGAATGCCCTTGATTGGCTCTGCTGGAGAAATTGAAATTCTGCTTGGGCAGAATGAATGATATATTCGATACCCTCTTTTGGTTGCTTTCGTCTCTCTCTCTCTCTCTCGTATGAGGAATCACCGCTGCGCGCGCTGTTGTAGTTTTACTGAAAGGGTAGGTAGCTCGTCTTGCTGAAGAAACACCAATGACGTCTACTAGACCTGTCCAGCAGTCAGCACAATTAGTTCGTGCCCTCGTGCTCCTGGTCCGCCACAGACTCTTGTACAGTTTAGGTTAGGTACCTTACCCCGAGGTTAGCAAAGAACAACAAGTTTGCTTCGCTCCAACTGAACTTTTCCACCAAAGAGGTGTACCAAGAGGCCGGTGCTTGCGTGAAGATCCTTCGGCAAAACTGCATAGACGATCGGCAACGTTCTTTTCTTCACACGACACTTATCCTCGGCGCCGGTACATGCCAGGCGAACCCGGTGGGAAGTCACACGGCCAGACGGGCACACGTCCATCTTGCGATTCTGCCCACAAGATCGGGACCGCCCTATTCTAGTGCCGCCCTCTGCCACGCGCTGCTCTCTTCCTCCCTTGGTGTCTGCGTGCTTGTATGCGTGGTGCCCAATCGTTTCGCCTCGGCGTAATGCCAATTCTCGCTGGATATATCGGTCCATCTGGTCCCCTGCAGTCCCGGGGAGAAGAAGGATCACTCGAGATTGCATTAATTGCGCGGGCAGTCAAGTCAGAGTCTGTTGAGAGTACCTAGATACGTGTTAGAGTCCAAGTACGGTGAAGCTTGGTTGGGTCAGTCTAGAAACCGTACCAGTGGCAACTCTGACAAGCCTGACGGGATATGTCCGAAAGAGACCCAGTCCGCATCTCGAAGAGCACGGCACACATCCGGCCAAGAGTGCCCCTTCTTTTGCGATATGCGACGGCTTTGCTTTATCGGAGAATAAATACAGGCACCTGGAACCACCTGTTTCATTGGCATTGCCGGCTTCATACAGTATGTTTATCGGTGACGACGTGAGGGGTCTCCTAGTCAGCCTACCGTTGATGTCGTTCAACGGGGAGGAGCGCCTCTCACTGGTACTTGGCTGTTTACACATGAATACGTATAGATTATCCCACCCATGTGTCTGGGTTCGTTGGTTTAGACCACCAAAGTTCAGTTGCAGGCAGTTTGGGGCCATGGTGATGCAAGTGATTTGTTGCAAAGTGTTTCTTCTCCCCCCCCCCCCCCCCCCCCCCTTTCTCTTAGCACCAAGGTAATCCGTTGTCCCTCTCCCAGCTTAATCTACCTACCCGCATATCCCCTTTAATAATCTACCAAGAGAGCATGTTGTGTGAACCCCCTCCACATAACGGCTGTTGATTCCTCAACCAAGAACGGCCAGGCGGGATACAAACAACTAAAGGATTCCATTTGGTACGATGGCTGGAGAATGTCAAGTTATTTTCTTGCAAGTCTTACATTATGAAGCAATGTATAGATCACAGGGGACAAAAGTTTGAAAATGGTACGAGCGTTAGTCACCTCGTTCCCCTCTATCCCATGAGATGCTGTCCTTGTCCCTTGGGATCATCCAGGACTGAACCAGCAAGTAGCACCACCCGCCACCCATTTCACAACATCAAACCCCCTCTAAATGTCTGCTAACCAGGCCGGCCACCAGACATCACACATACACACACACCTTACAACTCAGACAATATCATGAAGGTCGGCAGCAGACAGCCACCGCACCTATCTCATTTCACACCTCCCTCTACAAAGCCCCCATGTTCATTCAATCACGTTCATCGTGTTCTCCTCATCAGAGATTGAAGCAATAAAAATAGGTAGAGATGTATCTACATAATTTCCTACAAGTACAACAACACGAAGAAAGTTGTGTTCCCTCCATCTTTACTCCAGAAAAAAGCCCCAAATGATGATGATGATGATGATGATGATATGCCTTCTACTAGTAACATATCCGCCATAAAGGGCAAGAGTTGAGAGAGATAGAGAGCCTAGTTCTTTTTTGGGGGAAAACCGGGGGGATGGAAAAAAAAAAATACAATTTGCGGCATGTTGGAGTCCGCGTGCCACTATCCTCCTCCTTCTTCTACGACAACTACTATAACATCAAACCTCACCTCCTCGGCGCGTCCTCAAGGCTCTTGAAAGTCGGCGACGGGCCGACGGGCGGCTGCTCAGGAGGGCTATCGACCTCCTCCGTAGGGAACGGCGGCGGCGCGCTCTTCTGCCCCTGTCCGCCAAAGTACTTTTCAAACTCCTGGTTATCGCCAAATGGCCGGGGACCGAGCAGGCGCACGAGGTCGTCGCGTGTCAGCATCTCCTTCTTGAGGAGCTCCTCGGCGACGATGCCGACCTCCTTCTTCTTCTCCGTCAGCAGGTCGCGGCACTGCTTGTAGGCCTCCTCCACGATGCGGTGCACCTCGGAGTCAATGGCCTGGGCTGTGGCCTCGGCAAACGGCTTCTGCAGCGTGTTCGGGTCGTCGTCAAAGTGCAGGGGGCCGACCTTCTCCGACATGCCCCACTGCGTCACCATCTTGCGGGCCATGTGCGTGACCTTGCGGAAGTCGTCGCTGGCGCCCGTCGTGACGGTCGGGAAGTGAAGCTCCTCCGAGATACGTCCGCCGAGCGTCATGGCCATGCGGTCCATCAGCTGCTGGACGGTCATGAGATAGGCATCTCCCTGGGGGAGGTACTGGGCGTAACCCAATGCACCCTGGCCACGGGGGATGATGGAAACCTTAAGAAGGGGGTCGGCGTTCTTGAGGTACCAGCCGCAGATGGCGTGGCCGGCCTCATGGTAGGCCACCGTCTTCTTCTCCTCGGGGTTGAGCACGAGAGACTTGCGCTCGAGACCTCCGATGACACGCTCAATGGCCTGCTCGAAGTGAATCATCTCCACTGTTTCGGCATTGGCACGGGCGGCTATAGCAAAGTTAGCATCGTGTTAGATTCAAAGGCTAGGCGTCGTATCAAACTTACCAACCAGGGCAGCCTCGTTGACGGCGTTGGCAATGTCGGCACCGGAGAAGCCCGGAGTCAGAGTCGCCAAACGGCCCATGAGGTGGTCCATATCTTCCTTGGTAACAATCTTGGCCAGGTGCACCTTAAAGATCTCCTGGCGACCCTTCATGGTCGGGCGGTCAATAAAGATGTGCCTGTCGAAACGACCGGGACGCATCAGCGCCTTGTCAAGAATATCGGCTCTGTTGGTGCCCGCGAGGACAACGACCTGCTCTTGGGTATTGAAACCGTCCATCTCTGTCAAGATCTGGTTCAGAGTTGCTTCGCGCTCATCATTGCCGCCCATGCGGTTTCCTTCCTGTCTTGATCGACCAATGGCGTCGATTTCATCAATGAAGATGATACAGGGGGCACTCTTGCGGGCGTTTGCAAACAAGTCTCGCACTCTTGAAGGACCAACACCGACAAACATCTCGACGAACTCGGAACCACTGACGCTGAAGAAGGGCACACCAGACTCGCCAGCGGTGGCCTTGGCAAGCAACGTCTTACCGGTTCCAGGAGGTCCGGCGAGGATGGCACCACGAGGAATCTTTGCGCCTAACCTCTCGAAGCGCTCAGGGGTCTTCAGGAAGCTGACGAACTCCATAATCTCTGTCTTTGCCTCATCCATGCCGGCAACGTCGCTGAACTTGACCTTGATTGCTGTCTCGTGGTTGAACTTCTTGGCCTTGCTCTTACCGAATCCGAACATTTGATTGCCGCCGCGTCCACCCATCGACTTGGTGGTGTAGTAGAGCAGACCGACCAGCAGCAGTGTGGGGCCGAAGGCGTAGACCAAGGGCATGATGCCACCTTCGCTGGCGTAGCTGACGGGGATGCGCTCCGAGGTCGGGATGCCGAGTTCGTTCTGGGCGTCCTCGAGTTGCTTCTCGAACATCTCTACTGAACCGATGGAGAAGTAGTACTGCATGTTGGGGTTGACACCCTCGTTTCCGCCGTACACCGACTGCACTCCATCTCTGTTCAGCTCAACGCGCACGCGGCCGGGATTCTTGATCACCACAAGCTTGTTGACCAAGCCCTTGTCCAGGAAGTTCTTCCGCAGCTCTTGCCATGTGATCTCCTTCTCCTGGCCGAAGATCATAGACTCGAAGAAGGGCAGAATGACGATCCAGACGATGGCGGCAACAATCAGGTCACCGGTGCTGAGCATGCCAAAGATCCATCTCTTGCCGCCCAAGCCACCGCCCGGTGCGCCGTCGTTGTTCTCTGAGTTGCGCCCTTCCTTCTGCTGCTTGCCCTGCTCACCCTCCTGCGAGTTCTTTGAGCCATCCTCCTTCTCCTTTGTCGGATTTTGCTCTTCGCGCATAAGCACCGTCTGCTCGTATTCGGAGAACCTCTTTGCGACCTGCGTCGAGACACGGAGGACCTTGGCGATGTCGGTGACGGTCATCTTCAGCCTGCGCTCCTTCAGCGTCAACAGAAGATCCCTCAGCTCCTTGGGAGCTCCCAACAACTTCATTTCCTCCACACTCTTGATGAAGAAGTCCTTCTGGAACCGAGGCAGTCTGTCGTTTTGTCCCATCTTGAGCAACGTGTCGAGCTCCTCCTCATTGAGGTACACCCATCCTTCGGGTAGAGGCCATTCTTTCCGTATTTGCTCCTCTTTGGACAACTTCTCCTGAGGGGCACCTTCCTTCTTTTCAGGTTCCTTCTTTTCAGATTCCTTCTCGTTCTTCGGGGGCTCGGGGCCGTTTGTCGAGTAAAACCGTGATCGATAGCAAGCTAGCGGAGCTTGCGGCCCGAGTCGTGCTGCTATCCTAGACGGCTGGAAGCGCATACGTGTTACCGGCTGCTGGGCAATCCTTACAGCTCGTGCGAGCTGCGCGGACTGGCGGAGAAACCTCGCCATGGTGGTATGTGTGTCTGTATGTCGCGGGGTGACGAGGCGGGACGACCGGAGTCGGGTGGAGGAGTATAAACCGCGTGCAGCAATGTGCTATCTCATTGATGCGCCCCAGTGGTCGTTCGTACAATGGTAGGTCGGGGGAAGAGGGAAAGTAGTCAATGGGTTTCTGATGGTAATGTAGAGCACCAGCCGCACTTATTTGCAGCGGTGGTGGTGGTGGGAGAAAATCGTACAAGGTGTGGTTGGTAATTGGACCAGGCGTTCCTGGAATGACTGTACGATGGCAAAAGCTCCCATAGTCTGAGTGATGAGTTCATGTCGGCGCCCCATCAAGGCCGAGATTTTAGCGGTGCACGTGACTCTCAAACTCCGTCCGCAGCCAGAGAGCAGAACCCCCCCCCCCCCCCCCCCCCGGGCCCACCCTGCCGCCTCCAGCGCTCCCCCCCGTCCTCGGCTAAGAAGGACCTTTCCGCCCGCAAACTCCGATAATAATGAATGACACCTTGAATCCCATTTATACCACGCGTTGACGAACAGGGTCTAGAGTGGTCCCGCTCGCTCAATTCTCCAGGCTCCCGACGACGTACGTGTATCATTTAGTCATGTCCAGAGCCTTGGGCGCTGTATCATTTAGTCATTCTTTACTCCGCAGTATTCCTGTTATTCAAATGTGCACATTATATCAAAGGGCTTTTCCATTGTAAGGTAAGGTAGGTGGCAGTTACTGGAACAGCGTCATGTACAGGTCAATTCCGCCACTCTATGGCAGGGTACAACGTACTATGCTAAATTCTCCCTACAATTCTCACCAGCCATAGCTCCGTTCAGCAGGCTAATTACTCGTACATGCGTTAAATGGTTCGTGATGTCGTCTCATATATGCACATTATGCAACCTATAATGTTCTGTCCAGTGACCACCTTTTTGACGCGGTTGCCCGTCCAATCAGATATTCCGGCGCTGCGGACTTACTAAGAGGGTTTAACCCACGTTGCCGTTTTCCACCGTTGGGTACGCACCGCCGCTCATCTCTGCCCAGTCCCAATCTAGTGTCATGGGGAGTGCGAACAGATCTTGCGGTAGAAGAGGTTGCTGGAACGGTCCGCCCATGTTTACCGGCGGCGAACGAGCACTGTTCGGCCCTGCGAACCCTGTCATTTCGCCAAAGTTGTTGAAGTTTGGTTGTTCTGGTATGCTAAACTCCTGAGGCCAACCAGCAGACGGAAGTGCTGGTGATGGTTCTCGCATTGATGTGGTCGTCATGGGACTGAATCCGTGCCTTCTCCGGTTCGCTTCGCCATTGAAGTCGGGCGACAATTGGCCGTTTGTCGTCGATGATGTAGCTGCACCGTTCATGGATTGGGGAGTCGGGGTAGTGACGGAGACGGGCCTGGGTGTGTGTGTTGATGCGGCGGGGCTTGACGAAGTCTTGACAGCGGCGTCGCTCTTTCGTTTCCTACGCGAAGACTGCTCCTTCTCCCCCTTTTCGATGACGAGCTTGGCTATCCTCTCAAACTCTGAGCACACACCGAGCATACGGTGCACACCTCCAGTCTCTGCTTCTTGGCCCAGCATTGACAAGAAGTTGACCACAAGGTTCATCAACTTGGTGTCGGATTTGGCTCTTGGATCCATTGGATTCTGCAAAATGTTTCCGAATAGCGTCATCAGCGCCGATACCGGGAAGTACAGAATGAGCCTATGAGGCGAGGTTAGTTATCATAAGCACAGCATTCAGCGTCTTGAGTCTACGTACCAGACACTTGGGGAATCACCCTGCGGCATGTACTTGAGAAGCGAGATCGATGCTCGGGCGGCGGCGGTACAGAGCGCCGCAGAAGAGAAGACGCGGGGGTTCAAGGGTTTGGCGTTGAGCCCCTGAATGGCATAGTTGGACAGGCGACTTGTCCAGTATCCGTGGTGAACTGACATGCGGTGAATCGTCGTCAAGCAGTTGTAGTAAGTTAAGTGAAGCATGGCAACGTGGAGAATGAGAGGCGTATGCGACGCCTTGATCTCGTGCTCTGGTCTGAAATCGATCGGGATCCTATCCTTCCATTCCTCGAGTTCCTGATCGAGCTCTCCAATGGTATTGAGAAGCTCTCCACTCGATTGCTTTGTAGCCTTGGTCGAGTACAGCCGAGAGTAGACCTTGCTTTCGATTGTCGCAAACTCGCACATCACTCGGAAGAGGTTCATCTTTCCCTTGCCGTCAGCCAGAGGAATGTTACCAATATTGTCTTCCGGATCAGCATCGGGTAGCTCAACGTTCATATCGTCATCGTCCTGAGCTGGCGGGCGGCCCGCTCGGAGGCAAAGATCCTTGTCCAACATGTAGGCGATCCAGAACACTCGCTTTCGCTGTTCAATCTCAATGGGGTTGAGGTTAAAGCCAGTTCCTCTCTTGTGAAGGCCAATGCTGTGTGCGAGACGAATAGACGTGGCGACCAAAAGGAATGTCGGCTGAGGGTTGGGAGTTCCTTGCATGAAGAGGGCCATTCCGAGCAAGGCCTGCACACTCAGCAAGTCTGTGTTGCGCATCGATAATTCGGCAAAAGTTCCCAAAGCGTTCTTCATGTAACCCCAAGCCTTGTCATCCTCCTCCTGTGGTACAAGATTGCTCATGACACGCAGACGATGGGCAAAAGCCAAAGCACAGTTCAAACTCGCCCACCAGCCGGTGCCCTCGTACGGATCGTCGGAATATTGTCGTTCGACCAGATGCATGAACGTAGGTTGATGGAACAGTGGGAACATGCAGTTGAAGTTCTCAAAGAAGTCTTTCAGCAGAGACAACGCCTCCGTCTTGGGGGGCAGTGGCCGGAAGACTGGGCGGCGGAACAGATCGCTGAAAACCTCGGGTTTCCAGGCAGTCCACTTATGGTCGTCGATAGAGACTTCGGAAATCATTGCCTGGAACGAGTTGTCTCCCGTCTTCTCGTTCACCCACTGAATACCCTTGGGGGAAAAGATGGAGAAGCCTGACGAGGAACCGATGTATCGCGTCTCGCCACTTTGGTTCGTGACCAGGGAGCACATGAGCTCAGAAAGCGCCTCAACCTCCTCCTCGTTGCCCTTCTCTTCGGATACGGAGGCCCGGCGCTTGTCTGCTTCCTTGGGATCTCTGTGCGATTCTTTGGTAGGCTCGGGGGACGTGATGGCGCTATGTGGCGTTGACATGGTCTCGTTCTGCCCCGAAGTTGCCTGGGACGGGGACGTCGGGTTAGACGCAGCTTGGGATGCCTGTCTCGACTGCTGTTGCTTCTCTGCTAATCGCTTTTCGAGTGTGCCCAGATCCGTGTCACCGTCGTCGTCTTCGCCAAGAAGGCCTACGCAATTGATTAGAATCGCGTGGAGTCACATATCATATTATGCATTACCAACCTGAAAGTCTCAATAGATTCTCCATGCGACCCAGGCGGTTCTCGAGTCCTTCAATGTACTTTGCCCTGGCCAACTCGTTAGTCGGATATCGCGGAAAGGACAGTTTGAACACCTATCGGCGTACCCTTTTGGCGGGTTGCGCTTCTTTTCGACCTGGGTGAATACGCAATCCGTCTTGTAATTTATGCAATGGCTGCAAGCGGGCATCTTGCCGTCGCACTTGATTTTCTTCTTCCTACACATGTCACAAGCCTGTGGGCGCAGATGATCGGCGTAAGCGTTCTACTCTTCATCACGGCAGAGTCGGCGATACTCGCGCCAGTCTAGATACTTACCCTCGCGATCCTTCTCCTCTTTGCCTCATTTGCATCGTCGAGGAGGGTGGATGGGTCCCCGAACATATGCGCCGCCAGGTCGGGGGGCATATGCGTGACGGGAAGGCCGTCGGGAGTGTAAGCGCCAAAGATCTGCGGCGGCTGGTTCATCATCTGGGGCGGCCCCCCCATGTGAGGCATCTGGAAGCCCATGTGGTCCATTTTGGACGAATTGATTCGGTGTACACCGAAGCCGGGCACTCGCGGGGTTGTCGTCGGGACACGAGGTCCGGGGTGGGTGTGGTTTACTGCGAGTGTGAGAGAATGCCGGTGAGCGCGGGAAGTGCGCGGATTGTCGTCGGCGAGGTGATCAGAGTGCTTATGGAGCGACGCTGGCGCAATGGGACTAGGAGGGTGTCTGAAAGACAGACGGGAGTGGAATAAGGATTTAGGTTGGGGGTTTTCGAGGATGAAGTAAAAGACGAAAAGGGCCTAAAACAAATCGGCCTGTCACGGTATTTGCAAGCAGGTAGCGTCAGATGGCTAGCGCAGCGGCAGAGCGGTGGTTGCTGCTATTCGCTCGGTACTGCGGTGGCTTGGTCGATTTGTTAACGCCGAGAGGTGGACTTGTTTCCGTAGCGGACCTCCCAAGGCGATAGACCCCGAAGCTCTTCGTTTTGGGTCTGGCCTGGAACCCGCAGTGGTGGAGTATCTCGTCAAGGTGAAGCTCGAGCTGAAGCAGAGTGCGAAGCGGTTAAGTTAAGGTAATCGGGGTGGCGTGCGAAGTCTCGTCGGGATGGTGGACCGTGGGATTGGTCGACTAATCGAGTTGATGAGTTTGAGTTGTGTTGAGAGGGAGAAAGAGAGTAATGAGTTTTGCCCCATGCCGGGGGGGGCGAACGTACCTTTGAGACGTAGGAGGGGGGACTTGGGTGGTTATCGCGTTCGACGTCTGAGAAGCGGGCAGTTCTAGCAGGTTAGGACGGCTAGCTAGAAGAGGGGGAAGAGGGGGAAAGAAAGAAGAGAAATTGACGGCCAAATGATGGGACGGAAGGACGATGAACAAAAGAGAATGGAAGAGCTGAGCTGGGCAGTATTGGTATCACACAAGTCGTCATCTCCAGGTGGGCTTTTCCACGGCTTGGGGAAGGGGGGGCAAACGGCGTTACAGAGTTGCAAACTTGCAGACTCGTCCGTCAGTGTGCTTGCAGTGGCATTGGTCAGCGGGGCGTAGCTTGACCGGGGGGGAGGAGGAGGAGGAGGGGGAGGGGGGGGGGGCCACTGGGTCTTGTTTCGCTGCCCGTGGTGCTCTCCCAGATCCCCCAGCTGTAAGGTACCACGGCATCCGTACCTACCTTACCATTAAGGTACCTGCCGGGGGGTACCTTTTCTCCAGGCGTGCCTTTCTACGTACCATAGGTAGGTGTTTTACGCCAAGTGCTTGAAAGACGAATACCAGACCTACCGTAGTATACGGACAGTATCACCAAGGGGTCATTGGAGGCAGGCGAGGAGGTGATTCGGGAAGGGACAGACCCAACTTTCCATCGCTGCTGCTCTTGCCCGCCGGCCCGGAGGATGAAATGGTACAGGGATGACAATGGCAGGAAGCGAGAGAGAGCTACTTTCCTCGCCAGATCAATGTAGGTACGGATACCCAAGGTAGGTACCGTGTAGGGCACTACGTATCCGTACCTTATTCATGAACCGAATATGGCAGTGTCTCGTAGGAATGAAAGAGGGCACATCGCACCCAACTGCATCTCGTGCAATAACCCGCGCCTCTTTATTACTCTGCCACGTTTTTTCGACTCCCCCAAACGTCGCTTTTCTATTTTGGTTTGCTGCCTTCGGCTACCTCATCTGCCATTGGAACATCTTGAAAGCCACCACCACCACCACAAGGCACCGGTAATGGTGGTGGTGTAGAGTTGCTTCTCCTCACCAGTCAACGGCCCTCTCATCCCAACTTCAACGCCAATTCGCTCGTCTACCATGCCTGTTGGCCACTGGAACATACTGTCTGACGCTTCACGGATCATGACTCGGCACTTTGATCGACGCTGCAAAGCTAGGTACAGCTGTCAGGAGAAGAGGCAGCGCAAGATCATGCATCTTAGATCCGTCCCGCGGTACGAGGGATGCCAGGAGACACGTCCCTCACGAGCCGCGACGCCAAGATGGGCGTCTACTCCCTCACGAATCCGACTTCCAGGTTTTCCGCCGCGTCGGTTCCAACTTCCAGCCTGTGGACGCCACTGACCATGTGAGGAGAGTGCCTGGTCTTCCGTAGCGGACTTCGTCTCCCGCGTCTTGGCTTCCACCATTCATCACTTCACCGTCATGTAGGTCCCTCACCCTCCACTCCCATCCCACTTTACCGGCCTAACCCCCCCAAATTTCTAACCCTTTTGATATCGGAATTGTTCTTTTGTCTCAGCTCTCGACTACCCCTACACGGCAATACCCAGCATTCGCAGACCTCCTCCGGTCGTTCTCTCTGTCACTCTGCGACCCCTGGCGCGGCACCATGTGCGAGGAACACTCTCGCGACGAATCACGTCGGCTGAATCGGCTTGACAGGCCCCATCTACCGCCCGTGCGGCGCCATCTGCAGTGCATGTACGGATACCTTAATCAATCTCCCTCCCCTGGGTCTTCACTCCTCTTACAAGCTGGGCTCCTCCACGTCCCGAGCGTCCGAAGACGTCCACTTCTCCAACTTCGAACTTCACCTCCGCAACCGAGGAGAAGGCGCCATCGAAGCAAGAAAAGGGAAGAAGAAGGGTGGACACGGGACGGATACTTACCAACAGCATCACGAACTCTACTCGTCCCTGTACTTCAATCAGGAAGGCAGCTCGGTATCCATCAATGTCTAGGGGGCCATGCTTCCAAGAAACCTTTAAATCCTCAGAGGGGAAGATGAGTCTCCTCGTGGCTCGGACAGCTCTCTTCAGTCTTGACGGCTAGACTAGCTCGGAATCAGCCCAGGAACAAGGGTTTGCTTGATGTGACAGGCACAAGCGCAGAACCTTCTGTCCCTCTCTCTCTTATCTCTTACTCTTTCGCAGTCACAGACGCTAGCCAACCGCAACGAGGGAAACTCCCGTTCGGCGTAGAGCACGGAGAATCACTCGCATGCGCAAATGGCGTGCCGGCCTGGGCTCGACACGGAGTTATCTCCCGTTTGCGGTACCGCTCGCAGGCATTGACGGAGCCCCCACCCCTTAATCGATAATGGCTTTACCATTATCGGGGCCTGTCTGAAGCTATGGTAACAGCTTATTCACAACTGCTCTGACTGTCGGAAAGTGAGGCCTCTTTGCATGTCCAACCAGCTCGGCGAGGCTTGCATCCAGTCGGCCGGGTGGAGTGCGCGCGCGGGAGGCGGGGGGCTCAGCTGTTTGATCCGAGCAAGCCGGTACAGATATCTCGAGATCCAATTTCAATGACTCCATGATATTCCATCCCAGGCAAGGAAGAATGGGGAAACGCTCTACGAATACGGTGCATGGCCTTTGTCGTTGGAGACCGAAGCTCAAGACCAAAATCGTACTGACATAGCTACGGCAACCCAGCAAGATCTCGTGCTATCGCCTCGCGCCTCGGTCTTCAATGCCTCAAGTTACGCCGCCGCTGTAATGTGTTGCGCCGAGGTCCGCAAAATTACTAGAGTCCTTCTCGAATAACCATCCCGGGCCTGTGTACGGAAAGCAGGTGCCATCGATGCCGTGGGTGGTTCATACTGGTCTCGACACCTTCGGACGGTTGAAGATGCCGCAGGGTTCGAAGAAGTGGAGACTTCGAGACCGGGAGAGATGTGGGCTCAAACTGTCGAATCAAGGTTCCTACTCCAAGCTCGGGTATTATGCGAGGCTCCTAATGTATGGAGCAGGGAGCTCCGGCCTGATGGAGGCGTATGCTGACTTGCCCCCGTGTATGAAGCACTGAAGCAGCCGAAGCCACGACCATGTTATACGAGAAGTATCGCAAGATGACAATGGGCAGATGAGGCTCGACGCTCAACGACACTACGACGCTAGCCTCGATGTCTTTGCAACAACTCGTGTAGTCATGAGCGGCCTCGGATGTGCAGTCATATGGAGGACGCTTCACATACACACACGACGCCCATCTGTTCCTTCATCGAGACCAACTGCCCAAAAAAAGATGTTTCATCCCGTGTTGTAGATGACGGTACCGGGGAATAGGATGGGATGAGATGGTAAACACTGAATAAACACCTGATGGATGAGACACCCGCCTTACAGGAAGCAGCAGTCCACTGCAAGTGCCTACCCAATCGGGATCGTGTAAGACGCTGCAAAGAGAAAGACCAGTAGCTTTCTCTGCCAGAACAAATGAAGATGAATTTGTCATGGTTAAGGCGCGGCCTAAGCGGGACGCAAGGTTACCGGCCCCAGAATTCTGGGATGGGGGGGGGATTGGGGTGGGTGATTGCTGAAGGAAAAAAAGAAGAAGCTCGACACGACCATTTTCTTGTCTGGTTCCCACCGTTTCATACATGTCTCAAGATGGTTCACCAAAAGAATGCGACTCCACCATGGAAGGCAACAACTCCCGTCTTCTTCTTCTTCTCCCCCAAAATTCAAACTCCGCCTCTCGGTAAGCGTGTTCCTTGAACTCGGGGTCCGCGTTTACCAAGTTTTCGTGCAAATCTTACGAGCACCCCGCTAAGACACACGAGGAGGCAGCCCGAGGCAAGGAGGGAAAGAAAAAGAAAAGAAGAAAAAAGGTCTTCTTGCTTTCCGGATACGTACCTTACTCATACTCACCCAACTCTTTCCAAGACCGTCCCATCATCAACACAGCCGCACTTCCGGTCCCCTTTACCCCCCCGGTCTTGCTACATTTGATCCTCTTCAGGGGACGATCGGACGGGCACACATGCGGATACAAAATACATGGCATGTTCATCATCGCAAGTGGATCCCGCAGCGGCAGAAAGCTCGAGTGAGATAAAGTTCTAGTCACATAGAACTTGGAAAGGCACTTCCATACGCGGAAAGGTGACACGCCTTTTTTAACGCATGTGGTTTAAACGCGTACGCATAAGGCAGATAAGATATAGAGGGAGCAGAAAGAATCATTGGGCAAAAGAGGTCGGATAGACTTCATCTTTTCTTTCTCTCCCCCTTCATGGCCGTGGCCAGGGAAAAAGGTAAAAATCTAATGTTGCCCTTCCCCTCTATCCCCTTTGGTCCGTCTCTGACCTATGTCTCTCTCTCTCTCTCTCTCTCTCTCCCGTCTCTTGAGGCGAGACTGAAGAAAGGCTTATCTACATCCAAGCAAGTCGAACGCTCGCCTTAACTGCGGATGCCAAATGCTATTGCGGTCCGAAGCCGGCGTACACATGCGTGCTTGTAAAATAAAATAAAAGTTTTGAATCCATATCGCCGCCTCCTTCTCCATGGATTCACTTCCGCTTCCGCACGACCGGAACGCAAAAGGGCTCACATCAGATGTGCCAGAAACTCTCTCAACGCCAATCCATATGCCGTCGTAGGGTCCGCAAAGATGGCACAAAGCAAAAAAAGTTGCAAACCACCCCCAACCACCCAAACCCCCCAAATAGGTACTAGTAATTATCGTTTGAAAGATTGGTAAGAATGTACAATACGCTTCAAGGTACGTTGTTGGTGTCCCGGCGTTGCCCTTGAGCTCGGCATTGGCCGAGCTGGGAATGAAAAAGAAGAAGGGAAGAAAAGGGTGAACAAAAGGAGGTGAATTCACATGTCTTCGTGAAACCTAGAAGCCGAACCCCGAGAGCCCCGAGACCCGTCCTGCGAAGGTAAGGTCCGACCAATTGGGTCCCGACCGGGGGGCTGTAACGGGACGAACGGCGGATTTGACTGCGGCGAAGCTGCCGGAGGCGGAAACGGCGCCGATTCGGTCACGGGCGTTCGGGCCGGCGACTCTTTGAAGACCACAACACCGCTTACTGGCCTCATGGGCGAGCCGAGCGCGAGGCGTGTTGTTTGGCCGTTGGGGTCGAAAAAGGCTTGGGAGTCCCGGAAGTAGACTGATTCGTCGTCGTTCACGGCGGCTGAGGTGCCATCGCGTGGGTCCGTGTAACCGTCGCCTCCGGATTGTAGAACAGAAGGCAGTTTCCTGCCGGCTACTCGGACAAAGCCCCTCTCGCCGGTTTCGGAAGGCTCGCTAGCCCTCCTTGAGGAAGGCTTGTGAGCCGCAGCCATCGCGCCTGCTCCGGCCCCGGCGCCAGCGGCCGCTGTTGTGGGATCAAATGATAACGACCGTTGAACCATTCCGCCGCTGTTGCCACCGGGTGGGCCACCAGAACCGGTGAGAATGCCTCGTTTGCCGGCGCTGGCCTCGCTTAGGCGGAACCGTCCACCGGAACGCTTTCTCCACCGAAGGGCGAGGAATACGAGCACCACAAGGAAAGCCGCTCCAGCCAAGCTTCCAACGACGCTTCCGACGACGGTCGCCGTTGGCGTTGGCGAGCCACTGCCGCTAGAATCATCCGAGGTGGAGGTCGAAGTGGGCGCTGCCGTCCCTGCCGCGCCGCCGCCGCCGCCGCCGATTCCACCGGCGGTCCCATCTCCGGAAGCTGTCGCGTCACTCGAGGGGGATTGCGAGGCGCTCGTGGTAAAAGTAGATGTGCTCAATCTGCTAGAACCCGAAGTCGAGGTCGATGCCGATGTCGAAGTTGCAGTCGAACCCGAGTTGGAGCCCCATGTCGTCGATGAGAGGGATGAAAGTATTGAATCAGTAACGCTTGTTGTGCCAGACGAAAGCTGGCTAGATAAACTGGTTGTGGTAGAGACTGAGGATGAAGAAGAGTTTGTTGAAGTAAGGAATGCTACACATTGGGTCAGCTGCTTCGGTCTGGGACACACGATAAAGGGGAAGGCGGCGCACAAATCGTTGAGTTTGACTGGCCACTCAACGTAGGGTAGAGTGACGGCGCAGCTTCCGAAGGTGCTGGAGTCGATAAAGGATCGGACGTCAAGGAGATATCTTGACTGGTGGAAGAGTCGGTGGACGAGGATGTCGTGGGCGCTGGTGTCGACAGCACTGAGTCATTCGTCGTGCTAGAAGACGACGAAGAGGAGGATGTTTCGGTGGACGAAGTTGAAGATGGTACCGCGGCAATTGACAAGTCAAGGGCGGCACTGGTGGTCGATGAAGCATCCACGGTGGCGGCAGTCGGGAAGATAGTCTGGACCTGGATAGGGGAGCCGGTGGCATCGACTATTTGAATGAGGGAGACGGTCTGGACAACGATTCTCGGTGCGGCGGCGCTCGACGAGGTGGCGGCGTCGGGGCTGGGAGTCGTCGGGCTGGGGTCGGCGTCGGTGTCGTCGAGTTGGCGATGGTGGTGATGAGCATTCTCGGGGGTGGCTGCACGTTGGTTGTGTAAATGATAATGATTGTGATGGTATGAGCGGGCCTGAGGGAGTGAAGACCCGCGCAGTGATTTAGTCATGGCGTCGACGGGGTGGCGTTGGGCCAAGTAGGCTGAGCTTTTGCCCCGGCCGTTGTGTGGTTGGTTGTCTTTTTTGGTAAACTGGGGGAGGCGAATTGCAAGCCGGCGTGTCCCAAGGGCGGGAACGGGAATAAAGATAGAACAAGGTAAACGAGTGACTGGTGTTGGATCACCGGGTAAGTAAGCGAGTGTGTGTGTGTGTGTGTGTGTGTGGTTTGTGTTTGGATGGGAATTGTCGATCTACTCGAGTTCCATTCTTGGCATCCTCATGGCCATGTGTCGATGAATGGTACTATCGTCTGGTGGTTGGTGGTGGTGGTGGTGGTGGTGGTGTCCTTGCAATGGGCCGCGCGAATGCAATTTTCCCCTCGTTCCGAATCAACAGATGGTCGTTTTCTTTCCCCTAGACTCTTTCCGAATTTTCTGGATGTCGTGTGTGCGCAAAGTGCGGTGCCTCGGAAAGGATTTAAAAACCAACAATAGGAAGGGACCGTGGACAGTTCGTGTCAGCCGTTTCTCGTTGTTCGTGTTCGAGATCCTTTGTCTCCCTTGCATCCGCCAGTTCTCATGGCCGATGGATCAGGACGATGGCATGGCGGCGTAAGCGTGTGTAGTTGGCAAGAGGCGAAGAGAAGCGGGAGGAGTAGGAGCAGTAGGAGAAGGAGGAGGGAGGAGTAGAAGAAGAGTAGAGACAGATAGACGCCCTGGATGGGGGGGGAAGGGAGTGGAGTGAGCAGGCACGATGATAATAATAGGCAATGGATCGATCGTAGGCCGGGAGTGTAATAACATGCAATATGGAAAGGGAAACAACGCAGGTCCAGTCAAGTGGAAAGTCACACCTCTTCGGACAAAGTTGAGCGCTTCGACGTGTTCTTGCCCTGGGGGGCCCTTGAACCACCTTGCTTACGGAGTACCTATGCTTGGGAAGAGAAGGGATACCACACTGACATTGGGACAGAACGCACTGCAGTTGGACTAGCAGGACGGGACTGGACTGGCACACCACACACCACACACGCAGCAGATTGCAGTCACTCGCAGGTGGGAAGATTTCGATAATCTCGCTTGATATTGGCGAGTGGCTGCTAGCTGGAGGACACCGCGTCCCATTGGCCAACCAGACGTCGCCAAAGTTGCAGTGAGCAGTTCCACTGTCCACTATCACGGGGAGCGGCCCCCCCCCTCTCAGTGCCCCCAGTTGGCAGTGGCCCCCCCTCTCCACCAGCGATGGGCCGACCAGGAACGGGCACCATGGGGCCAGGGACAGGGGACAGGGGACAGGCAACATGCACCCCATCGCCATGGCGTCCTGTCCTTTTTTTTCTTGTTCCTCTCTCACGCACTCTGGTGCCTGTCACATCAAGGTCCGCACAGTACGCCAATCAACACACGGCGTTACATTCAGCGCAACCTTCATGTCCAATCGAACCTCACAATGCAGTGACTGCACATTACCGATTGCCTTTGGATGAAAGGGCAAATGCTAACGACGTTACGACAGGCAGGCAGACGAAGAAGACGGAACAATCTTGCCAAAGCACAGGCCCATCGGTGGCATGAGGGAAACACAGAAGAAAAGCAAACGAGAAACATCCCGCCGATCAAATCAGAGGTGACAGCAACAAGCACACACCCACCATCCGTCGGGGATGAGATGAAATGAGATGATGCATGGGACGAAAGAGGCACAAGAGGACCAAAGGAGTCTGACTAAGGCACCGCGTCCAAAATACCTACAAGACACACGAGACACGACACACGAGGTCCAAGAAAGGAATGGCCTGCGCGAGTCCCACGAATGTGTCTCGTTTTCCCTTCCAAAAAAAAAGAAAAAAAGTCTTTATTTGGCTACAACGTCCGTGTCCCTGAGCAATTCGACGCCCACGGTTCTGCGCTTTCCATTGGCGCCGTTGGTTTCGCCCACGAGATCATGGCGGCGCACGCGGCGCAACCCGCTTGACCAACTGCCAGCCAGACACGCCAGAGTCCAGAGAGGTCTAGACCAAACATCCATATGTCTCCCGGGTACGGATACGCTATCTTACGAGACTAATGTATCTACGCAAGCTACGGATACCAACAATGACGAGGCATCTTGACGCTAGAGACAGAGGTCCATGAAGGATCGGCCACCTTCCCCAAACCGATACCCACGGATACATCAGGAGGGTCAACGGCTTTGCAGCTGCATTTTGGAGAATGGAATCCCAATGGAATAAAAAAATTCAGAAACAAAATGGGACAACGGACGACGACACAGACCAGTACCTATTACCGACTCCACTATTTCAACTTCCTGTGTGTCGTCGTCGCTCAGCTACGGCCACAACCACAGCTACACCGACGCCAACATTTCAACAGTCAACACTTGTCATAGCCACTAACATAAAGTCTTTGGGGCTTCAAGTCCATCATCGATAGGCGGCGCACAACGAGCCAACCATATTGGAGAACGCGAGAAAAGAAATTAAGAAAAGAAAAATACAAGCGAAAACTCGATTCGAGAATGCGACCAAAAAGTTTGTCCACGCACAAATATCGAGGAGGCATGCGCCAGAATCAACCTGTGCAACCACCATTGAAACCTCCAGTCTCGCCATACTATCTGCGAGCCGCCTACCTACCTACCTTACCAGTACTCTTCACTCCCCCGTGGGTTGCGCCGACTTGTTCGCTGCTTCTGACCTGTATTCAAATCATTCGCAATCCGTTGGGCGGCTCCGTTGGGGGAAGCTTCGTGGCGTTCCCTGGCTTTTCCTCACCTCGTACCACAGATATCCCCCACCTCGTATTCATCATGGAGGAACCAAAGTTTACGAATCCTCGCAACCGCTCGCTTTTCCTCATCTACGATCGCTTCTGAATAGAGTCTTCCATAAGCCGCATATGATGTTGTTGTTGTTTCTTCTTGTGGCCGCACGGATACGGCATACAGTGCGCGGTACCTGCATCTGCATCTGGACCCCTGCCCTGGGCTCCAGTTCTTGGGGGCCCTTCAAGGAGTTCGTGGGGCGGTTACACTTTCAAGTTTCGCTACCATGGCCGGCGTCCCGGGCGAAGAACCAAACGAAACGTGCGGACGAGACGGACGGGACGGATTAGCCCCTCTCCATCCTCCAAACGCATAATATCGAAAGGTGTTATGGGCGAGGGGAGGGCATGCTTTCAGGGCAAAGGCACAGCAAACGCCGAACGCAGAGAAACGATGGCAGAGCACATACCCGCATCAGCACCTACACGAAATGAATATTGGCTGCTGTGCATGCGACCTAACCAAGGATTCCCCTCAAATCCAGCAAGGTGAGCCTGGCGAGGTAGCAAAGGACTCAAAAGAGAGAGCCACTGGGGAACAATTGTTTCCCGTATGCCGAATCAACCGGGGGAAGACAGTTTTCATACTCGCTCAACTTTGAGCAACGTCTATAGAACTGTCTACGATAAATTCTTCCGTGATGGGTTCTAGAAGCGGGTGGCCAACGAAAGTCGAGCACCCACATGCCGTTAAGATGGGAGGGGGCTTTGATCTGGTTTTCTTCTCCTAGTACACGGCAAGTCGCAAGCCTGTTCTGTCGCCCGTGTCTCTCTGTGTTGGAAGCTTGGCGAGGCTCGGCGATCATGGGACGAATTTCGTTTCCATCGAAACAAACACTGGGGTAACCTGGACCCCCGTCTCTGTTGATGCCCCTTTCCCTTTGCCCCGTTCTATCCCTCGGCGTGACGGAAGCTGCTCTTTCACAGCCTCACTGACAATGGAGTCTTTTACTGGCGCCCCAGGTATGAATTACCCAGAATTTAGGTGTTCGGCTTCTTCCCCGTTTGGAGGTCATAACTTATGTGTTATCATATAGGTTTGATTTGGCAAGTTGAACGATTGTATGAGACGGTTTAGCGCGTCTCAGGAGGCTCTCTGAATTCTGGGACCGTCGAAAGTGCTTTCTCATACGACAGCGCAACGAGCGTTATTCCAGCATTCGTACGTTTTTGCACCAAGCACATTGTCACTCGAACCACGGCGTCATCCAAGACCAAGCACGGCATTGGAATGACAAGGTCTCCACGGCGGTACGTAATCCTCCCTTGAACCGACCCTGTTCCCGACGGGCGTAAAGTGGAGTCCAATGAGAGAGAAAGGCTTGCAATTCTTGGCTTGTCGAATGTCGAGAGCCTGGGGGTGCTGTCGATGGTTTGGCTAAGACTGCTGTGCAGATGTTGTGCAGCGCAAATGGGGGTAACAGTCTACCACAGTGTCCGTACCACAGGAACAGTCGAAAAAGTGCGCGAGACAACAAGAGTCCATGAGAGCACGTTCATTACCATCCCGGCGGGTTTTTTTCATCTGGGCGCGTTCCCGAGACGACAACGGGCAACTACCGTTCTTATAGCTCGCATCGAATTCTTCATGTCTGCTCTTGGATGGACCGCACGGGGTTCTGCGAAACTACGACCAGCTTAGCGTAGAAGTGGCCGTGGGCATGGGCCAGAACGCACGATGTCTGGATTACCCGTCTGCAGTCTGTTCTCTCTTGTTGTCTCTTTCTAGACCCATCCTTCTAGAAACCTTGGACCCCGTCGTCCCGACGGACGAACGTCCACCTGAAGATGAGGGAACTGGCGCCGCTCAACCATGTCTATCAACTGCCGGGCGCCGTTTTAATTTTCTTTCTTTCTCCTCTGAACGGATATCCGTACCCGGCAGGCTGCAGAATGGCAGATCAACCAGAAACGGACAATAACGAACCCTCGATTAAAACCCACCCGAGGCTTCTTCAACAAAGTTTTGAAAGTGGGCAACGGTCGCAACGGAGAAGAGCGATGATGGAGTCTCCAATCTAATCTGTGTAATCTCCCAATTGGCCCCCAGTATCCATCGCTCATGGCCATATGCCCTGCGGCCCCTGCCCCTTCCGTCGGCCCCCGAATCGAGGAAAATGACCGCAGCAGGACGGATGGGACGTTCATCTGAGAACGGGTATTTCCTCTCAGTCAACTTGATTTTTAGAGGGACCATCTTCCAGGGTGGTTGACAGACTGCCAAGCAACACGGGATATCGAAATCAAACACCATGGTCTGCGCCATGAATGATGCTGATTGGCAAGAGTTGGTTGTTCTGCAAATGTGCACGGGTGCAAGGCTCGATTTGATTGTTACTGGTCTGTTGCTAATACCTTGCCATTACACACTGCCGAGTATCAAACTTCTTCGCAGCCAGCCATTCAAGTCATACTGTCATTAAAGCACAGATAGAGTTCGCGCAGCGTTGCATTGAGAAAATTTGGGAGGTAAAGACCGCAAGGGTGGTCCTGTTTTTGTGTCGTGGAACAGGCGGAAACGTACAATTTTTCTCTAAGAGTCTCTCAAACCCTTTGAATATCTGGGCGAGTATTGTGGCTGTTGACGTCCGGCTTGGCGTAGTTTGCAAGACATACGCAATGCTGCGGTGGTTCCTTGCGCATTATGCCTAGTTAGATGGAGCTTTGAAGAGGCCGTCGGAAGTTCTTGGGCTGAAGAGGAGAGCATATCAATGCCTCGAGCAATGCCTCGAGCCAAAAGAAGGTCCCGCATAGCCCAAAAGGCTCTCTTTCGATATTGCGTTGAAGCTTCCAATGTGTGTGCGGTGAGTGAGTTATGGGGTAGTCAGTCAATCAGTGAATCAGGCGCGGCCATAAACTTCCGACTTGGCTCATTTGAGCCCTGCGCCCCCCCCTCCCCGATGCCACCAATGTCACGATTCAAGTCTACGAAGTACGTGCACAGTAATTAGTCGCGAGTTGTCACGCGCGGCTGACTCAGGCCCGACAGTGAGTGTTTAGTATCCGTACATGGACGATGGCCATGTTGCTTGTAAGTTACTCTGGACCTCCCTCTCTGTGTGCGGAATCGAATGTGTTCGTAGTTAGACCATGCGTAGCTCGCGACGAAACCGCGAATGGCGCGAAGAAAAGAAAAGAAAAGAAAAAAAAACCACCCGTATCGGATCCGAAGACCCGAGGACCGCAATGCGCGGGAGGAAGGGGGTTACGACTGCTTTGTTTCGAGGTTGCGGGATGGGCAGAGAGGACAATGTCGTCATTTCTACTTGCCAAACTTGGTTCGTGGGCTGTGGCTCCGGCATCTTTAACCGTTCGGTGGGTGGCTGAAGCCCCAATACCCGTCTGAGGCTGAGGTACTTGACTTGTCTGATTGTCTGATAGTCTGATACGGGCTTGGCGCAGAGTGGCAGTGGTTGATAGCTCGACTGGTTCTTTCTCCGACGGGAGGTGATTGAGATGCCATCTTGCCGTCGGGTGCTTGGCTTCTCTTGCTAATAAGGTAGTCGGGGTAGGTACCTGTCCACCTGGAAAACTGGGCGCAGCAGCGGCGCAATGAGGCTTCCATTCTCACCAAAAGGTAATCGTAGCAAGGGAAAGGTTTAGGTACGGATAAGCTAAGGTAGGAGGGGCCAAGTACCCGACTTTGGCTTTCCCGCGTATTCTGTACGGCACCGCACCACGCGGGTACTTCCACTCTCCAACAGTCATCCCACAGCTGGATCCCTACCTTACCTCTCTACCTTGGTACGGAGTACAGTAAGGTAGGTAGGTAAGGTGTCTACGGAGTACATCGACCTACCACGGCACGGCAAAGCTACACTACACTCATCAAGGACCAAACGCGCGCCTGGGCCAGACTCTTGCAGCAGGCACCTCAACCAAGGAAAAAAATGCCAATGAAATAGCACACGGTCTCCTCCTCCTCATCAATGCCCGTTGGCCGTGACGGGTCTTTGGCCCTTCTGTGTTATATCTGGACATCCGACTCCAATCCCTCTTTCTTCCGTACCGCGAACATACCTACCTACCTTATCCGTACACACACTTGGAGCTTTCATCCCTAAAACATTCTTCGCCGTGGTCGCCCTTCCTTTTTACCCCTCCCCAAGCTTTACGCCCCCTGCCCCCCCCTCCTCTCAAGAGTCACTCCTGTCTACATACACAGTAGTACAGATACAGTACAGCGCTTTTTAAACCTCTACATCATACACACCTCTGGGCTTTGCCCAAAACCTGACGTCATGTCCGGTTACGCCTACGACGGACCCTCGTCCTCGTCCGCACCACCGCCGCCCTACTCCGTGACCGCATCCGCCTCCGGCTCCGGTCACTTTGGCTCCACGTCCTCGTCCCAGTTCCCGCCCCCACCCACAACTGCCGCCGCCGGTGCCGGTCCGTCCTCGGGCTATCCCTCGGGCTACCCTTCCTCCTCCTCTGCCGTCGACGGTCTCGGCATCGTGGATTCCAAGTGGCGCCTGGCCGATCCTAGGTCCTCCTCGGCTCACTCGCTTGCCCCGTCCGCAAAGGACCGCGACGGCGTCACCCGTCGGACCCTGCTCGTCATCTACATCCACGGCTTCTATGGCAATGAGTCGTCCTTTCGATCGTTCCCGGCTCATGTCCACAACCACCTCAAGGACGCCCTCGCCGAGACGCACGTCGTTCACTCCAAGATCTACCCCCGCTACAAGACGTACAAGGCCATCGATGTGGCTCGCGATAACTTTAGCCAGTGGCTGGAGCCGCACGAGTCTGACTCGACGGATGTCATCCTCGTCGGACACTCCATGGGAGGCTTGCTCGCGGCCGAGGTTGCCATGATGGTATGACTTTCACAAACATACAGATCTGGGTCGATGAACGACTTTGACTGACATGTTCATTAGCCTAACCGGCACCCTTATAGTCGGTACCCGTACAAGCATCGCATCCTCGGCACCATCTCACTGGATTCGCCGTTCCTGGGACTTCACCCAGGCATCATTGTCGCTGGAATCTCCAGCTTATTCAGACCGGCCTCCCCAACAGAGGAGAAGCCGGAGCACGAGGCCCTCAACCAGCTAAGCCCTACCAACTCGGCCCTGACCAGTCCCAACCCGTCCATGTACACCCTGGAGACGACGAGCTCACTGGGCGCGGACCTCTCACCTCATCCGAGCAACACGCCATCCATGTCCTCGAGCAATGCGCCGCAACGACCGGATCCGACGTTCAACCCATCCTTCTTCAACGACGTGAACCTCAAAGATCGTACCTTCATGAGGCGGCTGGGCCACTTTGCAAAGAAGCACAGCCGCGAGGGCATCTGGGACGCCACCAAGAACCACGTCATGTCTCATCTTGAGTACGGCGGTTGTTTGGCGGATTATCCCGGCCT
Organism: Colletotrichum godetiae; assembly: GCF_030913485.1. Classification (NCBI taxonomy): domain Eukaryota; kingdom Fungi; phylum Ascomycota; class Sordariomycetes; order Glomerellales; family Glomerellaceae; genus Colletotrichum; species Colletotrichum godetiae. Next base: position 187,883 of record NW_026851285.1, on the reverse strand, counting down.
CAACGCCCGTTACAACAAGCTCCGCGCCATGGAGAGCGTCGACCCGCTGCAGCACATGGGCGACGGCAATAACTACGGCAACAACATCAACAGACCGACGCCGGTCAGAGTCCGCTTCATCAACTACTACACCCTCAGCTCAGGCCGACCCAAGAAGCCAAAGACGCCAGACTCGCCCAAGTCTCCAGAGTCGCCAACGTCCCCCGAGCACCGCACGGCTCCGAGTACGTTGCAGGTCGGCTCCCATCTCTCTCCGCCGTCTTCGTCGACGCCAAGGATCTCTCTGTCATCTGACGACGGTCAGGAGATGGAACTGCTCGAGCCCATACCAATGGAGGACATCGATGAACGGCTTTCCACGCTCCACGAGGAACAGCAGGCACGATTTGACCACGATACCAAGACAGGCTTGCACTCGACCGACACCCTTGACAAGGAAGTGCGCGAACCCAAGGGCAAGGGGAAGGAAGGCGACGTCAACTCACACGAGACGCCCAGTACCGACGCCGAAGCCGATGTCGAAGCCGGGCCAGCAGCTTCTGCTTCAGCCACGGCGGTAGCCGAGGGGGAAAGCCCAGAGCCCGGCACGGCCCCGCCCATGGGAGACATCATACCCGAAGCAGAACTACCACCCATTCCCGACCTCCCCGAACAGCCGACGCCTCCGGATCTGGATAGGTACACGGACAAGGACGCCCGGAAGCAGGCGGAGAAGGAAGGCAAGCGCGCGCAAAAGGCGTACGAGTCCGCCGTCAAGAGTCGCGATAAAGCCATCAAGGAGCGCCAGAAGCTCGTCGAGAAGCGCCGCAAAAAGGTGGAAAAGGAGGCCGCCAAGGAGGCGCAGAGGATCGAAAAGGAAGGGTTGAAGCAGCAGAAGGAAGAACAGAAACGGCGGCAGCAGGAAGAGGAAGCGGCTCGAAAGGAGGCGGCTGAAGAGACGCACGATCAGAAGGAGGCGCGGAGACTCGCGGAGGAGGCGAAGAGGATGGAGAGGGAGGGGAGGAGGTTACGCGGGGAGCCGATCGATAGTGACGCCGAGGGTGATGATGATGACGAGAAGAAGAAGAAGTCTGAGGAGGTCGAGGCCCAGATGGCGGCGATGGTCATTGCTGGGGCCGCGGCCGCTGCGCCGGAAACGATTGCTACTGCGGCCGGAGCAGGAAAGGACCGGCCGCCCGCTGTCGCCGCACCATCTTCGTCCGCGGCGTCCGTTAACACGACCCAGACGGGAGGAGCCACCAACGACACAACCACAAGCCGCCCCAAGGCCGTCGCCGCACACTCCAGCTCCAACTCCAAATCCAATGCCAAATCCACCGCCAAACCAGACAAACCCAAAAAGGAACGCAAATTCTGCACTCTCCCCGGCAAGAAGAACGGCAAACGCGACGAGACGTGGGTGTCGGTGTACATGGAGGGCATGGACGAGGTCGGCGCCCACTGCGGCTTGTTTCTCCCCGGCCCGCACTACGACACGCTCATTGGCGACGTCGGGGAGCGCATCGTGGCGTGGGTCCAGGATGACATGAGCGTCAGGGCGATAATGGAGATGCCTTGATGTATGTCTCGATCCTGGGGGAGGATTTGGATCCCCTCAGCTTTGTTATATATCCTCAAGTCGTCATTTGGGTACATGAGCATAAGAAACGTATCAGGCAGCAGGACTGTCTTGAAGTGGTAGACCGCCCAAGGGAAAAGAAACAACAGACAAGAACTTTTACTACCCGTATCAAGTATCACTCTCAGTGAACATGGTCAATGAAAAGGGGTGGTTGGCAGCCCTGAAGAATAAGAAAGCATAGGCGAATCACGATTTGATACAACATCTGGTGTGTTTTTGTGTGCAGAGGCTTCTTCATGCCTTCTATTGGAATTATTTGTTATGTTTTGTTTGTGTTAGTACTACAACGACCCAGCCTTAAAAGTCCCCCTTTGCCTCTCTGTGTGTGTGGGGGGAGAGATGATTTTTTTTCTTCAAGTGTCCGGTGGTGGTGGTGGTGGTGATAGTGTGATGATGGTTTTGGTTGGCGTGGTCGTGGTTCGTGGTAAAATGATCCCGTCCCCTTTCGTAGCAGCCTGTAGAAATGACCTCCCCCGCCTCCTTCTCCCCAATTGTGAAGCCGCGTGGTATTTTTTTCCCCCATCCCTTCTTTCAGTTGGTCATGTGTTTTTTTTCTCGTTTGCCCAACCTCGATTGAATGCGTTAGAAAACCGAAAACAAGCAAAAAGAATAAAAAAGTTAACAAGGAAGTAAGTTGATCCCCCTGAACGCCCTGCTGGAAAGTGGAAAAATTCATCAAAAGGGGGGTAGGTATGCCCCGTCCAACCACCATCGTCCCCCCGTAGCCCTCGAAGCGGTACTTATTCTGACGCGCGCGTGTTGCGTCGTCGTCAACCGCTGACTCTCAATCTTCTTGTGAGGCTGCCTCGTGGCCATTGAACGGGCATAGATCTGATCCGCAACCCAAACTTCGGTGCCGGCAGCAACGTGCTTGCAGACCCGCAATATCCAACACGATGGCCAATCGTGGAAATGAGATAAAGGGATTGTTCGGGCTTAGCCCTTTCTGCGAACGACTCGGCGTTGGCCGACCTTAGTCGCCGGAGGTGGTTTCTAAGCACCCACGGCGCTGGATCCGTAGCCTTGCGGACGCATCGTGTTCGGGAATGTCTGGCCGTTTCCATTGTCCTGTTGTGGGGAGTTAGATCAGTTAAGCGTTGTATGTGTGTAACGTTACCAACCTTCTTACGACGCTTCTGGCCTCCCCTATCGTCGCCATCTCCCGTAGAGTAGCCGTCGTCGGGGAAGCCTTCGCCATACCCCTCGAAGCTGTTATCGCCGTAGCCGCGCTTCTTGGTCGTCCTTTGAGGACGGACAGCCCCCTGAGACCCCTGTTGCTGCTTCCGCGCAAAGGGGTTGGGTGTAGTTGCAGAAGGCGTGCCTGGGGCTGTCACCTTGCCACCGAGACCCTGCCTCAAGGCTTCCATGCTGCCCGGGTTCAGGTCTCCTAGGACTGAGCTGTCCCAATCCTTGACGGGGAGAGGACCTTTGGCCATAGTTGTTGCTCGGTTGAGCATCGACTTGACCGTACCAGACAGACCACTGGTGATAGGGTCGTTCCGCGTGCCCCAGTACTCGGCATCGGGAATCTCCAGCAATTCCCGGAAGCCATGGTACAACTCCCTCTTCTTGTCGCCGCTCTCGCCGTCCTTTTCTCTCGGAGCATCCCAATCCTGGGCGACGGAGTCGAAGCGGCCGAGAATTCCGAGTTTCTTGATTTGACCCTTGTACGTCTTCCGTAGAGCGTTCTTCTCACCATTGGGCTTTTCGCGAGCGACTTCTGCAGCGATACCCGAAAGGTTGAACATCTCGAAGAGGTCTTCCGTGATACGCGGCAGTCTCTCGTGGTGCGCTATTTAGCTCAGTGTTAACCAAATATGTCCGACATTGAACCGGCTCAAAATACTAGATAGGCCGTAGGGAAGGGAAGATGGTAAGACAGCCTGTCACGGAAACAGGGGACTGTGAAGGGAGCCTTACGAGTTTGGCAAAGTAGGTATTTCTCTCCGACATCCAGGTGGAGTGCCTCGATACCAGTTTTGCTGTCCTCGATGTGGGCTTTCTTCTGATCTCGATCACCCAAATCCTCGAGTGGGCGCTTGCGTTTCTGGGGCGAGTCATCGCCCATGACGATGTCCTGCGACATATCGGAGGGTTGCGATGCGCTGCCGTTGACGCTGTGGGCGGGTGTCGGCAGAGTTGTGGCTGTTGACGGGGCCGAGCTGTTCATGCTCGATGTGAGATCGGAAGTTGCCGGAGAAAACTGAGAAGGGCTTTGAGGGGTTCGAGGGTGGAACGACATGTTGACTTCGCCAGTGGCAGGAAGGCTGAATCGTCTCTTCGTCGCCGCGGGCGTCGTGGTCGAGATTGCCGTGGATCGGTGAGGGTGAGGAAGTCGAAGCGGGCGAAGGATTGGCGGGTGCTGTCACAACGTCTCCGAATCGGAAGGCGCGAAGAAAAAAAATCACTTTCTCTTCTCGAAATCGCCTTTCAAGATCCCTTTCAACCGGATTCCACGATGCACTCGATAGGAATGTTCGCTCTGGGCGAGATCAGAGGATGAGGGGGTTGTTGTGGCGAGTCGCGCCAAACCGCCGACGGCTCTCAATCCCCCAATGCAGCGTCATGCACCACTCTCGGCTTCCTCGTGGATCGTCGGCGCCTTGTCGTGGGTGTTAAAAATTTTCCTGATGACGATATCCAGCAAATACACTCGTAGCGAAAGTAATCCGACGGCGATAGAGTGCTGTCGAGGGTCGGTGGTCGATTTGTGCCGTGGTCAAGCCGTCAGGTCGTGGTGGAGTTGGTAGAAGTGAAGTCTGAATGGCGCAGCGTAAGAGTGAAGGGGGCGGACACATGAGCGAGGCAATTTGCTCGCTTAACGGGGGTGGCCGCCTGGGCTGGTACGGTGCTGGGACTGGCTGGGCCGTGGGTTGTGATGGCTGGCACTGGCAAAGACACTGGGCCGGCTAGGTACCGCTACGGTAAGGGTGAGGTAAGCCTGGGCCGGTTAGGTTCAGAGGGCGGGAGGGAGGGAAGATGGGGGAGGGGGGGGAGGGTGTGAGTACCTACGTCCCGACGGCGGCGGAAGAGGGAGTGAGCAATGGCAGTTTGCCGCGGGAGTGGGAGAATCTGGGAGAGAGAGAGCGAGAGACTGGGAGAGTGGAGGGAGTGAGATTGACACAACCAGGGGGGTGAGAGTCTGCTGTTTCTGGGACCGGAGCCAAAGCAAGGCCCCCCTCCACCAGTGAATTGTCTAGGAAACCATGGCCACCGTGCTCCGACACCCGACACCCGATCACCGGGCCCTGACGGCTGGACTCTTTGGAGTTGAGGTTGCACCACGCTGGTACGCATTCACCATGGGAGGGGCGTGGCCGGATCAGGCAACCGGCAGGCAGCGTACCTGACCAGCCTGACCAGCACGGATAACATCTTACATAAGCAGACCAAGGTGCCAAAAGTAACAATACCAAGGCGTGCAAGCCTCAAGGTAACCATGCCCGCCGTGCCACATCCAAGCCACGACGCTTCAGAGTCACGTGGTTCTACATCAGCCCCACAACGCAGAACGGGCCGGGCAGGCTCTGCAATTTTTAAAGCTCGAGAGCCAAGAGCAGCCACCTACTTTCTCTCTTCTCTTCACAAACCAAGACCACCTTATTCAAATCATCGCCAGCTTGCAACGATTTCACATCGCCTTCTACGCTGCTGGACGATTCCTGAGGATGAGTCGAGATGAACTCTCACCTTGTTAAAAACAATCGTCTGCGAGGGCCCCTCGTGCGGCTTCCCATGATGCGATGATCACCTGATGCAAGGGACATGCCCTCTATTTGAGGCTCTATCTCTCCCACATTGATATATGTGATGTGATGTTTCCATTCGTGGCACGCTTGTAGCAGAGCTTCATATAGGGAGAAGCGCCACGCGTCTGGTCACGAACGTGACTCCTTCAACGTCCAAAGGTACGCAATACATAGAAGATCACGTCAAAATGAAGAGATACGGATGACACCCATGCATCTGGTAAACCGATCGCGCAGCCGCGAGTGCGGCGGCTTCGGCCAATGCACTTGACCGGGTTGGGCCTGCGGAAAACTGGCATATCTGAATCGCTCTGTTATCACAACTTTTGGAAGCGCGCGGAATCTTCCAGCTCATGCGGCTAACAGTTTTCCCGTCATCCAGGTCCACACAGTGTTCCAACAAAACCACTCTACCGAGGCATCTGCTCTAGAGAGTAGACTGCCCTCCGATGCGAGATGGCTCATCCAACCCATGACTGTGTGTCTTCCACGAAGCTGGTAGGCTTGGGGAGAGGTGAACCCTGATCGTGGGTCAGTAGCTAGGTTTGCTAGGCAATCAAAGATGGCATATCACACTGGTGCTGCACTTGCATTTGCTTCTCAACAGGTGACATTTCAAGACTCCCAAATCGTGTCCCGTTACAAAGGCTTGGTATTATCATTTCTTTCATATGCAGAGTGCTGCCGCCGTATCCCTCAACCCATCTACCGCACTGACGCGGAGTACCAAAAGCAGCCCATGAATCATTGCCGACCTCAAATTGCATTTCTGTACACCTGCGCGCCCTGGTTCCGGAACATGATTGTATCCCTCCTCTGCATAATCATCAGCGTCCTGTTGAGGGCCTGCTCACTGTACCCCTTCTGTTCGACCATTTCCCGCCGCAGACTCGCGAGACTCGTGCCCCATCCAACAGCGAGACGACGCTTGAGTTCTGTCTCTAATCTGCTGACTTCCTCGTTGAGCTCCTTGCTTCCCTGGTTGCTGCCCTGGTTGACGGCATCCATCGTGGAACACAAAAACAGTCTGATGGCCTCGTCTACGTGTTCCTCCGTTGCAATAGGAGACAGCGTCAACTTGGCCAACGACTCGGTAATACGAACAATAGCCTCAAGTTGACGAACTGTGATAGGGATAGAAGACCTTGTGTTGGCTTCCATCTCGGCCGCGTGGACCTGTCTGCGGATGGAAACGAAGTGGGACGAGAGCTTCTCAGCTGCCTCGGGACTAAGACGAGGGGCCATGCGTCTAGAATCTGTTGTTAGTATGGCTTCAGCAGGTTTGAGAATGGACGACACTTACGACTTGCAATAGCTGAGATACCTCTTCATCTTGTCAACTGAGATCTCAGACTCAACCTGTTCCTCGACGCCTCGGCCACCCATGTGGATGCCCATGACGTGCTTTGCTATTCTCTCGTCCTTTTCTCTCGTGTGTTCGTCCTTGACGATGAAGATCATGTCGAATCTTGACAAGATGGTGGTCTGGAAGTCAATGTTTTCGCCAGGAGTCTTCATGTCATCGTAACGACCGAAAATCGGGTTGGCCGCAGCTAGCACTGAAGTTCTCGCGTTGAGGATTGTAGTGATACCAGCCTTGGCGATCGAGATTGTCTGCTGTTCCATGGCCTCGTGGATAGCCACGCGATCCTCATCGCGCATCTTGTCGAACTCATCGATACAGACAACACCGCCATCGGCCAAGACCATAGCACCTCCCTCGAGGTAGAACTCGCGAGTTGAGGAATCACGCTGCACCGAGGCTGTGAGACCAGCTGCTGAAGAGCCCTTTCCGGATGTGTAAATGGCAATTGGCGCACACTTCTCCACAAACTTCAAAAGTTGTGACTTGGCGGTACCGGGATCACCAAGTAACAGAACGTTGATGTCTCCGCGGAGTTTCATGCCGTCGGGCAGAATCTTCTTCGAGCCGCCCAGAAGCAGACACAGAATGGCCCTTTTGATATCTACGTTGCCGTAGATAGATGGCGCTATGCATTCTGCCATAATGTTGTACAGGTCGGGCCGTCTGCTCATCTCGAGGAATTCTTGCTCTTCCTCGTCAGAGAAGAGGGCTTGGCCTCTTGCGGTCTGGTCCATATCTGTCTGAATGCCTACCGCTCGCAGGTATGGCGTACGGATAGCCACCGCGCCACCGGTGTTTGAGTTCTTGGTTGCCTTATTCTGGTAGATGGAAAAGATGCCCATGACCGTGCACCTCGAACCAGGGACGACGCGGTTGGTCAGGTAGCGATCTGCTGAAATCAGGACATGTCTCGGGAGTTCTCCGACAGGAACCTGATCCGGGGCCTCTTGTAGTTTGATGATCTGCTGGTCGACGAACTTGGACTTCTCGTGTGAAACGAAGTATGGATCAAGAGGGCATTTCGGTGTGGGATCGTTAGGTATTCTTTGTCTGCCGCACTGCCTTGGGAGGGTGACGCCAGTGAATCCTCCGAGGACAGGCAGATTCGCAGTGTGGGCGCAGTTCCTGCATTGAATAGACAGCGCCGTGGCTTTGGAGGACATTACAGAGGCACCAATCACAATGCCCGGCACTCGGACGAGGCGCGAGATTGTCATGGAGTCTAGGTTGCGAATCGACACATCCTCGGCGTTGGAGTGGAGCAGAAGCTGGTGTTCTGGCAGGTCGACCTTTGTCAGTTGAGGGTATACGATGCGGTGAGTGCATTTCTTGAGCGCAGCCTCGAACTGTTGACGGCCAAGTTAGTAAACTTCCGGAGGTTGGATCGCACGACGGTGGCTAACCAATGGAATGATTTCGGCGGGCTCTGTTACGAGTCTATGCGCAAGCTCCTCATTGTAGTTGATAAGGTCGCTGATTTCGACATCGCAGTAGTGCTTCTTGAGAAGCGCATTCTCCTTGAGTTGGTTTCTACACAAAATTGTAAGCAATGCGACCAAACCAAAAGGTGCCACTGGAACAGTCGGTCTAACCTGTAGATGTAGTCATTGTCGTGTCTGAAGTGGAGGATAAAGTTCTCTAGTTGGGTCTGGGTCTGGACCCTGCTGTCATCGTTCTGGTCGAACGTCGCCGGGAAGACGTGCGATGAATAAATTGATTGTCTGTCCATAGTAGCGCTTGGAGCTGAGTTGTGGTTGCTCACGAAGCGATGCTGAGGATTGAGACTGCAAATGTGGATGGAAGGAGGGGCTCTGGGTTGCGCAGGGGAACCAAATTCGACCGAACGCGCCCCTTTTCCTGGACGCGTTAAGTGGTTTGTTAGCGCGTTTTTGGAGTCCCCTGCCCAACCCTGAGGTGTCTGAGGTACGTACTGATGCATGCAGATAACCTTCGGCCTTATCTTATCCCCACGTGATGTATCAGCAGCATTCCCCAGACAGCACTAGTACCTATTCTGCGGGTACCTTAGGGGGGTCCCTTGAGTGCAGGCTACCTCTCGGGAACGTGGCTCAGCATAGTGAAGCATGCGCAAAGACCAGCTGTAATCTGTCGTTTCTTCAGTCTTGTCCTTGATCAGTGATAATTATTGCTAGCCATCTTTCTTGAACTTCCCTATTCTATGAGAACCTCCCAGCAATGATACCCCGGTAGCCTGGCTACGTGGCCGTCGACCTATCTATTTGTCGACTTTCCCTGCGACTCTCAGCAAACGATCGAGGTCCAGACTCAGCGTTGAGCCGCTCGTATTCCGAGCCATTGCTTTACACCATGTATTCCTCTCCAAGCGCCCGCAAGTCCATGGACACGATTTCGTCCATGTCTCCTCCGGCCACGCGCACCGAGTTCCCGTTCCACAAGTTGGTTACTTTGCCCGGCCCCTCGGTGGCCACGGTTGCGCTAACAGCAGCAAGACAGGGACAGGCTCACACTTACCATACCGCGAGACGAGGCTCGACTGCGAGCTCCATACACTCTATAGGGGGGTCCCTTGATACTTCATCCAGCAGCTGGGCAAACGCGGTGCTGGAATCTGGTCAAAACGGTATTACCGATGAACTGGAGATGCCGCAATACGTGCTGACAAGTCTCCAGCCATATCAACCTTGCTACAACCGCCCATCGTTCGGACGGGCCTACAGCCTCATACCTCTGCTCCTGCGTCCAGCGCACATAAACCTCCTACCGCTCGCGATATTCCTCCCGTGACTTTGACGAACATTCCGCATATCGATCCCGCTGAGTTTAAGCCGTACCTGTCGCAAGTTGGCGCCCTATACGAACAGCTTCGGCGAGTTAAGGAACAAGACGATGACAGGCCCGGGTCTTCAGGCCGTCGGTCGAGCAAACACGACGAGTTTGGGGATTCCATTGATGAGAGTCATCTCAAGCCCGCAGGTCGGCAGCCCTCGAGGCGGAAATCTTCCATCGCATCAATAACGTCGATATCTTCTCTCGAAGGTCCAGGGCTTTTGCGACGATCCAGTTCAGGCTATAGCAAAAAGGGCGCGCATGGTCCGCCTCCGTTGTCGACGATACCGAACGTATACTTTGACGATGGCTTTCATCTAGAGAACCCAAGGACGTTTGATGTCGTCAGTGAACGGTCTGAGGTTGTTCCGCCTGCACCGGGGAGCGTGGACAACAAAAATGATGGCAATGGCAACATAGTAGCACCGCGAAAGGCCTTGGCCACCAACGCCATTCTACAGGAGAAACTCTCCTGGTATATGGACACCATTGAGGTTCATTTGATTAACTCTATATCGACAGCCTCAACGACATTTTTTACGGCTCTCGGCTCATTGCGCGAGCTCCATTCAGAAGCCGCGGAGTCGGTCGATCGTATCAGGGCGCTTCGTAAGGAACTTGAAGCTTTGGACGAGGAGATCGCCACCAAGGGTCTGAATATCGTTCAGAAGCGCCGGCGGAGAGAAAATGTGCAGGCCCTCAATGATGCGGTTCTCCAACTGAAACATATTGTTGAGGGTGTTGCGTCGTGCGAGGCGCTGGTAGATGCTGGTGAGGTTGACCAGGCTTTGAGTAATATTGACACACTTGAGCTTCTGATAGCTGGTGAGCATGACGATTCGCCCGAGGCTGAACCTCCGATACTCCCACTGGCACGGATGAGGGATCTGAGGGGAGCGACGGCTCTGCAAAGCGTCAATGACGACCTACAACAACTACGGTCCCGGATCGGAAAAGCCTATGAATCCAAGTTCCAGAGCTTGTTGCTAGCTGATTTACGGAGGCATGTTGAGTCGGTCCAAAGCCGGGAGGTTCTTCTTCGCTGGGGCAGCTCATCGCTGCGGGCAAGGGGAGGCACGTCAAGAGAGTCTGCCGGCCCACCAGCTTATCTTGCCTCTACACAAGAATTGCGCAAAGCAATCATGCCCAATCTTCATGGTCTGCACAGGGCTCACCATATATCCGCTGCAATCGCAGCTTACCGGGAAATTGTTCTACGTGAGATCAAAAACCTCATCAGGAGACCGCTACCTAGCTCCAACGATGATGATAACGAGTCAATGATGTCCGCCTCCACGATGAGCGGCGGAAAACACCTCTCGAATCAGGAAAAGTCATCGATTTTGTCAAGGAACCTGAGGGCACTGGACCCTAAGGATGCAGAAGACTTACTCAAGTCGATCTACATTGGCGTTACCGAAACCCTCCGGCGGTTGACTACCCAGGTCAAGGTGCTTCTCGACATCGCAAGCTGTCTGACGGAAGAAGCAACAGCTGCCGGGTTGAAGTCGCCACCTATTCGCTCTCCGCTCGCGAGTCCTACGCCTTTCGACCGGGAGTTTCCCCGATTTGATGAGTCTCCGAGCTTCGAGGTCCAAGAAGAGATTCACAAGGCAATGGACATTGCCAACCTGGTTGGACAGGCCGTCGATGTTGCGCAGGACAAGATTGTCAGGGTGTTGAAAGTACGATCGGAGCAGAGCACGCACCTTAGCCTGTCTTGGTTCCTTCGCTACTTTACCCTCAACCTGTTCTTCGCCAACGAATGTGAAGCGCTTTCAGGACGCAGCGGCACGGCACTCAAAACCTTGGTCAATGGCCATATCAAGGAATTCGTGCAGCAACATGGCGACGCAGAGAAGCAGAAGCTAGCTCAAGGCATGGAGTCCGACCAATGGAGCGCCAAAGACTTCGATGAGAAGAACAAGGCTCTCCTTGATCAGGTCCTCGAAAGTAGTACCAAAGACGCCGCAGCCTGGTCAGAAGGGACGAAGATCTGGGAAGGAAATCCTGACGACGCTGTATCGAATGGAAGTGCAGCACCGCCTCCGGAGACGAACGGAACGAGTGGTAAAGAAAAGGCGCGTGTTGCAGAGATTGAAAGCGAAACGTTCTTGCTCCCCAATTCCGCCATACTTGGTCTTGAAGGCATCTCGCACTTCATGCATCTCATCGGCAGCATTCCGTCCATGGCAACCGACGTCGCCAGTTCCCTTATTGGCTACCTGCAGCTTTTCAACTCCCGCTGTACCCAGCTCATCCTCGGTGCAGGTGCCACTCGATCTGCCGGTCTCAAAAACATCACGACCAGGCACTTGGCATTGGCCTCCCAGGCCCTGTCGTTCATTGCGACCTTGATACCCCACATTCGGGAGTTTGTGCGGCGGCACGCCGGCTCTGGAGCCGGTGTTTCTAGTCTGATGGGAGAATTTGATAAGGTTAGGCGCCTCTTCCAAGAGCATCAGAACAGCATCTACGACAAATTGGTCGAGATCATGAGCGGTCGCGCGGCGCAGCATTCGAAATCCATGAAAGCAATTGACTGGGATCACGATGGAAGCCAGTCGGTTCATACGTACATGGAGACGTTGGCCAAGGAAACCACGACCCTGCACCGCGTATTGACTAAGCACCTGCCCGAGACCTCGGTACAGCTCATCATGGGACCTGTATTCTCAAGCTACAAGGATCAGTTTGGTAGGGTCTTTGAAATGGCGGATTCGAAGACGGTCATTGGCCGCGATAGGTAAGATTCGCGCTCCCCTGAATAGTCTCTCTAACGAAATTGCTGACGATATGGACAAATAGGATGCTCCGAGACGTGGATTTCTTCATCACGAAGCTCGGCAAGCTAGACGGGTTTGGGGATGCGGGCGAGTACTTGAGGAGCTTCATCAACGCCAAGGAAATCAAGAGCGCCGTAGCATCACCGCCGCCGGAGAAGCAAGCGGCCGACGGGGGATCGGAGACGACGGTCTCGGCTAGGAACTCGACTGCCGAGCCGGAGAGCCGGCAGAGTGCGGAGGACTCGGGTAAGACGGAGTCGCCGTCGCCAAGGGGTGGAGAGGAGGAGAGTAAGCAGGCGCCATGATGTTTGTAGGTTACTTGAGAGCAAAGGCGGGTTAGGAGAGGGCGAGCAATACAGCCTTGGGCGGCCCCCTTGTAACAGGTACCGCGGGGTTCAAAGAAGAGGTGCTGTCAAATGGAAGTTTGTACGTCCTCGCGAGGGCTGTCTTGTTCATGCTGTGGTATCCCTTCATGTGTGTGTTTGTGTGTATCACCTCATTACACCCAGTCCCGCGGGCTCCCCTTCTCGGCCCGCAGGTTACGCATGTCAAGATATGTCAAACGCAGTTCTACCCGGGGGAGCACGAATGCTGCAGGGCTAGATAAAGAATGCATTGAGGATCACCAGAAAGCCGAAGAAGTCAGGACCTCCAATACTTGAAGAGAACCCGATTTAGCCGGGATGGTTTGGTCCATCCCTACCTAACGGCTTCAAACTGTTCGAAAGAAGAATACCTCTCCCACTTCCAGTCCCCTTCTTCTGATTCATGGTCTCATTTCGGAGGGGAGGCTTGTATCGGAGTCTGGGTCAAGTTGATCAACGAGTGGGTGTCGGCTGACGACTGTCAAAGGTGGCTTTGGCAGCTGTGCTGACGTTGCCCTTTTGGGGGCCAGTGGCCAAACCCCATCGAGTACTCAGAGTATTCGTACTTGTCTTTGTTTCCAAACAAGACCAAACCCCCTAGGCCACGTCGTCCAAGTCTGCCTCCATCCCCACCATTGAACACTGCCAGTATCTTGACTCTTCTCCGACCCCCCACCTCTGAGTACCCGAGGAAACTAACCAGGGTTGGTGGTGGTCAACGAAAAAAAAAAAAAAAGAGGTTCTGCGTGGTGCGACGTTGCGCGTGTCTTGAAACGCAGAACCTCTAGCCCCAGGGGTGGGCGCGCGCCAGCGCCCGTTGAGACTTTGGGGGTTGCCGGTGGTGGTCCGTGTGGCCCGTTTCCGTTTGGGTTCATCCCAAGACACGGGACGGAAACACTGAACAAGAAGAAGCAAAGAGACGTGCCGAACAGCACATGTAACTAAGATGTGCAAAGGTCGGGGAGCGAACGGATGTCGTATTCCTTCAAGGGAGGTGGTGGTGATGTCTTGGTCAACACTCTCCCGTGGACGCTGGAAACCTTGCATGTTTCTTTGCTTTTTTTCCTAATCCGACCTACTACGTATTCGACTTTCCCTCTTTCTATTTCTGCTTCTCCCGTCTCTGCCTGCCTTCCCCTGTAAAGGGAAATAGTTCCTTCGAGGCCAGGGCGAAATGGCTCAGAGTTCTTCCGTGCACAACGCACCTTGTTTCCCAAACGGGGGTCTAATTCTCTTTAGGAGGGGGGGGGGAAACAAGTTATTCCATGGCACAGACTTGTTCCTCATGAACAGACATGCCATCCCAGCGCGGACCCCGGCTAGAACTGGCACACCCCTTCATTTCAGCTCATAATGAACAAGGAAAGGGGGGCCCGGGGAGGGTCTCCAACCGAGCACCTCCAACCGGGCAACTAAACAAGATTGAATAACAGCAACTGGAGGGAATTAGGTTGGCAAAAGTTGGCACGGATGGTAACAATGTTTTTGACGCTCAAACGTTTTTGATTTGTTTTTCTTTCTGGCGGAACTTCTCTCTGCCCTAGTAAATACAAGAAGTTGTTGTTGTTTACAACAAACAAAAGATTCCTAAACGTGTGTCTGAAGGAGCGACTAGAATGGTTTTGTCTGCCTCCACAACTGTGAGGAGATGGTGTACCCCAAAAGTCGTGTAAGTGAAGCTAAACAAGAACGAGACCAAAGCCCATGATACCTCAACTTCCATGGAAGGATGAGATATCGAAGCCGAGATAGGTCTCTCTCGCGGGGGGGAAATAGAGAAGAAACGCCTAGATTGCTCCAATTGCTCCGTTCTCTGATTGACCGTACGCCCCCGAGTTGAAAAAATGTTTCCAAACAAATTGGATCAATATCCCAAAAAACTTGACCTCCCCTGATCCCCCGCTAAGCCCACACACGTAGCCGCGCTCCTTGTGATGGGGGTATCTCTTTTTTTGTGCAAGTGAAAATAACAGATGATACTGGAGCTTCTACAAAAAAAGAAGTCCGCTCTCATTGTTAGGGGTCATAAAGTCGTAAGCGCACAGCGCGAGCCCGCGCGGTTGGCCGATGTAGTTTCATCGACGCCGCGGCGTGAACTCCTCTTCTTCTAAACGTAGCCAAAAAAGGAAGGCAAAAGATCGGATCTGTGTTCCCGAAGAGAAAGCTTAGTTGCCGATGACGAAGTCACGCTTGTAGTTGGGGGACTGGTGGTGGTCGTCGACGTCGCGGCGGGAGGTGACGCCGTTGTTGCCCAGGGTGCAGATGAGGTCGGTCTCGGAGGTGACCTTGGTCTGGACGTCGTCGGGGAGGTAGTAGGCGTTGTTGCAGGGCCACCAGTCGCAGCCGGAGATGGGCTCGTCGCCGCTGGCCGGCCACATCTTCTTGACGCCGTTGTGGTCGTTGGGGTTGACAATGGCGGAGACGTCAAAGTAGGTCAGGCCATTCCAGCCGTTGAAGGCGACCTCGCCGAGCATGCCGGCGACGTTCTCGGAGCCCTTGGAGACGGAGTACCAGTTGCCGATCCACTTATCGGGGATGTCAACCGTGACCTCGCCGCCAGCGGGGACCTCGACGGAGTCGACAGAGGCGAGACCGGAGTTGGGAGTGAAGTGGACAGTACGGGAGACGTCGTCCAGACCCTTGAAGGTGACGGTGTTGGCGGCAACGAGAGCGGCAGAGCCGAGGAGAGCGAGAAGGTTGAACTGCATTTTGAGTTGTGGAAAAGGGATTTGTTTGTGAGAGTGTGTGTAAGTGCCGGAAAGCGGTTTGATGAGTTGAAAATGAGTTTGTTTGAAAGGGTCCCGTAAACGTTGTCAACAACGGTTATACAGGTTCAAGATGATTTGAAGGTGGTTCTATGATATGCGTCTAGCGAATCTTGAGAACTGAGTTGCCCTGGATGGGTGTTGTGGTGATGGACTCGAGCTTGGTTTTGTGAGTTTGTTTCTGAACGGACCGGGGCCGTTGAGTGGATGAGAGCTTTCAAAGGAGTGAAAAGCTTCGTGTGTGTGAAAAGAATGCTGCTGTCTGAAAAGACAAAGTGTGAGGCTCGGCCACTGGAAGGATAGTGATGCGGGATGGGGAATCAAAACCGGGGAAAGGGAAGGTCTCGTGGGAACCGGACCATACTTATACGCATGTCAGAAGGATGTGGGAGAAAAGCCTGGAAAGGACTTGCTCGTGAGATGGCAGTGGGGAGCGGAGCCGGAGGCGTCAAGGAGTCAACAAGGACGTCCACGGGTGGGAACGTTTGTATACCGCGGTGGGGACATCAGCCCGAGGGTGTTTCCCAGAGTTACATGGAGCAGCCTCCATCGGAGAGTGGGCTAGGATACTTGGGCGCCATGATTGTAACTTGTACAAGTCGTTGTAACTTGTCAACCATGATTGGACGTGCCCGTGGAATTAATGGCCTCACCAAGCTCAGAGTTTTCGGTCTGGACCAGCACGTCTGCCATCCTTTTCGGCTCGAGAGCACTAGACAAGGTTTGAGCACAACGTTGTCCCGGAGTTCTGTCCTAGAGTTAGTAGTGTCCTGGATCTAGACGAGTGGTTCATGGATCGTCTGGAGCTGGAACAGGGGCAGCCCGCCCATAATGTTTTCAGAAACATCTCTAATGGTTCTTCGTTCTGTCAGACTTATTCCCAGTGTGTTTGCGCCTATTTCTGGAGTTCCAGGCTGTGTCTAGAGTTCCTTTTCGTTTCTAGCGTCAGGGCGCCCTCCGTCGGGAGTTGGCTGTGCGGCAGGAGCACGGAATCGACGCGGCAGTGTGTGCGGGTACCTGGCGCCAAAGAAACACCCACGGACTGGGCAGCAGGCTGTCGAGGGATTTCGGGGGCCAGGCGTGCCAGGGTGACGAAGGACAAGGCGTATGTATTTCGGTACACCGACGTCTGCAGGCTGCGAGTGCATGCTGGCAACAGGAACGGCGGCGGACGTCAGCCCTTGGTGCGGTTTTTTGTTTTTTCCTCCCATCCTGCATGTGCGTCAGCTTTCCGGAAGTCTGTTGAAGAGTGTTATTGGCCGGTTAGCTGCTGATTGTGCCTGGTACCTGACACTAGGAGACCTCTCCGCGTGGCGTACCCTGACAGGTTGGAGAGAACAAGTGGTAGAAACGCGCGATTCGAGGCAGCCCGGCGCTCCAGCACACAAATTAGCGCCGCGGCTCATGATTCGTAGCTGGTCAAGACCATTTCGGCCCATGACGGGGGCTTTCCTTGGACTCAGTGAGGTGTCGAGTAGGTACTCGGAGCAGGCCCCTCTCCCCCTCTCCCCCTCTCCCCCTCTCCCCCTTGGCCCTAAAGCTCTGGCCCCTGGTCGAGCCACGGACTGGTGAGAAGACTGGGTAACATGTGCCGGCCAGTACCGACTAGACCCCCCCTGCCATGGGACGCCGGGTTACGCAGCCGGACGGAAGTTGGAAGGGAGTGCGCGGGAGAGCCGTGCTGGCTATGCCTTTTGGGTGAACGCCGAGACGGCAGCGCGTGGCTTCAGTTCCCGCCGCACCGGTTCATCTGTACTAGAGAATGACAGGAACGGCCGATCAATGTGATGAAATGCAGGTGATGGACCAAGATTACCAGACGACAGCAACGACTTGTGCCAACGTGTGTGAAGATGAGATGACGGCCTCGCTGGCAACACACGCAGATGTATCCGGAGATGGAGACCAAAGCGCTCACTGGAGCAGACAGCAGAGAGGCCAAGGCTCACTCAGCAAGGAAAAAGAAAACACGATGGCATCAGTCGTTGGATGACAACCATCTCGGTTGGCAATCCTTCAGACTCCTGTGACGGAGGCGATGCCACGACGCCGGAAAATGCCTCTCTGTGCCCTGGCAGACCCCATCGGCGAGGAATCGTTGCTGGCCAGAAGGGCTTGGCGAGGTACATCCGAGAGTGTCCAGGAGGGGGAGAGGGGGGAAGAAACTTCAAGGAAGAAACGGCCAGACTGGAGGCTCTGAGCTTGGTGAGCGAATCGGGGAAGAAGGTTCAGCTCATGGCTGTCAACCTGGGCCGTTGGTGTGAAGTTGGAACCGGGAACAAGACACGAGAGCAAGAGGGTGTGAAGAGGGAGGGAAAGTGGGTTGTACCTGTCGATCACAGCCCAAGTGTGTGGTGTCCCATGCACTGTAAATAAGGCCGTACTGGGGACTGAGGGATGGTCGTCGGAGTGATAGATGAAATACGGCAGCTTCGCCTCTGTTACTAACAATATCTCGACATGTGGGCAGTTCCCAGTACTAGGCGGAGGTCCCCGGACACTGCCCCGATGTCTGCGGTCCTGCGGTCTGCCCCCTCCTCCTGCCAGGGACAAGTTTATTCACGCAGTGCCGCGCCCATGCTGTCAGTGCCTGCATATCTCGATGGCCTGAACTATCAGGTACAGTTAATTGGAACTTTCTGATTTTTAAAAAAGTTTCTTCCTGATAATTTTTCTGCCTCAGCCTGAGTCATCGATAGTGCCTCAGGCCTGCAGGGCAACGCAGCCTACTGCGTAGGCCTAACGCCACCAACATGTTGCGACTTGCGACTGCAGTTAACGACTCAAGTATCGCCGAGTTATCCATCCAGCCATGGACCTTGTTGACTAAAAGTACCGAGGTACTCGATACAAGAAGACGAAGGAAGAGGACGAGGTAAAAGCCGTGTAGAAGAAATTGCCAATTCAAAACAGTCAGTATTGAATAATTGGACTGAATAATTGTCCATAATATATAAGGCTGCAACTGCAAGGTAGTGTAGCAAGGAGGCAGAATAAGGTCATATCTAAGGTGTAGTTTAAAGTGAGAGATGTACTGCAAATCTCTCTTTACCGTCAGATCGGTTGCTCGTCTGTGTTGTCTACCCACTGGAGCATCTTTCCCCGACTTGGTCTCGGGCAGTAACAGACACACGTGCTTGCTTCTGGGATGCCATGGCCGAGTGGTAAGCAATGAGGTAGCAAGCTTTTGCTGCTCGGTGCCGCTGCACATTGTTTCCATTGTCTGGGCCTCGTCTGTAATGGTTGCATTGGCATGTCGCATATCCTTGGCGGCCCGTTGAGATGATCATTGGGACGGGGCCGTTCTCGACCACAGCCGGTTCCACTGATCATCGCTCACTTTCCGGGCAGCTCGCACCTGGGCGATACCTACACAACTTGTGATGAAGAGCCTGCAGGCTGCAGCAACGGCTTGTGAAGTTGTGAACCTGTGACTGCCAGCAATGAACATTGATCAGTCCCAACTGCCACGACTGCCTGACGTGCTAAGGTACTCTGCTGTGTAAGGCACTAAAACTGAAGCCTTGGGCTGCGCAGTTCGTAGAAGCCGGAGCGCAGGCCGCAAGTTTGGTAATCGGTACGTATCTCGCTGCCCCAACCATCAGATGCCAAGCCAACCCTAAACGGAAGGCAGGTCCGTTCGAGAACGGGGTTTCTGCGGGCCCATTTTCAGCAAAGTTCTGTCCAATGCAGGAACCGTGGATAGGACGGAACTCGGTTACGCCAAAATACCACGGCACCGAGACGGAAGTTGGAACCTTCGTCTTCTACGGAGTATCTCTCAGTAATATCCGTACCAAGGTACCTCACTCTGACGCATCCCGGTTCTCCAGTCTCTTCAGAGTCAGACTCTTGACCTTGCTTTACCTTCCGTTTGCGCCTTGGCTTGCCAACTGATTCATCAGCCAGTTTCTTACTGGCTTCTGGCCTTGGACATCTGATGTCGGAATTCCCTCACACCATCATCGCCAGAATCTTTCTCCACCGGATCCCCGTTGCAGTTCTGTCGGTGGAACACCGCAATCTAGATTCCTGGCGTCGGATTGTTCCAGCAGCCCCCAAGCAGCATCACCATCTATCGGGCCAGCCATCCAGCCTTGGAAGCGGATTCAGTGTCGCAAGAGCTTGCCGAAAAGCTCTTAATCATTACGAAGACGAGGCCGGAGACAAGCTGTGACCTCATTGTGCCCATCAAATCCCCCGCCCTCTGCCCTATGTTGGCTCTAAAGCTCCTCCTCCCCCGCAGGCCATTCCCACAACCGATCCCAATTTGCCATCCACGGATACCAAGAAGTGCTCGCAGATTTTGCTCCTACCACACGAACTGCCGGGGAAGAAAACCTTTCACGTCCATGTCTTCATGGTTGTGGATATCTCGCCCGCTCGTCTACCCACCGCGCGCGTCACCGGTGTCGCAACGGCGAAAGACCTTCGCGACCGAGGTCTGCCCGGGGCCTTTCCGTTAGACCCGAAACTGTTACTTGCTTGCAAAAAAGAAACTTGGCGCCAAAGACCGTTAACACCATGAACCATGAACCTTGAACCTTGAGGCGGGAACGCAACAGAGGCCAACTTTGACAATAGGACTCCCCGCAAAATTGTAACTGTTTGGTGGAGGGGCAACTCTCTGCTTCAGGTGGCCATCTCTCAACCAAGTCTGCAGCAAATTTGGCACTCTCGTTCTGGAACTGGCGAGCACCAGGATCGTCTGCTGCTGTTCTGATAGCTGCCCTATCAGTAGGGTCCTTTGAATCGGGTTTTTTGCGTACGGAATACACCAATTCATTCTACCCATCCCCAAGCGCGAATTTACACGGCTGGCTTTTTGGCTGATGTTGAAAATCGATTCTACACACCAGAGGACGACGCGCGGGACTATCTGACTTACAAACAGCAGCATCATGCGATGTGATAATATGCATGCCAAGTGGTATTGCTTCTATAGCGACGGCAGCGACGAGCCCTGCCTGGATAGGACATGGGAGCAGTGTTGGTGCTGACTCTAGCACTTGGACATGCATCTCTCGTTGTTGTTCTCACCATTGGTCTTGTCTTTCTTCGCTCACGCGGGATTGCAACAATTTGACTTCGAGCCAGAAGTTCTGCCTGATTCTGTTTCAGTCAACTCCTTGTCGAAGTCATCTACGAGTTTGGAAAATCTATCGGAGTGCTTGAAAGTCACATGGGCAAGTGCTGACGGACGGTTTTCTTTTTCGAGCTTTCAACGTGTTAGTCAAATCGTCCGTCCAGAGATTCACAAGCATTCCAAAGCGTCAAACACAGCCTCATCGGCCGCGGCGTTACCATCTGCTCAATTGGCCTCAGTCAAATCACGAGGCTAATTATTGAACCAGCCGAACCCGCCGGCCTTAGGTGAGTATGCGACTGGGCAATTGGCGGGCAGCATGGCCTTGCGGCAAGGCTACAGACGCGAATACGAGGCATCTTCCTTCTGTGAAGTTTTCTATTTTCCAGCTTTCTTTGACAGATGTTCAGCTCCCATCGTTGAATCTATCATTCCGGAGACATTACTAGCCGGGTTTTCACGATGCGTATCCAAAACTGGAGGCATGGTGATTGATGACACGAGCTGTCACCGCTCGACCCCTACCATCGCATAATCACTTGCCCAAAATGATCTCAATAAAGTAACATGGCCCAATAGGAAGATAGCTTCGAGAACCAGATCCTCAACCCGTCTCTGCTGTTTTGCCAGCCAGAGCGATGGCACCATCCCCAACCAGGCATGACAGGGCACGACTTTCTCGTATCTTTGCCGTCCACCCCGCCGGGACGGAGTCACATTTCTGCCTCATGGCCACATCTGGCACGGCGGTGCGCGCCACCTGCAAGGTGCGTACAGTCATCAACACCAGCTGCCCATCAGAATCGAGACGCAAAGGACCGAATTCGGGGTTGGAGGGCGGGCAACTATACGCCCGACTGAGCAAGGGCGGCGATGCCCGGCTAGATCGTTTCTCATGGCGAGGCAAACATCCTAGGCCATGTAAGCATCGGTTCCAAAGCATTCTTCTGCACGATGAATCTATTCACGCAGAAACGACCCCGCTCCCGCGATACATAAGGGGAACGAACGCCCGGCTTGGCTATGTTCTATCGTTCTGAGCGCCATTATCTATAATTCACACATCCGCCTCTCACCTTTGCTCGACTTGCAGCGTGCCTTTGGCAAACATACCTTCGCTTGAATCAGAGAAACTCGCTTCCAATATACGATGAGATCCATCCAGCTGTTGTCTACAGCAGGGCTCGCAGCCTTTGCGCAGGCTTGGGGGACTGATATCAGCACCGCTTACACGACTGTGGTAACCACAGCATACGAGACATATTGTCCGGTAAGTTCTCTTCAAAAGAATAAACTTCATTCAACAGTCCAGGACGCGAACCTGACTTGAATATAGTCGCCCACTACCTTTGTCCACCATAATGTGACTTACACGGCGACCACGGCAACGACACTTACCATCACGAGTAAGTTGACAAGACTTGGTCAGCATTTGCCGCCGTACTGACCTGAAGAACAGACTGTCCTTGCACCATCACCACCAGACAACCCCCGCCGTACACCACGACCAAGACGATTTACCCACCGCCCGTCAACTCCACGTCGTGCCCGCCAGAGATCACCAGCACGACGATCAAGACCATCAAGCACACCCCGCCTCCTAAGCCAAGCTACCACAACACCACCGTGATCGAGCACACCCCCAAACCTCCCAAGCCTACGGAGCACCCCTCGCACTCGGAGGAGACGCCCAAACCGCCTAAACCTACCGAGCACCACCACCATCCCAATAGCACCTCGACCGTCGTTGTCGTGATCACGCCGTCCGCCGAGACCATCATCGCCAGCATCACCCCCGTCACCCCCACCACTTCCGTCACCAACCTCCCCACTAACACGCCCGTCGGACCGACGACCACCAGGCCCGTCACGGTTCCCGCGAATACGGCTGGGATGGTCGAGGTCGGTGCCGGCGCGGCATTGGTTGCTGTCCTATTCGCCCTGCTGATTTGATCCAATATTATGGATTCGGGGATTTAATCCAAGGCGAACAGGGAGGGAGACGATATACTCCTTAGGAACAGAGAACGGAGTATACCTGACGAATTGGCCTTTTTTTTTTATACTTTCATCACCTTCATTTACGGCCGGCAAAAGTTGGGAGAGGTGAACACACCGGAGAATCATCTCGGCTCTTTTTAAGATACCCTATGGCAAATTTTTGAAGTTTAGGACACAACGGCGGTCATCTGGCGGGAGTATAGGGAGTGTTTTGCCATATTGGGTTGCATACAGTCCTTACGAAGAGATAATGGTAATCATAGTTCAGAAAGTGGAAGTACTCCATCATGGGAGCTCTCCACCAAGAAACAAGACAATCTTTACAAGAAAGCATCTTACATTTCTCGATTAGGGATTTCATTCCTCCCTCAGCTGATGTGTCCGATAGAGAGAGAGAGAGAGGAAGAGGGAAAATGATAAGAGCCGCTGCAGTGAACAATGCAGTCTTCACGTCCGCCAAGATTCAATAATTGCAAAGTCGCAGCTGACCGCATACACCCTCCCATTGAACTGCGAATGTGCCCCAACCAAAAAGGCCAGGCAACGAGCCAGACACATACACCCACACAAAGAAGCCTCTCTAACAACTACACCAGCACGACCCGCCCCCGGCATGGTCCGGAAAAGGCAGAATCTCTGCTGCGCCAGAGAGAAGCATAAGAAATATAGCGCCCGTATAGTGTATCTTGCGGCAGCGATGGACGGAATGGGGTGATTGATGGTTGAGACTAGAGGTCAGATCAGAGTAGCGGGTTTTTGTCGTTTCCCCTCCCCCACTGCCTCTCCACCGTCTCTTCATGCACGCTCTTCGTATTCCACACCACACCCCCAGCAAAAAAAGAGCCAAGCACGTGGTTCGCGGGAAAAGAAGAGGCTTGCGTCAATCACGTAGGTACGAAGCGGGCGTGGACGTAATCGTCAACGTGGGTAGTAGGGGTTCAAAGACGGGTTAGGCGTGGGTGGGTGTTCTCGTATTCCGCTTTCACGCCCAATCCAACCGCCAATCCACCCCGCCTTCTTCACTCGTCACTATGTATTAGTGTCTGGTTCTCCTATAACGTCTAATACGATGCCCCCCATCATGCTATACGTTGTAACCTCACTGACCGTCATGGGCGGCGGTGGACAAGGTGTTGGGGGGCCCGATCTTGAGGCTATGTGGAAGTCTTGGGATCTTTATATGGGCGAGGGCAGTCAGATGCGGAGGGGAAAACATGGAGGCGGGGAGAGTGCCGCGGGGCCGGCGCCGGATTTGGTCCTGCGATTGCGCAAGGTTAGGTATGATGAACCTGCCAGTCTCCCTTGCACTTATATACATGTGGGTAGCCTTGTTTCCCAGGTCTCTGATGGAATTCACGACGCTCGAAGCATTACAACGTCCTAGGTTTCCGAGGCAATGTGGTATCTCTTTATTTTACGCCCGGATACTTGAACAATCATCATAAGCATAGTCCCTCAGCACTCCCTTTTCTTCGCCTCATCTATTTGTGGACGCTTGGTAGACATGAACATGTAGTGTCAACGACATTTCATACGACACTCAATGTTCTCGACACTATTGGCTTTTCGGCTCCCGTTAGCGCGGGTTGCCCGTTTGTTGTACGAGTCGTTCCCCGGAGCCGAAGCAATTCCCGGTGCTGCCTTTTCTCGTGCCAGACTCAGGGACTGACGCCCAATTCCGCACTTCTGATGCGCACCCTGGCCTCTCTCACCAAAGCCTTGGCCTCCTCGACCTCGAAGCCATCTTGCGTCAATTCAGTCCCCAGTCGGTTCGCTGTCTTGTAGTCCGCCGTCCGCATGGCGTGCTTGGCGAGCCACATTCGCGCCTTGCTCGTCGATGCCGTGACACCAGTTCCCTCGTTTCCGCCCTCCTTGCGGCCTTCGCCATTACCTTCATCGTCAGATGCGCCTGGTGAGTCGTTGTGTATGGCGATCGAATCGTTCAAGACGTTGTCCGCGGCTTCCCCGCCCTCCTGAGCCAGACAAAGTTCCATGTAGGCTTTTGATTCCTCCTCTTCGCCGAGCTGGTCGTACATGCTCGCAATTTGGAAGAGCAGCTCCGGATCCAGGTGACCCGTCGCGCCTCTGCCATTGAGCAGATCCCCTCCGCTTCCGAAGCTGCTCCCAACGTCGTAATATGCGTCTGCCAGCAAAGCTCTCTTCAACGCCTTGATACCATCCTGGTCACGGCCCATCTTTTGCAAACACGAGCCGACGGCAAGCCACATCTTGCCATCCCAAGGTCTCAGTCCGGCTGCCTTTTTATAGTACCATAGACTGTAGGTGTGCATTTCCAACATTTCGTACGTCTGGCCGAGGCCGTACCAAGCTCGGTAGTCCCGGCGATTGACGTCGACGGCGCGTCGGTACGATTCTATGGCGGCGTGGGTGTTCTTCAGCTCCACGTACTCGTGACCCATGAGTGTCCATGCTGACAGGCATGTTCGGTCGAGGGTCAACGCTCGGCGGAAATACTGCACTGCCTTTTCGTGCATGGATAGCAGTGAGTAGTAGTTGCCCACCACCACGCAAGACTCTGGCCGGAACTTGTCGATGCTCGAGCAGAGGTGCGCAAGGAAGGCAAGTTTAGGTCTCAAGTTCATGACGTAGAGAATATTGGAGTAGTGGTCTAATGACTCTAGCCGGTGGGGATGGAGAGACAGCAATCGACTGAAATGTTGTTCAGCGGCAACGAGGTCTTTCGAATGATATGATAACATAGCGTTGCATGTGAGAAGGAAGGATGAGTTTGGGAATATTCCGAGTAGTGAATCCAACGAGTTGGCGAGTTCGGGTGTAGCCTGGTAGAGCTCGAGCGAGGTGTAGAGGTGCCAGATGAAGGAGAGGATGTTTTGCGGGAGATGCTCGGCAATTCGACTCAACTGTGCACTCGTCAGTGTTTCCAGGTTCTTGGGCACATCGGCAGAACCAAAGACTTACGTCGTCTATCCGGGAGATGAGTTGGGTCATCTCCAGCCAGCAGCCCCAGTTCATGGGGTACAGGTGGACACTTCGCACGAAGTAGTCCATCGCCTTGTCTTCGTTCTTCTCCTTTGCGAGCACCATGCCGTATCTGGCCTCCAGTCAGCAGTTGCACGCTTGAGGACGAGGGAAGGAGAAGCATGCCGCCTACTCACAGATACTCCAGCCAGCCCTGGCTGCCGAGGATGTCTCCGTCATCTGTCGTCCGCTCGTCGAACCAGTTGCTGAGGAACCGGCTGACGGCGTTCAACTGCTTGTTGACGATGTTGCCCAAATCTTGGGGTCCCATGACCATCTCCGAATCCTCGTCTTTGCGCTTTTCCCCGGACATGAACTTTGCATACAGGGCGAGGAATAAGCTCTTTTGACTGAGCCGGGGCAGCTCGGTGCTGCTGCCGCCAGCTGCCCTCGTCGTCTCGCTGTCCCCTCTCGTCTTTGTCTTTGACTTCCCCTTCGACGCCGCCGACGGCCCATCCGCGTTGGAGCTCAAAACACCGGATAGTACTGAATCGGGTAGGAAGACAGCAGCGCAGCGATCAAACTCCCTTGAGTCAAAGAGGGTCTTGGCGAGTAAGTATTTGTTGATCTCTTTGGCTTCGAGGAGGGCTTCTTCGGGATCGGCATTCACGGTGAAGACTGTCGGAACGTACTGGGCATCGGCATCGGCGGGGTCGGCGTCGTTCGAAGGCTCGGGTATGGCGTTGAGAAGCTCTGCGGCCCTGGGATCGAGGTCAGCCGTGGAGTCTCTCTCTCGCAAGGGGGCTTTGTAAAGCTTGCCATTTCGCAGAGGAGTATAGACACCGCTCGGAGCACTTGACTACGGCATCCTGCAGAGACTCGCGGAGTTGTGACAGCTCATTCTCGTTGAGTGACATCTCTGCGCATCCTTAGCCAAAGGGCCAAAAGCTGAGTCGCTCGGTCTTGCGCTTCCTGTCGCGTCGGTTCCAATTCGTGGGGAAGTGAATCGAAGCAACGTTCAATTGAGCGCCTTAGTTCAAGGTGCACAACAATCGCTTCTTAACTTGACTGTCTATGACCTCAAGGCGCAAAGGCGAGGACTGCGAGACGAAATGCAAGGATACAGGGCTGCGGGAACTGGCGATGCGAGTGTTGTGATTCCTTGTCCTGACGTAGTAAAGCTCAACGGCAGAAAAGGAAGCGGTCCGCCCAGGATTCCCACCACGCGCCGGGCGCGACAACGCTAAAGTGACCTACGGTGTACCTGGCCGCCCACGGTGAGCAACACAGCGTGTGCAGCCAATCCAATAAACTTTGGTGAGCTTAGGTAACTGGGACCCCGCCACGGTCGTGAAGCGGAAGTCAATTGGATGTCGTGGGGCGCCTGTCATCCCGAAACCCCACTTATCCCGGCAACATCAGGGACCGTCTAGGAAATCGCCCCCCCACCGCCTGCCAAAATAGCAACTGAAGATCGGATGAGGGGTACACTTTCTCATCTTGTACGAGTTGGCTCTAATTTGACGCGGGCGCATTAATTTCGGATTGCTATCGCAAACTTGCGTAAGTAAATTTCCCAACCATCTTCTCTCTTACTCACTCTCTCGCTGCCATTGTTCGTCCACCTTTGTCTCCTTGATTCTTCCTTCCCCTTCCCTAAACCCCCTCTTCTCCCTCTCTCCCCACGATACCTCCACTCCGTTTTCGCTCTCGTGGCTAACCTATTCCTCGAACGCCTCCAAAAGACCGTTGCAACCAACTGCCCCCTAATCCAGCCACCCCGCCGAGCCGGCCCTCAGACCACACCGCAAATCAAAACAAGATGGCCAAGAAGACTACCCTCACCGAGTTCGAGTCGGTTTTCCCTAAGCTCGAGGAGGTCCTTCTCGAGCATGCGCAAAAGTACAAGCTTCCCAAGGAGGAGCTGGCGTGGTACAAGAAGGCAAGCATTTAGCCACACCGACCCCCGACAATCCCCAACGATGTTGCTGCTAGCACCTCCTCTACTGTCTCAGTGATTGGATATGAGGCTATGCGTGTGAGCGCATGTGCGGCGACAATCTCATTCTCAAAGAAAAGGGGAAAACTGTAGAAGAACACCGACGATTAACAGCCTTCGCCAACAGAGTCTCGAAATCAACACCCTCGGCGGAAAATGCAACCGCGGCATGTCGGTCCCCGACTCCGTCTCCCTCCTCCTCGACAAGCCCCTCTCCGAGGAAGAGTACTTCCAAGCCGCCACCCTCGGCTGGATGACGGAGCTTCTCCAGGCCTTCTTCCTCGTCTCGGACGACATCATGGACAGCTCCATCACCCGCCGCGGCAAGCCCTGCTGGTACCGCCATGAAGGCGTCGGCATGGTCGCCATCAACGACGCCTTCATGCTCGAGGCCGCAATCTACACCCTCCTCAAGAAATTCTTCCGCGAGCACGCCTCCTACGTCGACCTCCTCGAGCTCTTCCACGAAGTCACCTTCCAGACCGAGCTCGGCCAGCTCTGCGACCTCCTCACCGCCCCGGAGGAAAAAGTTAACCTCGACAACTTCTCCATGGAGAAGTACCGCTTCATCGTCGTCTACAAGACGGCCTACTACTCCTTCTACCTCCCCGTCGCCCTCGCCCTCCACTGCCTCAACATCGCCACCCCCAAGAACCTCAAGCAGGCCGAAGATATCCTCATCCCCCTCGGCGAGTACTTCCAGATCCAGGACGACTACCTCGACAACTTTGGCCTGCCCGAGCACATTGGCAAGATCGGCACCGACATCATGGACAACAAGTGCAGCTGGCTCGTCAACCAGGCCCTCGCCATCGCCACCCCCGAACAGCGCACCATCCTCGAGGAGAACTACGGCCAAAAGGACAAGGCCAAGGAGGCCGTCATCAAGAAGCTCTTTGACGACATGGAGCTCAAGCGCCGCTTCGAAGAGTTTGAGGAGAAGCGTGCCGGCGAGATCAAGGACATGATTAACAACATTGACGAGAGCGAGGGCCTCAAGAAGGGCATCTTTGAAATCTTCTTGGCCAAGATCTACAAGCGCTCCAAATAGACTTACGACAAAAGTATAGTTACTAATGCAAGGGGGGCAGGCGCGCGTGTATTTGGCGCGGCATCATGTTACAAAGTCAGGAGCGGATTCTGCATGTGGAACATTTTGGAGAAGAAAAAGAAGAAAGACAGATACCAGAGTCCAATTGATTGACGATGATGACACCAACCCAAACAATAGAACTGTTAGAAAGCATGAAAAAAATAAATCCGTATTAAGAGTAAAACAAAGGAAAATGTCCCTGACTATGGGGTACCTAGTAAGGTAGGCAGGTAGATAAACTAAAAGAAAACAAAATGTTTCCTTCTTTTTGGTTCCCCCTCCAAAAGCTTTTTGGTGACCGACATGCTTTTGTCACGTCAACATCCGGGTATCTTACATGTTAAATGACACCACCCTATGCGCCCTAAATCGCGTCCACTGCAAGATCCGCTCTCCCGCTTCTTCTTCTTTTTCTCTTGGTTTTACAACGTCGGTGGCACTTTCCAGTCTTCAGCAGAGCGCCGCCGCCATCCGCTCTCGTGTGACCCCTCAGTGCCTGACGGTACCACTCCGCCCGAGACCTTGCGACATGCCCTGCGACATGCGAGGCCTCGTATCGCGGCCCCTTTCGCGTTCCACAAAGTTGATGAGCGGAACGTCATCGTCATCCCTTCTTGACGATCGCCGCGGCATAGATGGCATAGGAGGTTGCTGCTCATTGGAAACCACGCGACGTACAGCACCACCGCCTGCCGTGGACCTACTCCGTGGTCTCGAAGCGGCCGACTGCGACGCCATACGTTGAGGGGGGTACGCCTTTGCCGTGCCCATTCGGGTGACAGTTGGCAGCTGCGGCCCGAGGTGTCCGTCTGGCAGCTCCAGCCCAGTCGCCATCTCGATCAGGGGCTTCCCAGTGGGCACCCGTACACCGCGACCTTGACCATCTCGCCAAGCTGCGGGCAGGTCTGGCACCTTCGGCGTGAGGTCGACAAGAGGTTGAGGCATCTCTCGTTTCCCTGAAGATGACCCGCCGTCTGATGTCTTGGGACGCGATGATGTGGTCGGGCGTCCGGCGGGTGGCCGTGATCGACTCCGCGGCTGGGGCATAGGGTCCGTCGCCGTAGGACGAGACGAACGCACCGTGCCTCTTCTCTGCGGCATCCCGTTGTTTTCGTGTTCTGGGAACTGGCCGAGCAGCGAGTGCCCACCGGTGAACGGACTATCAACTGCATATTGTTGATGATCTGCGGTGGCAGCAGCCTTCTCTGCTTGCTGCTTGCGTCCCTCGTAAGCCTGGCCCAGCAGACCGCCGGATTTGAACTCGTCTTTGGCAAAGGGGTCGATGAGTCTCCTTGTCTGAGGCTGCGACAGATTCGGCGTGGTCCTAGATCGAGAGACAACCTTTTGAGACTGGATGTGTCTGGGTGTAGAGTGATGGTCCGCCGGTCGGGCCGTCGGCTTGTTGTCCAAATCCTTCCCAAAGTCGTCAATCGATTTCTCGAACCTGTCCATGTCCAGGAGCGGAGAGAACGTTCCAATGGTGTATGGCGTCTCTTCGGTGGATGGCCGGGGCCGGTGCAAAGTGCCGCTTCGTGTGAGACCGCCGCCGCCCGTTTTTGTTCCGCTTCTCGCACTGCTGCTGTGTGTAGATGACTTTTTCTTGTTCAAGTCAACTATCTTGTTTGCGATGTACCAACTACGCCACCCTTGCACGACTCTCTGGAAGTCTTCCGCGAGCTTGACATCGTCCGTGGCGAAGAAGTGAATGAAGTTTTCCGTATTCTGGAAGACTGTTGATTTCTGTTGACTCTTGATGGCAAAGCAATTCTTCTTTGGAGCTCTAATCTGCTTCAGCATGTCCTTTTCGGTGACTGTATATAAGTCAAAGTCGGACAGATGGCAGAGCGAGACGGCATCCTTGTCCGACAGTTTGGCATCCTTCTTCTTGGCCGAGAACATTTGCCCAGTCTCCAGGAGCGTGACGTAGCGTTTGTTCCATTTACCGGGCCGCTGAGAGTGGTATAGCGCGAAGTTGATGAGACCTGGGGGCGGATCGATGGTGCGGGGCACACTTTCGATGTTCAGGTCGGGGTTCTTGTCCGTAGGTTCACCCGGTACGATGAGTAGGCAGTGCTGCGTATCGCGGTCCCAGGAATTCATCACGAGAGCCACTGGCTCATAGCGTCTCAGGCGGCGTTCCAGACCAAACGCAAAGTAGCACTCGAGCACGACACTGGTTTGCGGGTTGATATTGTGGGTCATGAGGTTGGCGGCCGAGTATAGAATCTCACTCGGGGTAGTATCCGGGGTGACGGGAAGACTGATTGACGATTGCATGCAACGTATCGTCACTCGCTATGAGAGGGGAAAATTAGCAAAAAGATGAGGGTCAAGATCATTGATCAATATGAGGGAAAGACTCACGCGTTCTCCAGCATTGCTGGCAGAGGTCGGAGCATCTGTCTGGGGGACAATGCCGCCACCACCGGCTTGTATAAAGCGGGAGGGGTCCATGACACTGACGGGCCTGTGATCAAGGGTGAGGGGTTGAAAATATTGAGAGGGAGGTTTTGTGAGAGTAGTGGCAGGGTCGGACTTGCGACCCTTTCTCAAGAAGAAGGTGAACTTGTCGACAATGGGGCTCCGGACACGGGAGGCTGGTGCGTCGGGTACGGCAGCCAATTGAGCCTGGAGTCGAGCGAGGTCCTTTGCCTTTTGGTCTGCCAATTGAGCCGAGAGTCTCGCAAGGTCTTTTGCCTTTTGGTCTGCTAAAATGCGATCGGTCTCTGCTTCAAGACGAGCAACCTCTTCGGCCCAGCGAGCAGCGTCCTCCTCTTCCTGTTCTTTGCGACGTCGGTGCTCCTCTTCTTCCTGAGCGAGCAGTTGCTGGTGGTGTTGTTGGTGGCGCCGGCGCTGTCGATCTTCTTCTTGACGGGCAAGTTGCTGGTCCCAGTTGGGGTCGTTGCTGTTGTGGAGTTCCTCCTTATTGGTGTTGTTGGAGGTGTAGTAGTTGTTGTCAAGGTCGGGTTGGAGAGCGAGCTTGGTGATGATTTGAGAGCGAGCGTGTTCAGCCCTGGCAGCGAGCTTCAGGTCGGCGCATGACGAGTGGGAAGAAACCAAGATTGGATTGTGCGAACGAGGGCGCAGATGGAGACCGGGAGGCGGGACGAGGTCGCGTGCTCGGGTATGATGTGCCTGGGCTTGGACTCTGGCTTGGCCTTGAGCCGGGAAGGGCAACGGAAGCAGTCCCAGTCCCAGTCCCAATCCAGGAGGAGATGGTTGTGTTCGATGTAATAGCGAGTGTGGTGGTGGAGGGGGAGGAGGAGGAGGAGGAGGGTGATGCGGTATTGGCGGCGGTGGTGTAACTGGTTCAAGTGGTGCCGTTCCTTGGAATCCTTCTCCTGGCGCTGGCGCAGAAGCAGATGCAGGCGCAAGTGCGAATGCGCGGACGACTGGAACTGCTGCGACCACGGGCAATGGTGGTGTAGGAGGTACTGTCGTCAGCGGTGTTGGTGGTTGTGGTACAAGGAGGTTCGGTTTCGGTGCCGCAGACCAAGGAGCAGAAGCAGACGCATCAGCAGCTGACGCTGGCGCTGGTGGTAATAACGCTGATCCTGCAGACGGGGCCGACGGACAGGGGCCCAAGGCGTACAAAGGGGCGGCCTGAGTGGAGGAAACCCCTGGAACCCCTGGAACCCCTGGGGCTGGGGACGTGGACCCGGAATAGGACGGCGCTAGGGAGAATAGGGAACCTGGTTCGCTTGGGGGTCTGGGGCCATAGGGGCCGCATGCGTCTGTTCCAGTTGCACTCCCACCACCAGCAATACAACTAGCACGACCACCCGCAGGAGATGACCTGGTATCCGTAGTCGTAGTGGTAGGGGATTTTGGAGACGAAGAAGGCGGCGAAGAAGAAAAAAAAGGAGGAGACGAGCTTCCATGCAAGGGGCTCCAGCTGTCGTCAAGATCCGGTTTGGGGGCCGTCTTGGTTGGTCGCCTTCGATTGGGGTAGCTGAACCGCACGGGGGACTCGGGAGGGGCTGGGACCGCCATTCTTTTTCCACCGCCAACCGCACCATCTCCAGCATCAACACCCCCACGACAATAATAATTCGCACCATAGCCTTCATCTCCTGGTGTTACTGCACCACGACTGACCGAAGAATTGTCGAAATCAAACGGAGATGAACCGTCGCTGACGCCGGTATCGGCCATGAGGTCGGGCCACTGCCATTGCATAGTCAATTGCGGTGCTCCCGATGGGGTCTGCGGCGGCGGCGTCGACAGCAACGGCGCCGTGCGCCTCCTCCTTGCCGACGAAGCTGGTGTTTGCTGCTGCTGTGGTTGCTGCTGATGCTGATACTGATACTGAGGATGCGGCGACGAGACCGATGTCTGTCCATCATCACCAGCAACGCCACTTTCCTCCTCCTCGTCCACGGCAATCCCAATGCCTAGACCCAACGCAATGCTCGTCGCCGTACCCGTCTCGGTCGTCGCATTCGACACCGTCTCGTCGTCCTGGAAAATATCCACCTCCCAGTCCCGCCAGTTGCGTCCAAAGTCCAACACGCTCTTGTGCTCCCGCACGCTCCTGTACCGCGTGAGCCTCCCGGCGGTAACGCTCTGGCCCCGTCGGGGTGGATGCGGCGCGGGCGATTTCGGTGGCCCTGGGCCTGCCGACATGGTGCGATTAATACGCGAAAACCCTTCCATGGTGGGTGCGTGTGTGTGGGTGCGCGATTTGTGTGTAAAGTGATTGTGTTATTTCGTTTCCAGAGCTCGTTTCTCTCTTCTCTCCCTCGACAGTGTCGTCGTCGTTTTCGATAACCTTTCCCTTGAACTGTTTGCCCGATGCGATGCAATGCTAGACAGGGTCTCGAAATCAGAACCCCAGATTTTCTGATCCGATGGCGTCGATGGTAGCGGCGACGGCGTTGTGCGGCTGCGGCCCAGTCCGCTGGAACCTTGGAACCCTCCGAGCTGATCGCCCCCAGCCCAACAGGGAACACTTGAACGTTATCTTGCAGCCTTTGCTCTTTTTTCCCCTTCCTTTGATTGCTGCCGCGGTGCTGCCCCAGGACCCTGCAGATCTCTCTGCAAGTGATAGATAACGAAAGTTGAGATTGATAGGGGGTGGTCCGTCCCGACAAAACTTGTTTTTTCGGTTCCCGGGTAGGGAAATATTTGACGGGGGTTCGCAAAAAGGTAAAAGTAAAAGTAAGATGTGAGGTAATATTGATTAGATTATGTGGCTACAATAGTAGCACTTTAGAGTTGAAGCAATAAGCAAAGTAAGTAAGTTGACGATGATGGGAAATTTAGTTGTCGTGTCGTACAAGCAAAAGACGACGTTGATGCAGGAAGCAGCAAGCAGGCAAAACCAGGAGCAAAAAGCGAAGGAGGAAAGAAGGAAGGGGAGAAGAAGAAAATGTGGCAAGACCTCTCCTTCCCATAAGTCGGGGACCTTCCTACCTTCCAAGACGGAAGGCAAGGGAGGCTTTTTACATCTCTCCCAGGAATCGCCTCATCTTTTCTCTCTATTCACCTTACCTTACTTTACCTTACCTGTTCGCCATTCAGCATTCAGCAGACTACGCGTCAGCTGAAGGGGGGGCCATGTGTGACCAGAGGCATGCAAAGCACAACGAGAGCGCGACACCGCACGTCCTTTGCCAAATGCCAGTCGTTCTTCGTCCAATTTGCACCCCATAGAAGGTGGATGGTGGTTCAGGAACGAGCAAGCTCTACATTCCAGACCACATCCCCGATTCCCTCTCAACGTGTCAGTGTTTACAGTTTCTCTCGTACGATTGACGCGACCTCGGCCTGGGCAGAATCCCCCACGATCGGTGAGTCCGTGTAAGCAGGGTTGTAATTTCAGCGAGATGCAAAAGTCACGGTTTTGAAATTGCCTCACGTTGCTCGTCATATGGCATATGATTTGCCTTGGATCGCTCCAATATTAGCTGACAGGATCCCCTCGCTCTTTGAGGTAACTTACCTGCCCGATCCGAGTTCCCATACTTCGCCATTTCTCCGATTTCTCTTACATTTCCTTTATATCCGGGAACCACCTAATGCACACGCATCATGGCAGTGAGCTGTAGGTTGTTTTTACCTTCGCGGGTTAACAGTCAAAGGGAACAAGAACAGCCTGAAACCTAGCATTCTATGAAGGAGTACATTTCTAATCCCGGAAGAGGTTCTACTACGCGTGGAGCATTATACTTCGGGTTCTTTAGATAATCTTATGTTTCGTTCTTCTTCCTCGAGGTTATTCCTTTTCATATTAATCGACCTCTGCTTTACTGCCCGCTCAAGACAAGTCAAACAGCCTACCTAGATCCATATCTGCCACTTATCGATGTCTCTGCCCATCGATTGAACCATTGCGATTCAATAAACATGCCAGCATCGGGTAGAAAATCGAGTAGAGACGGGCACATCATGTCTGCAACCAGAAAGGCCCTCGTCCTGTGCACCCCCCCCCCCCCCCCCCCCTTCTTCATCACGCTGTTGATCTAGTCAGGTTCGAATCTGTGCACCAGAACTGTCCAGATAGAAATATCTATCCCAGTGAGACGAGATGAAGCCAGATTCAGTGCCGGAAAGCATGCACCTCCCGCCTCCACCACCCAATGAAGTCGCTCGTCGACACATCAATGCCCAAATCCTTGAGAGCCCGCGTGCTGAGATGACAGTCGTACGGCCGCTGCACGCTCGCATTTGGGTCGTTGCCCTCCGTATTGGCAATGATGCCGTCCATGGAAAGGTCCATGATATCTGCAAACTTTTGGCAAATCTCGTACTTTGTCATCCTGTCCTCGCTAGAGAACTGCAGGATCCTGGGAAACGAGCTGCGGTCTTCGGCCCCGAGGTACTTGTCGGCGATATCTGTACTTCTGTCAGTCATGAAATCTTCACGCGCGACGTGGCCTGCAATTACCGTGACACACGCGCCCAATATCCTCCGTGTTGGTCGGGTACCGAATCGCCCAGTGATCCATCTTCACCTTGGCGCCCCCGTCCTGCGTCTTCCACAACGTGTCCATGAGAACATTCGTCGCGCTCTCCGCCGGCGTGTCCGCCTTGCCGTACAGCACAGGTACACGGAGGACGAGGCCCAGCCCCGCGGCACCGGGCCCAGCGGCCTCGTACTCCTCCAGCACGGCGCGCTCGCCGTCCAGCTTGGTCTGGCCGTAGAGGTTTGTCGGCCCCGTCTGCGCGTCGGCCTCGTAGGGGGCGTCCCCCTGTTTTCCGGAGAAGACGTAGTCGGTTGAGATGTAGATGAGCAGGGTCGAGCGGGCGGCGCAGAGCTTGGCGAGGGACCGTGTGGCCTCGACGTTAAGGGCGCGGGCGGCGTCCGGGTCGCTGTCGACCTTGTCTGGGAACCTCTGGGCGGCGCCTGTTTATACTGTTGTGTGAGTGTGTGCTGGAGTTCTGGTCTCATGAGAAGACGTTGTGATATACATACAGTGCACGACTACCTGAGGCCTGGCAATATATGTCAGTAACGTATGGTCTTGGACAAGCATGAGAATGGCAGCCTTACTTGGATTCGTCGAGGAACTTTTCAACTTCAGAGGTTTTGCCGAGGTCGACTTTGAAGACGGAGACGCCGTCGGCGCGAGAGTATCCCGTACCCTTGACGTTCCAACTCTTCATATCAAACGCCCGCGATACCTGTCTTCCGAGGAGACCAGTGGCTCCGGTCACGACCACGTCTTTGCCTGCCATGTTTTTGAATTACGAGTGCGTCCTTGGTGCAGGAGGATAGTTTCCAAAGTGAAGTAGAGTCTGCCCGCCTCCTGAGTGATGTCTGCCAAACGATTTGCGTCAGGTCAAGTGTCGACCAAAATGTCATTCAATTACATAGAAAGCTCTGGTGCCGTCGACTACCCCGCGGTGGGGTTCCGCGACCCGACCGTTGTTGCGGGAGACTCAATTGGGTCAACTCGCATAATTACATCATCATCATCTAATGCATATTCCATCCGAGGGCTTCTTGCTCCTGCTTCATCACGGCTTGCATCCAACTTCTTCTCAACTTGAGATGAACACATCCATCGCGTGAATCGGCAGATGGCACGGATGATTCCGATGGACTTTCAGAGAAGAGATTGATGAGGGGGGCCCAAGCCCGTGAAGGTTGACGTTCCAAAAGAAGGCTCGCCTCGACTTCTGGAATCGTACCCAATTTGACATGATCTACGAGCAGGCATGCGGCTGCGCGACACCTCGTGCCGAGAGACTCGGCGGCAGGCAAGAGGAGATACATCGCAATTCTCGGCAGCATCGTCGTTTCGTCTTTCGGGACTCGGTGGTGGACGGACCACAGCTGAAAAATGCCGTCAACCCTCAAGGTCGAGTCATGGCCAGTCTTTCGACGATGTTCCGCCTACACCGCACCGTAATGATACTAGGCCCGTTTCTCGCAGCTCGCATCATCTCGCATCTGGGTGCAGTGCTATCACATATCCCAAACATCTGACAAGGCATCATGTGGTCTAGCAGCAAGGTTGGACAACACCTACAGATACGTGATACCGTACCATAAAGCCTCTGGGGAAGATCATTTCGGAGAGATTCGAGCGGCTAGCACTGATCGAGCCACGGGTCCTTAGCTGACCATGTTTACCTTCAGCGGTCTACCTGAGCTTTGCGCTCTACGTTATCCGTGCCATCTGGCCTAGATATGCGCCCCTCTAGTTCTACTATGTAAAGTATGCACAGGGAGACCCTCGCCAAGCCCAGCACACGATCATCCAACCCATCTTCTCTTCCAGTATGGCTTGCGCAGCGGGGGAGCCTGCCTGCCTACCGTACGGCCTACGGAAAAAAAGATGGATTGACCAACTTCTTCTACGAAGAAACGCCAAAAGCCCCCAATCAGCGACCCTGTCCCAGGATGATCTATCGGAGCATGGTACGAGCAATTCAGGGCTAGGTACATATGCAGCGCCGGCATATGCACAGTACAGTTGGAGAGGCAATAGCGCCTTGAACGGGTAGAACTCAAATGGAAAACTACCATTTATATCATTCGATGATCAGACGAAGGAAGTTCGCAGGATTCAATCCTGGTCCGCTTCCAAAAAAGATAAGACACAGAGAGAGTGTGACTGGGAGAAAATAGCGCGATGCCACGACTCGGTCCGGCATGCGCAATATCCCTAGAAACATTCTTCAAGACTTGGAAAGTTGGGCAGTGATCACTCACCGGCGCAATTCTCCGCTCCGAGTAGGGTCACTCATCCACCCGTGGAGTAAGTAAGTTGGGTATTGCGACTGTTCATCCAAGAAAGGAAAGAAAGAGGACGAAGAAGCTAAACAGCTTTTCTGACAATGTCATGACAGGGAAAATCGCTGTCGTATTTGGTTGGCGGCGGTTAATACTATGCTTTTTATCCCTTCCGGTGGGCGACTGCAAAAACGTCTCTGCCATCGTTGCCGCATTCCAAGTTGTTTTCCTTCGGAATACTACCTACTGCGATTCATGTATGTTGATGTGTAGTCAAAAACGGGGTTGCTTGAGGTTGCGTCGTTGCAAACTTTTTCGCAAGTTGCAGAGCCGCGAAGACTCGTAAGCCCAGATCACGCGGGGTAATAACGCAGGTTTGATATTGGCCATTCATGCAATGTCAAAGCGGTGAGGTTCCATTGGATAAGTGTCAAGTTGAGTGACAAAGTTTCCAGGTGGAGGGGTGCGTGAACTGTCTATTTCTGTTTCCTGGGTCAGCTTCATGCTATAGCACAGCATATTAATACATGCAACCCCAGTGGAGGGTTTCTCTTTGGTCTATCTAGTTGTCAAAGGTATCAACAGGACGTTCTTCGCTATGTATTTGGCACTCTTGTGTGCATGATCATCAATAGTAAAGGCTTGTATTAGAAAGTAGAAAAAAAAGGATCCCGCCTTCTTTCTCAGAAACTTCCCGAGCTGGTTGTCGAATATAGCTTTGCGTCGTAATCACGTTTACCAGGAACTCCAGCCCCCGTATCCCTAGGCGCAGCATCTCTCCTCCCACCACCCCCTCGCGGCGTCGAATCCCGTCGTTCGTCGTACACGATATTCACTTCCGTCGTGCGCATGATCCCGTCGTACGTCATGATCTCCTCCTCGCTCGTTGTGGGCGAGTGGCCCCGGATCTCGGACCGGCCCTTCATGCTCTTGAGCTGGAAGGCGTCGGCGGCGTTGCGCGTGGTATTCGAGCGGCCTCTGGTGCCAGTGGTTGCCGTCGCCGTAGCCACCGTGTTGCGGGACTTCTTCGTCGGGTCGCCGCTGCGGTTGTAGCCGCCCCCGTAGCGGCCGTTGGAGGAGCTCTTGAGGGAGGCGAAGAACTTGGGGAACCAGCGGAGGAAGAGGCCGCGCAGCGCCGGGGCCGAGGCCGTGATGATAGCTAGGTTCGTCTCGACGGCGGAGTAGGTGAAGCGGATGTCGTAAGTCGGGTCTTGTTGGTTGATGTGGTATGATATCTCGATCAGCCATGCGAGGCGGAGGACGCTGACGGCAGTGACACTGCAAGATAGGATGTATTAGAAAGGAGTTGTGACCAAAGTTGATTTGTTGTGATTCTTATGACTTACACAGCACCGAGACCAAAGACTGCAAGGAGCGCCATCTTGACGCGGAGAGGCATCTTCAGCCCGAGAAAGATCCAAAATGGCAAGGCCAGCGCCAGCACGTCAGTGAAGATTGTGAGGGAGGCGGTGCTGACGTAGAAGGCGGCCATGTCGATACACTTGCCCTCCGTCGGCGGGTTCCGGCCCGCCTTTTCCCAAAAGTAGCTGATGGGCTGGCACTGGAAGATGATTGTCGTGAAGATGGCGATGCCCAGCGCAATGTTGAAGACGTTGAGCGCGTGGATGGCGTACCGGACCGACCTCTTCTGGCCGCTGAGCCGCAGCAGGAACATGAGCACCGACGTCTTGACGATGGCCAGGATAGGGTTGTACAGCAGCTGGATGATGTAGTTCCAGAGGCTGCCGAGGCGGCTGTCGGCTTCTAGAGGTATGTCGTAGACGTGGATGCCGATGAAGCCTAAACGCATTCCCATGTATGATGCTGCCGTCTCGGCCATGGAATCTGCCTGGAGGGGTTCATTGTAAGTTACCGCCCAAAGATGAATACTTGAGCCTTCAAAACTCACCATTGCGAAACATATCAAGCCATCGTCTGGAGAGCCCAAGGTTAGCCATCAGGCATTGGGAGAAGGAGTTATACTCATGTCGAGATTCTCCTCGGTCAAGAACATGTCTTGGATGTACTTACCCCAGCCGAACTGCTTAGTCGTGACTCGACTGTATACCCGTAGACCAACTACTAGAAGAGCAATCGTTGGAAAGAAGAACAGCACAAAGAAACCGGTATGTTGCAGAGACGAGTAAGGGTATGGGTAGTCGTCGGTGATGGGAGGCAGCGCCGCTGAGGTGCTGCTCGTGTCCCTCAACTGAGCCGCGTGGACCAGCGCCGCCACGGCCTGCGACATGTTGAATCTTCCCGGTCTCTTGTCGAATTGAGACTTGTGCCAAGGTATAGACCAGTGACTTATTCCAAGCTCAAGAGAGCCTTGGCCAACAAACGGGGGTCAGATATTTGATGCGAGGGCGTGGAAAACGGTTCAAAAAAATGGGATGGGGATAGAGGTAGATTCTATATGCCATTGCCCCCCTCGGGTAAAACTGCAGCTTGCTTGGAAAGGAAACGCCTTTTTCACACTCTTCTTCCACGTCTTGGAGTAGAAGACGTACAACTCAGGTAGGGGTTGCCACGGAGGGCAAGAAAAAGACAAGAGAAATTTGGCCACCAAGATGCGATGAGAAAGGTCAACCTCTCTCTCTCTCTCTCTCTTCCCAGACTTGCAGCAAGACAGGGCCGGGATACAAGAGAAGAAAACGGAATAGCGGCAGGCAGGCAGGTAGGTAGGGCCAATCGAGGAGGACCTCTCGGTGGCCTCTGCCCTCTCCTCTGAACAGCTTTACACTAACTGTGGCGGCCCTGGCTTTCCAAAACAGATTCTGTTACCAGTCATGTGGGTGTGGCCGTGGGAAGAGAAAATGGAGCTGCTTTCTGGGAGAAGGACGGAGGTGGTGGTTAATCCCTACACCATGGATTCTTCTTTCACACACCCCCTTGGATCCTGCTGCTCTACATCTGGCAAGGATATCTTTTTCACCGGCCAAGAGTTCGATCGGTATCCTTGTGTCGGACACTCAAGTTGTGAACAATGTCGGTCCAGGCCTCAAGCCGGTATCGAGGGGCCGAGGAAGAACCCAGAAGTTTGGGACTTTCTTCCAAGTTCCACAACATCCCGCCGTCGATCTATGTGAGGATTTGCTGTTTCTTGGGTGCCCGATGTCAGTCGGCGCTGTGACTAGCGACCGTTGAGACTACCAAGCGTCAGTGGCGTAACAGAAAAGCAACCGTCCCGTCCATTCCACTCCTTCCATCTTCTTCTCTGACAGCTTCTGGGCGTTGCGAAATGGTCTCATGTCTGTGAGTTCCCGTCAACAAGCTTACTTGACAAAGATGGGGAGAGGGGGAGATGATCGGGTTGTACGGATAGACTGCAGTGTGTAGTCTGTCCAGTGACTCCAGCCTGAAAGTGGGAAGAGAGGGGCGGATGTGTTCCCCCGTCATGCTGCCCAAGGAGGAAAAGAACCCGAAGCCGCTCGCATTTGCCCCCTCCTATGCTACTTCGTGGCGCGAAGGAGCAGGTTGCTGTGTAAATTAAAGGCGAGTCTCGCTGTACAAAAGCTGGCCTATAGAACCAGACCGTGAGACTGGGGGTGCGAGCGAGGACTACGAGGGTGGGTTGCTTGCAGAGATCGCGGGCGGCCCATCTGGCAGGCGTGGAGCACTGGAGCTTCATCGGGGTAGCATTTCCTTGGAGACTCTGGGTAATCGAACGATGGCTGAAGATTGACGTCCAGTCACTCGTGGGGCCAGACTGGGGGGGTTTGGGTTGTCACAGTTGTGTACTTTATGAGTGGTGGTGTAGGGAGTACATCGAGACACTTCGTATAAGTTGAGCTGGGACTTGTTGGTGCCCAGGACCGTGGCCGACGAACCCACGTTTCCAGGCCGAATCCCGGGACGCAGGTACACTGGGGTTCCGCAGCAAGTTCGGACCAGGTGAAACCAACCTGGAATTACACACTACCTGGCCGTACGCTGAGCTTGAGAACCTGGAACTTTTCGCTAGCGCGGCTGCGGCCGTGGTTGAGCGAATTGCTGAGTTGGGCACCGAGCCGCGTTGTCTACCTTTGCATGCGATGCATACGAAAGTACATGGATCCGTACGAGAGGATGTACGAAGTATTACAGGTAGGCAATAGGAATAGGGGCCCCGCCTCGGTCTTCGATGCATAACCAGGGGGGCAACAGAACAAGAGAGCGATGTAAACTTGTGATAAAGCAGGAACTCGGAAGCCGAGATTGGCGAATGTGGCTAGACTTTCTGTTTCTTTCTCTCTCCCGAGGCCGACGGGATGGGGTTGATAGTTGTCATTCAAAATGTTGTAGTCTCTGAAGAGTGACGACTAACGAAACTCCTGAAGAAGCCCATGCATGGCCACCGGCGGCGCAGCAGATTACCCACGGGAAGTCCCATGTCTCTCGGCTTTCCCACGTTGACGTGAAGAAGAAAGAAGAAAGACGCAGGTCCGCCGGGAAAATCTGCGACTGCCGTGCTGTCACACCTACTTTCTGCTTGCTTTGCCGCAACCTCGCGGTGGCGTGTTGAAGAACTTGCTGTCTGGAATGTGACATCGACTTGTCATAGACGTCCATCATCGCCAAACGTCCATGGATGGCACTGCCTTTCCAAATAATACCCCAGAACACGCCTAGCTAGGCGCCGACAGTGCTAGCCGATAAGATATCGGAAAACCCGTATTGTTGCAGAGATCCAAAGGTGGTCTTTGCTTTGAATGATCACCTCGCGGGAAGACAGGGCGCGGCACACGATGGTCCGACAGGATTTGCAAGCCCGCTGCCCCCGCCGAGCATATATTAATTCGCCCTCAATCTCTTCTGCGCGGGACAGGGGTTGCCAACACCCGGGCCAGTCTCCCTCCATGTCATGCATGCCGACCAACCGGCAGGCAGACATGTGAGGAAGAAAAGAAAGAAGGAGTTTCGGCCTGGAGTTGGGGCTACTGCAACATGCCGCAGAATTGTTCTCTCAGGTCCTTCCTCTTCTCTTGACAATTTCGGATGAATGTTCGCTCAGTAAGCCCTCCCTTTGGTGACTGGTCGTGGCGAGTTTTCGTTTCCGTAATGTGGGCGGCCAACGAACATCACACACAACTCAGCAATGTCGTCGTGACAGGCTTAAGCTTTCGTCTCAAGAGAATAAGGGAAAAAAGGGATGACGGGTTATTTACGAACCTAAACACGTCGGGGGCAAAACGAAACAGCCGGATCGTGGGCATAACATGGAGAATCCCTCTCTCTTTATCAACAGCGTCTCCGCCACTACCAACCCCTTGGTACATGTCTGAATCGCTAGTGAAATACTTTCCATAGTCCTTGAGGCTTATGCTCATCTCTGTACTAGGAGTGACTGTGCCTTGATCACAAGGTGACCTCTCTGTTTTTTCCCAGAGCCAACTGAACAAGGAGAATTGTGCGAGAAAAGGATTTCGGGGACTTTGTGTAAGACCGGCTTCAACCTTGCTGTCTCTTGACCAGCCGAATCTGGCAACTGGCTGGGATACCGCGGACAGCTTAGGGGGGCCTATAATCCTTGAGATGAAGAATCCTGCGTATGCAAATCTCCCATACGAAATAGATGCACGCCCGAGCTAGTGTTGGTTGTTGGTTGTGTTGTTATGTGCCCATTGTGGACCTAAAGGCGAATAGCAAAACGGACCAAGTGGAACCTTTCGTGGAGTAAGAAGAGGGAAACGAAGCAATGAAAAAGACGAGAAGCTCGGGAGTGTTGCAGAAGTTTCGTTGGAATGTAACAACTTGACTCGCTAAATAGACGTTGCCTTACCTAAAGTTTTACTCTCAGCTCAAGCGGTTCATCCAATTCCAGAGTCTTGAAAAGCCAACACAACAAGACATGAACTGACATGCCTTTACTTGGCCGCCTGAGTATTCCCATGTGACGAGTACTCATTCCGAGCGGATTTCCCAAGCTAGACTCTCGCTCCGCCGACCGTTGACGCGCACTGCCATGCTGTAAGTCGGCGAACCAACCGACCGGCCGGCCACCTTGCGCCGGGTCGCAGCAACTTGCAAGACCAAGGGCCGAGTTGGCAACTGTACATGCAAGGACCGGGGCCATGATCCCTGGGGGTGGGAAGGGTTGCGGGGGCCACCATCTCGGCCAAGGTTGCCAAGATCCAGGCTCCGATGTGCAACGTCCAGCCACTCAACGGACGCGCAGTCCGCACCGGACCCTTGCCGGTGCCGACTCCAAGTGGAGATGAAGCTGCAGGTCTGTTGGACCGGTCAGGTCCTCTTCTCTTGTGACTACGGAGTACTGCGTGTGAGTGACTTTCTCGTGTTGTCCTAACTCCAAAGTCCATGAGACTCTTTGGCAACGGCTCCGAACATGGCAACCTCGCCTCCAGGATTGCCCCTAACCCATCATCTCCCACGAGGAGGTCAGCATTGTTCATCTCCCTCGGACGGAGTCTCGTCTCTTGAGGGATTCCCTTCATGCCTGTTATCAACGAGCACATTTGACCAAATCTGGGACCCCAGACAAAGGATGCCTGCGACGCATCCGCCGCTATCAGTTGTTTTTGGGGTGCTCTCGGCCGTCAATATTGGACTGTTCCTCGTCCTTGACCTTTTGCCCCCTTCGCGCCCCCTCATCTGGCTTCCTTAGAAAGGCATGGGTTATACAGGTAGTGTAGAAGAGCCCTTGCAAACATTGCATCCCGGCCGTGGACCGTGGATGCTTTGACCTACGTCAATCCGCAATAAGGTAATGCCTCCCAGACGTACAGCAAGACTA
Source organism: Colletotrichum godetiae (assembly GCF_030913485.1). Taxonomy (NCBI): domain Eukaryota; kingdom Fungi; phylum Ascomycota; class Sordariomycetes; order Glomerellales; family Glomerellaceae; genus Colletotrichum; species Colletotrichum godetiae. Next base: position 143,387 of record NW_026851285.1, on the reverse strand, counting down.
TTGCCATCGAGCCCACTCCTGCCCGCTATTATACCTCGTCGTCCATCGTTCGATCCCCTTCTAGGTGGCATAGCAAGGCCATTTCCATGTTGGTTCTCGTCGTTTGCAAACGTGTATCCCACCGCTTCGGCCTCTCTGCCGCCCCTTCCAGTCGTCTAGTATCAGTCCAACGTTCCATTTGCTCATCTCGGTCTCCACGCGTTCACCCCGCTGTCGCCGTTGGGAGAACCGCGAATTAGATCTGCGAGGTCTTATATTTGAAGCACTTCGTCCCATCTCTATTGATTGATCCTTCCTGCTCCCCATCCGTCCATCAGCAGTACTCGCGTCTGAATCCACGTGGCAACCATGTCTTCGATGCGTTCCCTCTTGACGGCGGCTCTCCTGTCTGCTGGCCACTTGGCTGCGGCCCAGACGATCGTCGTCGACGGCCAAGAAGTTGGTAAGTACTACACTACCCGCTTGAATCATCAAGGACTGAAGTGACTGACTTATAACCCCTTAGCCGCCGACGCCTCGACCGTTGCCCCGGCCGCCGAGGTTGCTGACGTCTCCATCGCCAGCACCTCCGCCGGTCTCTCTGACGGGGAAAAGCTTCAGCTCACCGATGCCGTCCTCTCGAACCTCACAGCGCTTCAGCTGTCCAACATCTCCCTGTTTGGCTTCGAGGACGGATCCTCGGTCGAGAAGAGATCGCTCTTTGGTCGATGCAAGACGTACCCCGGAGACATCCTGTACCCGATCGGTCTCGTCTGGAACATCTTCGATCTCCTCCTGGGCGGCGCTCTCACCAAGACCATCCCTGAGGCCTCTGTGTGTTACGACGACTTTGGCAACTATGACCAGGCCAAGTGCGACTTCTTGACCGCCAACTGGGTCAACGGGTCGTACTACCACACTGAGGACCCCACGGCCATCAATGCCGTCCTCTTTGAGGGCCTGAACTGCATGCCCCCAACTATCAACGTCGGCGAGACCAACTGCAAGGTTGGTGGTCTGCCTTCCTACGTTGTTGAGGCCACCACCGTCGCCCACGTCCAGCTGGCCGTCAACTTTGCCCGTAACCTTAACCTCCGCCTCGTCGTCAAGAACACTGGCCACGACTTTGGCGCGAAGTCCACCGGATACGGTGCTCTATCCATCTGGACACATAAGTTCAAGAACATTGACTTCTACGAGAACTACCAGCAGGACTCTTACAGCGGCCCTGCTTTCAAGCTCGGCGCCGGCGTCCAGGCGTATGAGATCTATGAGGCTGCCAACAAGTACGGTGTCACCGCCGTCGGAGGAGAAGGCCAGACCGTGGGTGTCATGGGTGGTTACGTCCAGGGCGGCGGACACAGCCCCATGTCCGGTCTGTACGGCATGGCCGCGGACAACGTCCTCTCCTTCGAAGTCGTTACTGCCGACGGCCGCTTCGTGACAGCCAGCGAGTCCCAAAACCCCGATCTCTTCTGGGCCATCCGCGGTGGTGGCGGCTCGACGTACGGCGTCGTCACCTCTGCTGTCGTCAAGGCGCAGCCCAAGATGAACATCACCACTATGACCTTTGCCTTCTCCAGCGGTGACAACCTCACCACCGACCAGTTCTGGACCGCGCTGCGCTTCTACTTTGACGGCTTCGTCGAGTATGCTGTCGACAACGCCAACTATGGATACTTCCGCATCCAGAACCTCGGCACCTCCTTCGCCTTCGACATGGGCCCTTGGTGGGCTCCCAACATGACAAAGGTCGAGCTCAGCGAGCTCGCGGCTCCCCTCTTTGCCAAATGGGCCGAGATGGGCCTCGTCGTCGAGCCCGTCTACACCGAGTACGACAACTTTTACTCCGCCTGGCAAAATTCGTTCCCGTTGGAGCCCTGGGGATCCAACGCCATCCGCCAAGCCAGCCGTCTTTTCCCCAGAGCCAACTGGGAAGACGAGACTAAGCTCAACGCAACCTTTGAGGCCATCAAGTCCGTCTCCGAGGAGGGCGGCTATATCGTGGCCTTCAACATGATGGCGGCGCCCAAGACGGGATACCCCGACAACGCCGTCAACCCGGCGTGGCGCGAGGCCGTTATGCACTGCATCACCGCCGCCCTCTGGGACCCGACCGCCAACGAGACCGTCATCAAGACGGCCAGCGACAAGCTCACCTTTGACTGGATGCAGCGCTGGCGCGACGTATCCCCCGGCGCGGGCGCGTACATGTCTGAGTCGGACTACATCGAGCCCGACTTCACCCAGGCCTTCTGGGGAACAAAGTACGAAAAGGCACTGGAGCTCAAGAAGAAGTATGACCCCAATGACGTCTTCTACGCGCAGAATGGTGTTGGGTCCGAGAGCTGGGAGATGTCGGAGATGATCATGGGCAACTTGCCTTCGCAGAACAGCAAGTTGTGCCGCAAGCAGTAGTCGGTGTTTGTTTTGCTGCGTTGAGTAATTGAGCCGCCAGGGTTACCTTAGGCGTTGTTGAGACTTCTTTGTAAATATTACTGCTGTATATAAGAGTGGCTGGCATGACCTGCTGCCTAGACCTTAGAACGAAGATTGTGAGATGATCTCACAAGGCATTAGAATAGCGAGTACTGCGTCCTAGTACATCTTCTTGAACCTGACTTTTGATCTCGTTTCATAAGCGAACTGAGTTTTGACGAGAGTGACGATGACTTAGCTCCTCGCATTTCTTGACGCAAAGCAGACAGAGCGTATCATAATTTTGAAGTCTTGTCCGGGCTGGTCTGGGCTGCTTTGATAAAAGACGTCACCTCATTTAGTGCCAATGATCTTGCCGGTCATAGGAGGCTTTCAGGAAATCCTAACCTTAGTGTTCTCCTTGGTCGGGATGTTCTTGGGAGAAAAGTAAAAAGCCAAACCAATGACAGTATACATATCAAGTGCCATAACCCCCTTCAGATAATTAGACCTGCCGCTCTTCGTCAAGGAAAGAATGACAACTAGTGTACAAAAATTATAGACAGAGACCTGGAAAAATCCATAAGTCAAGTCCATAGGCCTAGCGACAATCCACCCGAGAGAGAGACGAGAGAGGAGGTCACAAGGAAAGCAATCTGAATGCTAGAGCCTGTTGTGATTCAAATGGCGAGGTCCATCTTGTTCCTGGTGGCCATGAGAACAGCAGTAACATGCCCTGTCGCGTTAATCACGACCGGGATAAGAATAAAAGTGCTAAAGCTCTCGGTAATGTGTGTTACGTGGCAAATGCTGTCCAGCAGATGATTGGCGCAAATAGCGATGCAATATGCAGCAACAACTAGTAATGTGAGAGCAGGAAGGAGGCTTATGATTGGATCTTCGGCCTCTTCTTCGTAGTTCGAAACGTCAATACTAAAGATTTTGGTGTGAGTATGTAGAGTAGCAAAAGGATTATAGAAATGCTGCGAGAGGGGAGAGTGATGGCTTGATTGACTTCCAGGTTGGCGGCGTCATTTCCCCGAATTTGTAACACAGAGGAGAGCTAAATCAAAAGACTAGTTAAGACACGAAGTTCATAAAGGGGGATACTTACTGTAGAAGGAAGAATAAAGGATGCCAAAGAAATTACCATTAATGAACGTGTTGTTCGTGCTGTGATGGGAGAAAAGCTTTGTTGTATGCCCTCGGCGTCCAACACATCGCGCATGTTGACTATGTTTCCAACAAAGCATATGCCCATGAAGAGCAGTAAACTCGAGAGAATTGATCCTAGCATAGTTGACTGAACAATTCCAACTTGGCCATTTCTCAAGGCAACGATACCAATGATGAATCCAGCAATATTGCCCAAAACAGCATAAAGCAGGCCTCCAAGAGCGTCGGGCAAGTTCAATGACACTTTCTTGGTTACGAACTCCAGTATAACCGTAAGAAGAGACACAGCGGTTAGATTGAAAGCAAAAACTTCGTTTGGATTCCAAGGATATCTTCCAGCAATGACACCTAGGATACCGTAGCCAGGAGAAAGGTGATGTAGCCTATAATGCAGATAGCTAACAGTTCTAGAAGATGAAATGATGCAACGACGAAATGAAAGAGATTCAAAATGCTTGCATTTCAAAGTTAGTTTTCTCGTGAGGCTCCAAACTCGTGATGGATGGCTCAAAGTGGCATTGCCGGTATTGGTGTTTGGGTAGTATGTCAAGTAAAAGAGAGACCCGAGGCTCCCCTGATCACCATAGCCTTCAGCCAAGCAGACATCGCGGGTAGTCAAGTGATTATCGTGATTTAGAAGCAGTGATTCCTCGTCGATAGTGCCTACACATCCATTGCGTTGATTGGTGATGCCACCAAGACGAACGTTGTCGAGAGAACGCCGGGTTGACATACTGCGATGTTGATCGTCTGGACCATCAGGCAGCATAACCAGAATATGTCCTCGTTGCTGGTTCAAGTTTCTTTTCTTTTGATTTATAAGGTTGGATTGAAAAAGTCGTTCTATTATCGACGGAACGAGCGAGGTAAGGGAAAGTAGATAGGAGGGAGGCATCACAGGGGATGAGGCGACTGAAAGACAAAGTATGCGGGGCAAGGCGGATCAGGCTCCTACCAAGTGGTACTGTATTACGGTCGGTTTAATGATGTTTAAGGGGGTAAGTACCAAGTAGTCACCTATTTGCCATTGTAGCACAGCCATCTTCAAACAAGGCTGATAATGGACACGTAAAGGTCTCGCATCTCAGGCCCTTTTCAGTTGGCCAACTCGCTTATGTATAGCTGATCACCTTAAGGTGCACCGGTATTGCTATACTGACACTGTTCCTTCCACACTCTATTATATTCTGCCAACCTCGAGAAAGACATTCGTAAAATATCATCTGAAATTTGAAGCCCAGAGGTCATCACAAGGGCTGCACTTCTAAGCGTGTGTCTCGTCAATATTGACACCTTGACTTTGGAAGAGGTGTCGGAGCCTTTCTCAATCAAGTACGCCATTCTGTCGCATACCTGGGAGGACGATGAGGTGACCTTCCAGGATTTCAAGACATCGAACAAACTGGGGCGAGACATAAGTCCGGGTTCTCCAAGATTGAGAAGACATGTGAGCTTGCGCGCTAACGAGGTTTCTAATATGCGTGGGTGGACACTTGCTGTATCGACAAATCGAGCAGTGCAGAACTAAGCAAAGCTATCAACTCAATGTTCTCATGGTACAGGGAGTCCACCGTCTGCTTTGTTTTTCTGTCAGACTTACCGGCGTCCGAGAGATTGATCGAGCAAGTGGACTTGACGTATTTCTTTCCCTACACTCAAAAGACATTTGCTGCCTGTCGATGGTTCACTCGGGGCTAAAGTTTACAAGAGCTCATTGCTCCGAGCGAAGTGGAGTTCTTCGATTCACAATGGGGGTGATTCCCTCGAAAAGTCGATTGCCTCGTTAAGCTGGAAGAAATTATCGGCATACATCGCTCAGTTTTGGAGCTCTCCTCAAATATACGGCAGACTCCGATAACTGTCAAGATATCCTGGGCAGCATCTCAGAAGACGAAACGTGTCGAGGACCGCGCTCACTCTCTTCTCGGCATTTTCAACTCAATATGTCAATATACGGTGAAGGATCCAAGGCTTTCCGTCGCCTTCAAGGAGGAAATATCCTGGGAGACGAATGACCTGCCTCTGTTCGCGTGGAGGGGGCCTACCCAAGAGGACGCGGGATATCAGAGGTTCAGGGGCATCTTCGCGAGGCCTCCAAGCGAATTCAGCTCCTGTTCAGAATTGCAAGGATCTGGCACCAAACAGTACTCACAAAGCAGGTTTACTCTCACCAACAAAGGTGTCCGGTTTGAGAAGAAGTCATACAGGCATGCCTAGGGCGCGTATGTCATGTATCTGGGGGTAGACATGCGACAAAACACACCAGTCTGCATCGTTCTCACACGCACAGCAGAAGGTCTTATTTGCAGCGAACCTTGGTTGTTGACGTACGAGCAGTCATGGAACCTGTCCAGGATTCACAATACTTTCACAATCCACGTCCAAAATGATGTGAGCCTACAAGAAGATGCCATCTTTTGGAGACAGAAACGTAGGTCATTCCATATCGACTTGAATCTTCAAACATCCCTCAAGCTTGAACAGCTTGAGTTGCATCCGCAATATCTGTGGGACGAGTTCCATTTGGCTTTCATCGCCAGCAACCCTGACAAATCTTATCCTGCCAGGCTGAAGTTTCTAATCCGCGATAGCGACAGTAACTTCAGTGAGAGCTTTCCTCTAACCCTGACGTTAGGATGGGCCAGTTCGCATCAACAGCCCTTTGCTTTACTTTACGGGTCTGAAGAGTTGGTAGACACTACTAGGCTGGCGATCAGGAACGTCCCCCCGGACAACTTCCCAGACCTTGTTAAGGACGATATCGACTGGATTAGTTCGAACAAAAAGAGCTTCGAAAAGGCACTCTCAAGAATCAATACGAACCCTGAATTCCAAGCTACGGAGGTACAGTTTGTCACTCGGAAGATAATGGTTCTGTACTGTGGCTTGCACAAGGTTTCAGCTTTCGTCGCTACATTCAGGGTCGAATTAGAGACGCGGCAGAATCACAACAACAGAATCACCTACCATGCTTCTCTTTCTGGTAAGATCTCGAGAATGGAGGGCCGCATTGCCATGTTGGCTTTGAAATCAACATAAGCAAATTCAAGTTGATGGTCGAGATTTGTGTGTTTATCGCTCGGTATCCTGTAAAACTAATCTTACCTAAGGTTGATATGTCATGTGCTGAGGGCGAAGCATAAGGTGACTAGCTATCTTCATAGTAATCAAGAAGGACACCATCTCCGGTGTTAGGGAGATCAAGTTACACATTCTGATGAAAACACATCGCTGTCTGTCTCATTCAAATCTTTTGTTCTGTAACTTGTTGCTCTGATTAGTGGAATTTGTGCCATTTAATCATCAAACATAAACCTTGAAATGATAGGTGACTGCGGAGTTCAAAAGAGCCATCGGCAACGACAATATTGTATCAGTAGCGCGCAAGTGCCTGTCTTATGATTCTACTCCTGCTGCCGCTCGTTTCTCCCCCGAAACTGGAATTGCCCAGAAATACAATTCCTCAGCTGCCAGCGAAGGAAGATGGTTGTGATGAAAGCCAGCGAGAGGCTAATGGGAGGAAGCAAGGTGGAGGTACGTACCGACCACAAGACCCGCTTTTCATTTACACGCTAGTCCAAAACGGAGCAGGCGCATAACCTGCCTTGCGAATTTCAAGGTGACATCTTTCGAATTTCCATCTAAACACAGCTTCACGAAGGCAGCCGATCATCATGGCCTCGATCGCGGCATCACTGGCCTCGGCCCTCCCGAAACCCAAGTACACTGGCGAAGATGAGGAAGCTCCCTCACGCGCCCTGCAACGCGGCCCGCGTATCGTCGGCGCCGGCCAGCTGGACGAGACGCAAATCGTGCTGAAGCGATCGGGCCCTCCACCATACCAACAGCGAGCAGGATGGCGACCGCGAGGACCCGAAGACTTTGGCGACGGCGGCGCGTTCCCCGAAATACCGATCGCTCAATACCCGCTCGACATGGGGAAGAAGGGCGCGACGACCAGCAACGCGCTCGCCATCCAGGTCGACGGCGAGGGCAAGCTCGACTACGGGGCCATTGCGCGTCAAGGCCACGCCGAAAACCGAATCGTCCATACTTCCTTCAAGGATCTGATTCCTCTCCGTCAGCGCGCCGATGCTGGAGAAATCGATCTGAGCCGGCCGAGTCAAGAGGAGGTGGAAGCGACGGCGGAAAAGACGAAGAATGCGCTGGTAGCGCTGGTTAGCGGTGCCGTGGCCGCCCAGAAGCCAAAGACTCTCAGTGTTGGAAAGCGAAATGACCCGACATTTGTGCGATACACACCAGCGAACCAGATGGGTGACAACTCGACCAAGCAGGACCGTATCATGAAGATTGTAGAGCGGCAAAGGGACCCGATGGAACCCCCCAAGTTCAAGCACAAGAAGATCCCTCGCGGACCGCCAAGCCCGCCACCCCCCGTCTTGAGATCGCCGCCACGAAAGCTGACGGCTAAGGATCAGGAGGACTGGCGCATCCCTCCGCCGGTCTCCAACTGGAAGAACCCCAAGGGTTTCACGGTCCCCTTGGACAAGAGATTAGCGGCCGATGGACGCGGACTCCAGGACGTGGCGATCAACGACAAGTTTGCTCAATTCTCTGAAGCGCTGTATGTTGCAGACAGACACGCCCGCGAGGAGGTCAGACAGCGTGCAGCCATGCAGCAGCGTCTGGCAGAGAAGGAGAAGGCGCAAAAGGAAGAGAACCTCAGAATGCTGGCCCAGAAGGCTCGTGAAGAAAGGGCCGGCGGCGGCAGACGGGACTCACGATCACGGTCACGGTCACGCAGCTACAGCGACTCAGACTCGGAAGGTTCGGACGGCTCGGAGGACTCCGAGATCCGGGAGAGAGAAAAGGCACGAAAGGAGCGTATGCGCGAGGAGGAGAGGAAACTCCGACAGTCACGCATGGGTGCCGAGAGGAGAGTCCAGGTCATGGCAAGAGAACAAAATCGCGACATTTCGGAAAAGATTGCTCTGGGTCTCGCCAAACCTACCCAGTCCAAGGAAACCATGTATGACTCGAGACTTTTCAACCAGTCCAGCGGCTTCGACAGCGGCTTCAACGAGGACAACCACTACGACAAGCCGCTCTTCGCAGCGCAGGAGGCCATTGGCAGCATTTACAACCCGCGAGCCAACATGGACGACGAGGACGACGAAGCGGCAGGTGATAAGGAGATGGCCAAGATTCAAAAGACCAGCCGGTTCGGCGAGGCTTTAGGTAGGGGGACGTTCAAGGGCACAGAAGATGTCGAGGTAAGTAACCCGTTTCAAACGAGAGCAAAGGGCAGTGCTAACAAACATTTCACACAGGCGAGAGAGGGACCGGTGCAGTTTGAAAAGGATGCCGGGGACCCCTTCAACGTGGACAAGTTCCTGTCCGAGGTGGAGCAAAACTCTTCATCCAAGAGGGGGTACGGCCTTCAGGATAACGATTCCCGGCAGCCGAAGCGGGCACGAGTGGAAGAGGATGATGATTAAACAAGGCTGGATTATTTTTTTCCATGTAGCCGAAGAAAAGCTTTGGGTTACCAAGTTGTACGACAGGGCGGGTGGAACTTGTTTTGACTGGCATCGAGATGGGCGGCCTTAATCGGGGCATCGTGGACAGCCTCATAAACTGCAAAATTGCAGTGCATAATGCAATTAAAAGCAGAAATTCGATTTGGGCCTACATGTAGAGACGTGGTGAAGAAACATTGGATGATTGCGTAGACTTTCATGACCCTTTCTTGTGTTTTAGGGCGAAAATTCTGTTGAGATTGGCTCGAAGCCGACTGGGTGAGTTGGCCTAGCGACGACGCTGGTTGTTTCAAAGACGGCGAATTCATGCGGACTTTTATCATCGGACTGGTTGCAAACCTCATGCTCTCTTCCAAGACAAGGCCGAGAACCGGACGAGACGGATGGGGATATTGGCATCTGGAGCGAACGACTGGATGGCTGCTGGGTTTGACAGGCAAACAGGCCTCTTGATTCGGTAAAACTTGTCAGAGTAGGGTGTCGGCGGGAGTGACAGTCGTGGCCGGCGAGGGGCACGTCGTGGGGTGTCATTGGTGGTTTTGCATGGTGGTCCGGGTGTTGAACCAAGATTCAAGACATCAGGCGAGCCAGGGAAGGGAAGAAAAGTTGAGACGAAGATCAGGCAGTGTTGTGGGAAACGTGGGTGGTGGCTGGAGCATTGGACGTTCCGGGCCTATAATTAAAGTCCGTATTGTGTTTGGTAGGTATCTTGGTATAGTAGGTAGCTTTGGTTGACAGGTTTTGGTGTTGAAACAGTTGCTTTCTTACTCTCGTGGCTTTTTAAGCTCCGAGTCGGAGACTTTTGCCAATGCCTTGGCTGTGAGCCAAGCGGCTTTCAGGAATGTTACTGTTCATACTTTTCTTCAAGGGGTAAGAGTTTACTATCTAAGAGGGTTGCGAGGGCAGCAGCGGAGAGTAGCAAAAGGTGGGTTACCGTGAAGTATGAAGTGAGGAGAGTTGGTGTTTTATTTGGGGCATCGTGAGACGACGCAAAGAGAAGAGAGTAATAACAGAGGAGGGAAGGAGAATGAGTAAGAGCTGTTGTAAGCTTAAATCTGTCCAACCACCAGCGGAACGTTTTCCAGAGTTTGACCTCACATATACATATTAGGCTTCATGTTCGCATCACGCAGGTCAGGCTTTCCGGGCTGTTTGCAACCCATTTCTAATGTTCACTCAAACCCCTCCAACCTCCCGATGGACAGGTCGCAGATGTCAAATTGTTGACCAGCTCTCCCGATCTTGTTCCACGAGTTGGCCTGGGTGGCGTTGCAGGAGGTCGGAGCGGCAAGCCGAACGTGATCCGAATTCGAATTGGCGGATACCCAGGTGCAGATCAATCACGAAATGGTTCGCCGCACATCAGCAGTCGATCCTTCAATGCGGCTCCTAGTCATGTCAGGTACGCGGACTGGCTGTGAGACATTGAATACATGACAGCTGTTCCGTCTATTCTTGCTCATTTACTCATTTCTTTCATTCCCAGTCCCGATTCTAGATCTATCTTTTGATAATCGCTCTCAATCAATTTGTATGAGAAACCCTACTTAGATCAAGGTGTCGGCTTGAGACGAGGGCTGATGATCTACCTTTCTTCCCATCACCTGTAAACTAGGGTCTTGCGAAAGTAATTCCATGATTCCAAGAAGGGTAAATGACATCGGATCGAGTGATCGGAGAGGAAATAGCAAACAGACAGACCATACACTTGACATAGTTCCTCGGGCGTTTTGACTGAGAAAAGGCAATGCATACGACTAGCCGTGCGGGTTCCATACCATTGACTTCAGAGTTCAGGGCTTCACGGGTGGTCCAACTTGGCTCCTGTCGCCAAGTCCTTTAGTGCGGGTGGTGCTTGCAATGAATGCTTGGGGGTTCGGCCTTCAAGCCGTGCCCTGCCTACCCCTGATGCGAGAAGCCAAGTTTGTCTCCTCCCAACTTCAACTTGCTTGTCTTTCGTGTCTTCCTAGATCCAATCCAATGCATGTCACATCGGACAGCGTCGACGTGCATCCGCTATGAGGCGCTATGAAGCGTCGATCCTGCCGGTTGCTTCATCCGACAACGACTTCAACCCCGTCTCTCTTTCTCACCATCTCGTGCGGCGACGGCGACGACAGTAACCAAGACTTGGGATACATCATGTCATGCCTCTTTGACACCGATGTCTGCCATCATCTCCCACGCAGCAAAGACGAGAATGAGATGCTGTCTGGGAGCCGAGGCAGGTCACTGACATTGGCACTCATACTTGGGAACGCACTCGCATTCGTTCGCTCTTCGTCTCGAGACTGCAACCAAACCTGACATCCGGTCCTCCTTTCGGGCTGAGGGGCAAGCCCTGCCTCGAACTTTGACGCTGGGCAATGCCCAATCTAAGTATCTCTGTCGTGAGTCGTCTGTCCATCACAATTCCACGCTGGCCGAGGAACCCCGGCACTGCCTCCCACCCTGAGCCACGAGCCAGAGCTATCCATCCCATCTATGTTTCTTGTCTTCTTCTTCGAACCCTGCAACGGCAACGCTGTAGGCGCCCACTTTGGATGTTCCGTCGCTGGCCCCCCTCACCTCGAATACCCCTTCCTTCATGCCCCGAGGGTTGTCTCTGCCTCTAAAGCATGAATAAGAAGCTTCTTCCCAGACACGACACCCCAGACGCACAGGCGAGCTTGCAGAGACAGCATGACTTTTGACAGGACTTGACTTTCCTCGCAATGCACCTCGGGTCTGACTCCAGGGCCGGCCCACAACTACACCCCAGCCTCACCCACCCCGGTGCCCCCATCTTCGCTCCCAAAGACCCGGCCTGTCAAGGTCGGCAGTCAGATGTCCCTGCTTCCTCGCAGAAGCCCCATGAGGCGCCTGTCTGATGGTTCCGCCCTCCTCTACTTCTCTTGGCAGCCTTCTCGGTACCATCATCCAGTTTACATCCGAGCCCGTGCTTGGCGCCGGCGCGCGGAGGTGCCAGTCGTTCTCACGTTTCCTTATGCTTGACACCCACCCCCTTGGCTTCTGTGATCTCCAGGGGATCATCCATACCTCGGACGCACAGCTGAAGCTCAATTGCAAAGTTGGCAGTTGCTTGCTTGTTGGGCACCGTGTATCATGTCTCGCCCCCCGCGTCGTCGTGGCCTCTTGAGGGAAAGGAAAAAAAAAAGGTTGTCTGTCCGTGAGGAACCACGATCGATGCTTATTTCTCCAGGTTTCCCACCTCTAGCTGCATCATGTAAGACCTCCCTTCTCTCATCTCTTCTCCGTCGCATATTCAGCGCCTCTTGGCGTTTACGATTACCTTCTGTTTTAATATCTTATTATAATTTCACTTCAAGCCTCTGAGAGGACTGCGTCGCTTTATTTACACCATCATCATTACGACAGAACAAGGGAAAGAAAAGAGCAAGGCCTCTCTCATCACCACTTGAGTCATCTACCTGCTTCGGGCATACCTACCACGCCATAGTAAGCCCGGAAACCTGGCACACCAGCAATAATACGAACATTTCACGCCCGACACTCGCATTTCTTTTCAGATCCCTGATGCGAGAAAGAGACGGCCATCGACGCACCCTGCAGACAAAAAAAAAAGCCGGGCTGCCTCTCAGTGTCTCCCTTTGCCCTTCTCATCCGCTAGTCGCCATTGGACCGGGTTTTGTGGTCCACCAGCGTACGCGTACATACTACGTATGATAGGCGTAGTCGTCACTCTCTGAAAAATCGGGGGTGGAACTACGTGAAGCGTATCAGCTTGAAGAAAAGATGGTTCCAAATCTGGGGCCAAACACATCACTCGGGTACACTCCGTTTGAGTACTGGAAGGGTCCGAAACCCGTCCTTCCCAGACCAAAGCGCAAATCTAGAGCCGTCGCCCTCGACCTAGAGCCGTTGCTTCCCACCCCCACCCCGGCCCCGAAGCCTAGAGCGGCCGCGAGATGGCCTGGTCAACATCCGCCTGCAGGCGTCTTCGTGGCGCAGCCAGGCACATATATCGTGTCGCCCAATATCAATCGTAGCAAGACGCCTTTTGCGGAGATACTCGTCGTTCCACCAAAGGTCCTGGTCCACCCACTTTTCCGGGACGAGATAAAGACCCCAGACTGGCCCCGAGGCTTCTCTCCGTACCCGAGTTCCATGAACGACTCTGACTACTACGGCGGCATCATGGGCGACTACGGATTCTCAAACGAGCGCCTCGGGCAACAACAAACTGCGTGGTGGAATCCCAAGGGATGGACGAAGCGGATCTGGGCCGGCGTCGGCGGTGCCCTCGTCGTTATCATTGTCATTGTCGTTGCCGTCACTGTCACACAAAACAACAAGAACCGATATCCCGACTACTCCCAGCTGACGTACAAGCTGAGTGACACATGTACGGAACCGTGCTCAGGGTCGTCGCCCGTTGCACGAGCCCCCGGCTGAAAACATGATCATGAACATTCGATCTGATGATAACAGACTCTGGAGAGGACTTCTTCGACGGCTTCAACTACTTTAACACCTACGATCCCACTGGGGGTATGGTTCACTACGTCGGTGCCGACGAGGCCGCGAGCAGGGTATTTACCACCTCCACCCACTACTACCTACATGGAACCAACGGCTGAGTATGCAATCTTTTCGTGAAATAAAGAACCTCACATACGCCACATCGTCCACCGCCGTACTGAGGGTAGACCACACCACCGGCAACACCTCCTCCCCCGACGCCTCGACGGGCCGCTTCTCCGTCCGCGTCGAGTCCAAGAACCAGTACGACAAGGGCCTCTTCATCTTCGACGTGAAGCACACCCCCTACGGCTGCGCAAGCTGGCCGGCCCTCTGGTTCTCGGACCCCAACAACTGGCCCGACGCCGGCGAGATCGACGTCATGGAGGCCATCAACCAGGGCACCGACGGCAACCAGATGACGCTGCACACGACGTCGGGCTGCGAGATGAGCGTCAAGCGCAAGCAGACGGGCTCGACGCTCCAGTCGGACTGCAAGAACACGACAAACGGCAACGCGGGCTGCGGCGTCGAGGGTAAAGCCTCGACGTACGGGTCCGATTTCAACGACGGCGGCGGCGGGTACATGGCCATGGAGTGGCGCGACGAAGGGATCCGCGTGTGGCAGTTTGCGCGGGATTCCGTGCCCTCCGACATCACGGCCGCATCGTCGCCCGACCCCAGCACCTGGGGCGAGGCGCTCGCCGACTTCCCCAACACGGCGTGCGATATGGGCTCCCACTTTTCGAACCAGTCGCTCATCATCAACATTGATGTGTGCGGCTCGCTCGTCGAGGCAAAGTATGCTGATTCGGGGTGCGGCGGGACGAGCTGTTCGGATTTCCAGGCCAACAACCCGGACGCCTTTAAGACGGCGTACTGGGAATTTGGGGCCTTTAACTTTTACACCGCGTCGTGAGTGCGGCGCTGGTGCTGATGGTTTAGGGAGAAGACAGTTGAGTGGGAATAGAAATCAGGGAAAAGAGGGCAAGGACGAAAAGACTTACACGAGATGAGATGAATTAAGGTCGCCACCAAGGCAGGAACCCCGGGTGGCCGAGGATCGTGATGGGATCCGATTCTACGACTATTTGACTTTTTCTTTTCTTTGGTGAGAGCTAGCGAGCCTTTTCTAGTACAAGGTGTTTAGATTGATTCCCTTCTGGGTAGGATACCTCGGAATCATTAGAATACCAGACAAAATGGGAGGATGAACTTAGATTGAATGAAGCAGAAATGCGCACAGAGTGCAATCCATCAAGTTGAATTAGCCAAACATGTTTGGAGTCCAGTATATTACAAGTCTATTCTTACTCCCAACGCGTAGTCTACTCGACAAGAGATCTGAGCAGAGGCGTCCCGCTGGCGCGAGCGTGTGTACAATACAACAACACCGCCACCCTTGAGAAAAACCAAAGTGGAGAGAGTTTCTGGCATCTATATCGTCGTCCCCTCATCCTCCTTCCTCTAAACCGGCTCCTCCGCCCAAAAAAAAAAGCCCAGTAGCGTTTGACCGCGACCCGTTCCCGTAACGCCGTGCAATGCAAAAGATACATCTTCCATCCGCCTTTTTGTTGGTACATGTACAGATAGAGACGCGAAGTGATTCCCACAGAGGTCAAATCAGGCCCATCGTCCAGGACGGAGAGTAGAAGAGGCTCATGGCCTCACCCAACCCAACAGAGCAGAGACGACTGCCTCCTCATCGTATCCTCTCACGTCCCGCCTTCCCTCCTCTTCCTTGTCTCCCTCAAAACACAACAACCCCCTACTCATCGCTCGGCTGCCTCATATACGCATCAATAGCAGCACTAAACGCCGCAAACGCAACACACCCGCCCAACGCAGCCTGCGGCCCAGCATTCTTGGCCAAGATCCCACCCGTCAGACACCCCGCCGCAACACCGTTGCCCAAATCGTTTTTAGCTCTCAACCCTTCGATACCGCACTCGATACCTGCAAACAGCGCGCCGACTTTACCAAAGTTCTTGGCCATGCCGTACGACCGCGTGCCCATGTCCTTGAAGCCCACGCGGAGCTGCTGGCGGAAGGGCAGGTCCGCGATCGGCGTCACCGTCGTTTGGCCGGCTGTCGTTGCTGTGTGGAAGGGGGTGTCGTAGGACATCTGTGCAAGACGAAAAGGGATTAGTTGAGAATGTCCACAGGGGGAGGGGAAGGGGGCTCAAATCGTACAGATGCCATGAACATGCCAAACAATCCTCCCATACCGAAACCCATGACACCGGACATGATACTCTTCGTAAAGCAGTTCTCCATAAAGTTGGTCATCTAGCGCTATCGTTAGCATATGGTCTCCTCGAAAGAGGCACGCCTCTAACATACAGCCTTGATCTCAGGGTCCGGAGGGCCCAAAGCTGCCGCGGCGCCTGGGGATCCGCCATGCGACTCTTGAGGGGGCATCGCACCGCCGCCGGGAAAAGCCATTGTATTATGTAGAAATTAAAAAGGTAGTCGTGGTCGTGGATAGAGAGCGACTCGGTTGAGTTCCGCGGATAGAAGCGATCGCGACGCGTAGAGTTGGAAATGAATGCGCCGGAGCTGATGGATCTTGTAATATTTCTGCCAGCAAAGACCGCCCCTAGACACTCGTTCCTGAATGCGCCGATGGCAAATTTATTTTACGCCTTCCATGGCGAGGTACCTCTTATCTTATCGGCGGAGCACGTGCAGACCCCACCGTTCTTCTTCAACCGACCGACCTCCGAGCGGGCCATCCCGACTTCGGGTGGGGCCAAATGCCGGGCCTTCTCCGGGGTTGCATCTGTGCTTCACTTCGGCTGCTTTACTTACACGTCCAATCCCGCCGAGGCGCCGGGTCAATGTCACCATCGTGCTCATTCATCTTTGCCAAATTTTGCCTTATGAATGTTTTCCACCTTTCTTGAAAACTGAGCTACATGGATCCTGTTCTCTATCGGAAGAGCCCGTCAATCAGAGGCCTGCTGTGATGCTTGCTTGATATGCCATAAAAACGTCCTCGGACGCAGACAGGCCTGAACCAAGACCGAGCCTGCTTGCTGCTATGGATCCTGAACCACGGAACCTCCTGCTCATCCCTGGTATCACCCGGCGTACCGATATCGATCCTGGATGCATCGAACAAAAACTCTAAATCCTCTCGATACAACGTTCTTTCGGCATCCAAGATTGCAGAAGACTAGCCACCATGAATTACCGCAAAAACAGGTCGCCAACGCCGTTTCTAAGCGTTCTTGTCCGGTCAACGTGGTCGAGACCGAGGTAATCATCGTCATTCGTCGCAAGCTTCCACAACTCGTCGTCTACTCATCTGTCAGCATTGCAAAAGAGGATAGTTCTGGGAAACCCTTACCATCGTTAAGGTATTGGGGCTTCGAGAAATGGGATCTCTTGACCACCGCGAACTTGATCTTCTCGAAGCTCTTGCCCTTGATGCCAGTCCGCTTCTCCAGACGCTTCTTGGTATCCACAAATTGCTCACCCTGGCATCTCATTAGTATTCTGTGAAGCATCGTTTGGAATGCGGCACATACCTCGACAAGCATGAATTTGAAAGGCACGCCGTGGACCCTGCTGGGCTCATTCTGGAAATGGAACACTTGAATGAAGTTGCTCGCCTCTTCGTCGCTGATCTCTTCCTCGGGTACGCGTTCCGCGAAAACGTTGGTGTAATCGTTCATGCTAATGACGGGGTAATCACGCGAGAGTTCGCGGTAAAACTTGTGACTGCTGGTCTCGTACACGCGAATACGGCCTCCTTCAGTCTCGTCGGGGATGCTGGCCTTCTGAACCAAGACTTGAATTAGGTCCTCGATATTACCGTTCTTGGCCACGAGGAGATCAAATTGTTCCTGTACATGGTTATCATCACATTCAACTACGGCATCCTTCATTGTAACTCACCTCTTTCGTGATGCCCTCACTGAGCCAAGTGATCTTAATGCTCTTCTTGGTGTCCAGCTCGGCCAAACTCATGTCTAATACTTCAAAGTAGAAGGCATCAGTTCGCTGACTTGAACTGAGTTGATTGTATCCGGACGGGTTCAAGATGAGCTGCAGACTTTGGTTGACGCCACGCTTGACAGTTGTCTTAGGGTTGCCTGTAGCCGAGTTGACTGTCCAGAAGCGGATGTGTGTAGGGTCGACTTCGAGCCTGTCGCCGACGCGGTCTGCAAGAATGTCGTAACTGATCTTGGAATTGAGGACCAACTCAAAGGGAGGGAATCTCTCGGCATTACAGCGTGTCGGATGCGCATGGAACTTAACAGTCTTCTTGTTGTGAAGGAAGTCGTAGTACTCCCGTGCGTCGTCGAAGCGGTCGGCCTTCTTGGTAGGCTCTTCCGCTGCCTGCTTATCGCCCAGACCCAGACGCTTCTCGAGGATGTTCCTGTCGCCCTTGCGTTCTGTCGTCTTTTGGAAGCAAATGATGTCGCCATCCTGCAGTTCTGCAGCCTTAAGAGACTGCTTGGCCTTCAAGGCTTCGATCATTGTCGGCTTGATTTCCTGGGAATGGTCAATATAGTTTCAATATGCACACCGGGGATAAAGAGCTTACCTCCCAAAGCGAGATCTTCTCATCGCCTGGCAGCTTCTCGCCCCATCCCATCTTCTTCATGATGATCGGGACCAGTTCCTCAACCTTCTTCTCCTTGCTGATGTAGACATGGCCGACGCCGTAAAGAGATTGGGCCTCCACATCAAAGTGCTTGAGGAAGATCAAGATGAGATCGTTCTTCACAACAACTCCATTAAGCTGGCCTTGGTACGTGGGCCACACTGCCTCGCCTTCTGGTGTGGTCTCTTCTGCCACTTCGGCCCAGACTCTCAGGAATTGATCTCGGTGTGCAGCTGCCCTTTGGAAGCATTCCTCAACCGTAGGTCGCAGATCCATGATGGGCTGGTCAGGACGAATTGTCTTGTTCTGGCGATTAACCATAATCCAGAGACGAACCTTGCGTGGGTCTTGTTCAACGTCTGCTGCAATGGTACCTACCAGATCCTCCATCGTCGAAGCTCTCAATACACGATACGAGCGTGGCGCCGCATCGCCTTCGGCCTGGTCTGCATCAAACGATGTCAAGTCTGTGCCTCCGTGATTCTTAAAGGTCTGCTCCGTAATGACCTTGACGCCGATATAGAGGTGCTGCTCCTCCTTTTCCTTGCGCTTCGCCTCTCTGAGAGCAGTCTCTTCGTCGAACTTTGACCGCAGGTGAAGAGGGATGTCCTCCTTCGAAACCGGGCAAAGGATGTTATCCAGCCGCGACTGGCGAATGTAAACCAGCATGTATGCGCTGTTCTGGCGTACGACCGGAGCCTTTTTCTGGAGAGGTGCTCGCAAGTGGTTGGCAGGATGTGTTTTGTATTCTCCGCCAAAGTTCTCTTCAAGCACCTCACGCATCGTGGCTCTCGTGACCTTATCATCGTCGTACTTGTAGAACCATCCGTCCTTCTCAGGCTTGAGGAATGCATAGTAGTGGCCAGCGTTCAAGTCACCGCTGTGAACGAGGACGCCATGAAGCTGGTACGTCCATGACTCTGACTTGTCGGCATCCTCGGAGAGATACGGCGCTGCGTCGAACGTTTCGGGGAACTCGTATCGGTCATTGATCTTCATCATAGTGTCTCGTTGAATGTCGTATTCGAACCGCTTCAGCTGCAAGTGCAAGACGTTGGGGAAGCTTTGGAAAATGACACCCTTGTTGGCATCCTGCAGCTTGAAGTCGTCACCAGCATAGTACTGGTTCTCGCCGTCCATCTTCTCGACCTGAACGTAGTCCTTGAAACTATCCAGAAGGTTCTTGTTGCCGCTGACATTGAGCTGGATGTCCCAGAAGTCTTCGACTCGGCTGGATTCGTAGTCGACGTTGACGCATGAGATGTAAGTCTTGATCTTACCACTAAACATCTGCGGGAGCACGTGCTCGGCCGGGGTACCCTTCATTTTCTCTTCCATGCGCTCCATTAGCTTTCGCGACAACTCCTGAACATCCTGCTGTTCAAAAATGTGTCTTGTTTCCCAGCCAAAGGACTTGGTCAGCTCGTTCGTTCCGACCGCCTGCTCAGAGGTCTGCAGTTGGTAAAAGAGACGTTGCAAAGTGTACGCGCTGTTGCCCATGCTCTCTTCGTGGTCTGTGGGAATTTCGTAGATGGCCTACAGAAAGTCAGCAATGATGCAGAAAAGATGCAAAGGGTCTTATAGCTAGCTGTACCTTTCGGAAAGCGTTGGTAAAGTACAATGACTGAAGAAGAGAGTTCAGATAGCAGGTGGCGCCTTGGTTGCGTAGGCCGACGTAGCCGGTTTCCTTCTTGGAATCGTAGTTGTTAAAGTTGTGCCAAAGGACACCCGTTTCGTCTTTGACGAGGCGGAGGTAGGCTGTAATGTTGGCAGTCTCGTTCTCGCACAGTGGTCGACTACCACCCTCCCAGGGCACGTTGAACATCTTTCGCAGCTCGAGGAAGCGAGTGAAGCCCCAGTCTGACTCCTCCTTGGTGAATCGGTGGTGCGCCGTGTGGTGGGTGTAGAGAGTCGGGTCGTTCGGGTTCCATAGCACAAGCGCAAACTGCACACAGCAGCTCCAATTCTCGGGGATGTTCGTCGGCTCGAATCCGTGCTCAAGGTAAATGGAACATTGGTCCACATTGTTACCATGAGGGAAGAGAAGAATGCGCCTGGGGCAAGTGTAAGCGAAGCTATCGAAACGGAGCACCAAAGGGGATGCAGGTAGCGCACCATGGGAAGCCGCCCGCCTGGAACACAGGGCCGTGTTCCTTCTTTGACATTGACCGCCATGCTTCGACAGTCCATGTGTTGACGACGTCTTCGAGCACTTCGGGCTCTTCGTGGAGATGCGGGAAGATGACATCCTTCATAGCATCAACTACCCCGAGTTAGCCGGCGCGCAGTATACGAGAGGTTGGGTATGCCTACAGTCATTTGCCAGAGGCAGGTCCTGCAGCTGTTCGGTCCCATTGTCAAGGTTGTCAGGGTCGATGATGGCGATAGGCTCCTTCTCCGAGTCGGTGCCGCCGACGTACTCGTCGGTGTCCACCACCATCTCGTTCGGCGAGTGGATATCGTTATTGTAGCTCTGGAGTAGTAGACTTAGTCAGCCAAAGAAGCGAAATAATATTTACTACGGTCGTGGAAGGGTAGCTAGGAAGCCGTGCGGCGTGCTAGAGGTAGAAATAGATGCGGGAGCAGCAGAGAGCTTGGCTGGCCTGATGGCGGGGTATTGAATGTCGCTCGAAGTCCAAGCAGTCCAAGCTGAAGCCTGGGGCGATGAAGGAGATGGGAAGTCGTGAGGATGACGCAGCCCAGCAAAGACGAAAGGCAGAAAGGAGGTAAAATTGTGTAAGGGGTAAGTAGTTGCTTTGTCTCGTAGACTCACCATGGTCTATGTGCCGCGGGATGAAGGGAAGTGCGAGAGGAGCCGATGCCGTTGCCAGGCAGGGAAAAGCAGCAGACTGGCGATTTGCGCCAGGGCTGCTTCGATGACGGAGTGGGTGCCGCAGAGGCAGGTAGGCGACAGGGCGACAAGCGATACAACGGTAGACGGCAGGCTGCGTTATTGACCCAGGAAGTGGCGGGTGCAATGAGCAATTGTTGCCTTTGGAGGATGAAGCAGGTCGTGACAAAATGTTGGTGAGGAAGAGATCTTGCATGAACAAAAGACAAGACCAGGAAGGTGGAGGCGGCGGCGGGCTGGTCCAAGCAGGTGCGGAACCTAGAGACAGGTGCAAGGTCGGTCGACAAGGTGAGGTGAGGTGAGGTAAGGCAGGAAATGGAGGAGGTGCAACTGCACTGTAAGGCAGGTACGTACAGGTGCTGTCGCTGGTAAAGTGGGTGGGCACTTGGTAACTACCGGGCACGAGGCAGTGAGTGGAAGGCACGCCGCACCTTAGTTAATGGATGGACACCTCAGGTAGAAGGTGCAAAGGGTTACAGTAAGCCCGACCTGACTTTTTTTTCTTCCTGAATGACTGGGACGGGGATAATGAAGTGGTTTTGTACCAGTGTTATGCAAACTGAAGCACCAAGGACAGGTAGCTCAAGTATTTAGGTAGGGTCTCGTCGTGGAGAGAATCATCAAGTAGAGAGAGGTGAGGCGCAGTGCAGTATCAAGAGTACTAGACAGACTGGCCCTTGTGAGACCTAAGGTATTAGATGCTAGACGTACCTACCTATGGATGGAGTGCTCGGGTGTGAGGAGTACACAGTTCGTGTTAGCTATAAACGCCAAGAAGGTGATGTTGCCTTAACAGAGCTGGGGTTTCCTTTGGTTGTGTCGTGGACAAGGTGCCCCGCCATCGAAGCCCAGGACCTTTTATGCCGGGCAGCTGGGGGCAAAGGTGGGCTTGCGTGTAAGGCACTTCACCTGCTGCTCCAGCGCGGCCAGTCAGTGAAGCCGCTGTCTGGCACAAGCTGCATGTACCCAGATGGGATGGCCTTTGCCCCTCTGATTGGGGAAGAAAGCCCCCACCCATCCAATGACGTTTCCGTGACTGCCAACAGAGCTTGGCCTTTCCAGTTTCCTTTCACCTGTGTTTCTGAGACCTGATACGGTGATACTGGTGATGTGATGCCGGCGGGTTTGTCTTTTTTAACATCTGATCGACTCAGGTCATCTCAGCCTTGCATATCAGCCACCACTTCTTCAGTCACCCAGTTTGGCCAAACAAGCTGGACTAACAGACAGCCAAACGCCTGGGACTCATCAGATTCTCTAATGCTCTCAGTAAGCAGTGCCTGGGTAGCTTGGTTTTGCAACCCCATCTCGTCGCCTGAAACTTTGGTCTAGACGTCTAGTCTCATATGGGGATACGGCTAATTTCTGCTACGTTACCTACCCATTTGTGACAAAGTGGACGCTAGACAACAAATCTGCTTCCAATACATAACAAGTCTTCTCCCTCGAAGCGTGGTTCCCAGAACCTCTCTGCGGGCTGTTTCTCCACGAAGAAATCTACAAGCAATGGGCCAACTAGTATCACATCCAATGGGATTCGCGCCCACTTACGCGAGCATTCTGAAGAAGTGAATTCGGCCGAAGTGAGCATTGTCAGCTTTTGCGCCGGATGTCTTAGTCACTGACTGGTCGCTCAACTCATCCGATATGTGGGCATCCCAAGAGCCTGGCACTCATACCGGTTGGCCTCAGTAAAGTTTCCACGTCGTGGACATATGAGCACTACAAAAGTGTGGTCATTGCATATGAAAGTCTCGAGCTTGCCCTCGCCATCCTTGACAATGTATTTTGTTCTATTCAATGGCTTGCTTGGCTCAAGATTGAAGAAGCCGAGAGGGAGGTTGTTCCATTCTTCTGCTTGATTGCCCATGCCCTATGTGGTTATTCTTTGATGCGGTCCTTCCACCATATAGGTGTTGCATAATTCCACATGTCAAGTCAAAGCAAAGAGTGGCATAGAAAATACATCCTTTATTTCTAGTCCTTCATAATGGACACCCTCGCAGACTTCGCGTATAAACACATGATGGAAGTGCGAGTCGATATGTTCCTTAGTAAGATCCCCACTTATGCCACCGCGCCCCTCCATCCGAGTACAGCAGGACTCCCGAGGCAGATAATATCCCCGGGCTCCTTGGACCCGTCACCCGTGCATTCACAACAGCGTCCAACTGGCGCTCAATACACTTCTTCTATCCTATCAGAATTTCCCTGCAATGCCCCGTAGACAGCTCTCACCGGGAAAATACTATCGATTACCACCTTAGGTATAGGCACCATTTCCTACCGTACCCGCCGTTGTAGTCTTTCACACCGCCAGGTTTAGTCTCGTTTCAAGAAACAAATCGTCTGCCCATAAATCAGGCACCGGAGTCGTAGAACATGTGTTTGAACTCTGGGCTTTGTGTTTCCACCAGTTGAAACTTTGTTACGGTTCATAGGGCCGTTTGAACGAACCCACCATCTCTGGTGGAAGCTGAGGTAAGCTTCTTTACCCGTCTCTTGTCAGGAAGGCATATCCGCGGCACATGCTCTTCAACGGAGAACTCTTCGGTATCTTGACACAGCTTCCCTCATGCCCGAAAAATGCTGACCGAACATTGTCATCTGACGGAACCGGGTTCCCAACCTGGCAGAGACGGGAGGGCCAGACGGGAAGGGCAAACCTCCAGATCAAGCTGGAGCTCACGCAACGCCAGGGCCCCAGAAGGGCCCAGAGGGGAAGAGGGGTGTGGGTCTCTGACCCGCCGACAGACCCAATCACAGCACGTCGTTTCTGGCGCTGGAGACTTGGAGGCCAGGGTTGCCCGTTGCGGCAGTCCGCAGCATGGTGCGCCGATTCCGCAGTGTGGGGTATTACTTCCAGACCCTGCAAGGTAGCAACCGCCGGCCATTCTCGATGCGAGAGTCATCCAATCTGTCGACCGGTCACGCCTCTTCTCGAGACAGCTTCAACAGCTGCCCAACCCGCCCTCGCAACATACTCGGTGGTCTCCCTCAAAATCGCTCATATACCCAACCCCCTTTCAGGAGCTTCCCATCCCAGACAGCTTCCCTCTTTCGCTCCTCTCGAGACCTCCATCTTTGCGACTAGATCCAAGTTTACGAAAGTTTTTTTCCCTCTTCTTTCGTTTCCACCACTCACTCGTATGGAATTTACGGCATGGTGTCCATCGCATTGCGGCATGCCGGTAGACGATGCGGATTGACATCAGCCCCCAGGAGGGCATCGCTGCCCGCACCCGGGAGGCTGCGTGAGAACGGCGTCTCGCCATCGCCATGGCGTTCAATGAGCAGTTCCACTTGGAGACCTGTCTCCGTCCTAGACGAGTTGCGTCCCTTTCCCGACCCCCACTGTACTTCCTCCTGTCACATGCTAACGAGCTCCCGCTAGATGGGTCGTGAGAGAGGCCCGCCCGATCAGCTTGCGCCAGCTCATGGTCTTTGGCCGCTCCCTTACCGAATCACGACTCTTGAGCTCTGCCAACTATGTTCGAACTGAGCTGCCGACTCGGTAGGGTGCCTCCATGTGCCCCTGCTTTCATACCTCAGAGAAGTCACAGACTGACACTCGCAACAGAATAGCACATCGCATCCGAGACATGCAACAACTGCCCTACGTCGTAGTCACGAATCCTCACATCAAAGAAGTCTACGAATTATACAACAATGCATTCGACACCTTTCGCAAGATCAAGGAGATCAAGACCCTAGAGGACAATGAGAAATTCTGCCAAATCATTAGCGGGATGCTCAAGGCGCACCTCACCGTCATACCAAAGCTCTCCATGGGCATCTTGGAAAGCAGAGGCAGCATGGACGCCAAGGACCTCGACAAATTCATGAATACTGTTTTGCGATCTGTAAGTGCTCTTGCTCCCATGGTGTACACACACACACACACGCCTGCGGACACACGTAGACCTAACTTTGAACGTCAAAACAGAGAATATCTAGAAGGGTCATCGCAGAGCAGCACCTCGCCCTCACAGAAACCTACCACTCCCCCTGGTTCTCCCCCGGCGCAAAGCTCTCCGAGTCCGAGTTCATCGGCGAGGTCTTCATAAAGTGCATCGCAAAGGACGTCATCGAGCGCTGCACCCGCGCCGTCCAGAGCCTCGCCCGCTCCACCTACGGCCACGACGTACAGGTCCCCGAGATCAAGGTCGAAGGCCACCTCGAGTCCAGCTTCCCCTACATCCTCAGCCACCTCGAGTACATCATCGGTGAGCTCCTCCGCAACTCCGTCCAGGCCGTCATAGAGCGACGGCAGCGGAGCAGCAAGGACAGCAACCACAAAACCAAAGACGCAGACGATAAACCCCCACCGCCCATCGAAGTCACCATCTGCGAGGCGCAGCAGCACGTCATCATCCGTATCTCAGACCAAGGAGGCGGCATTCCGCGCGAGGAACTCCCTTACCTCTGGTCCTTCTCAAAGGGCCCCCAAAGCCAACGCCGCCTCGAGAACCTAGGCCGCGTGCCCAAGTTGGCCGCCACCATGCAGGAACTCCACGTCTCAGACGAACTGGGCCGCGCCGACATGAAGACTCCCAATAATCACAGCCATAGCCACAGCCACACCCACGGCAACTCCCTCGCCTCCATGACGAGCCGGCCGCCCGATCTGCGGCTGGGCATGGGCCTGCCCCTGAGCCGGGTCTACGCCGAGTACTGGGCGGGCAGCCTCGAGCTGCACAGCCTCGAGGGTTACGGCGTAGACGCGTTTCTTCAAATATCCAAGCTGGGCAACAAGAACGAGCAGTTGACGACCAGGGCCACGATGGATGCAGTATAAGTGTTAGAAACGATCTCTCAAGACATGGATGCAAAGGCGGCGCAAATGTAACGATACCAACTGGCGAAACACAATAGGGCTTCTTTTGGGGGGGAACAGGAGCACATAAACACACACATTCACACAGGTAGCACTTTGTTACAGACACACATGAAACAATTGGGATTATAAGGTAGACGCCTTTCTCATTAATTTTGGTATCATGAAAAGGTGAGCTGGATTACATCGTGACTAAGAAACAGGGGGGGATAACTAAACGGGAAAAAGGGGGTAACAGGTTCATGGAAAGAAGAGAGCTCCCAATGTAACGTCCATCTCATACCGTACCCAGAGGGCATGCTTTGTTTTTTTTCTTCCTATTGTTCGACTGGTAGTGAGGACTTGATGCTCGTACAGGCGAACGAGTCGTGCTCATTCTGACGAGCTAGAAGCTAGCATATCCATGATGACGCGTCAAAAAGACGATATTGCAGTGGGTTGGTGCTCTCGATCCCCGAATAGAAGAAATAAAAAAAGGTAAAAGTGTCGAGAATCCAGCAAGCACCAATTGCCCAGGAATAAACCGCTCAAAAATGGAGGGGAAACCCTCACGTTCGAATGCCCTTAGCGGCGACCGTGGCTGCGGACGGCGCTTCCCTGCATCTGCTCCAGTTCGGTCTCCAACTGCTTGATCTGGGCATGGGTCTGCTCGAGATCCTTGTTGAGGCGGTCGCGCTCGGCAATGAGCTTCTGCTCCCACTGGCGGAAACGCTGCTCCTCGATCTTGACCTGCTCGGTGAAACGCTTGCGAAGCGCCTCCTCCTCCTCCTTGAACTTGGGGTTGTCGAGCTTCCTGGGGCGGGCCTCGCCAAACTTGCGGGTCTCCATTTGCTGGGCGCGGTAGGCCTCGTAGTGAAGCTCCTCGGTGGTGTGGATGAGGTCGAGCATGTGGGTGCGGATGAGAATCGACCGCAGCTTCTTGAAGTCGCAATGGTCTTCGTTCTCGACCTCGGCAACACCCCAAGAGTACTGGCGACCCTTGACGATGCGTCCGTCACCAGTCTTGACGTCCTTCTCGGAACCGATCACGGCGAAGGGCATGGCAGCCATCAAGCTGCGGGCGTGCTGAGCAGCGGGCTCGTCGTCCTCCTCGACGGGGGGCTGGTAGATCTTGATGCTCTGGGCCTCGATGACGGCGCGAATCTGTAGCACCCAATGGTCAGTCTGTTTGCTCTCTACAAACAAGTCGATTGAAACTTACGCGAGCCTTGAACTTAGCCAGGTCCGCAGGGCTAAGGGTATCAGCCTTGGCGATGACCGGGATCAGGTTCACTCTCGAGCAGAGTCTCTTCATAACCTCGATGTCGAGGGGCTTCAGGGTGTGGCCGGTCGGGCGAATGAAGTACAAGCAGGTGTGGACACGGAGGTCGATCTTGTCCTGACGGCGAGGCTGCTGCTCCTGGAGCATGTAGGACTCGTGCTGGTCGTCGAGGAACTCGATGATAGGCATCCAGGAGTCGCGGTTGTTGACATAGTCGCCGAAGCCGGGGGTATCGATAACGGTCAAGCGGACTGTAAGCCGTGTTAATCGTATGATCCACATAACGAGAATTGGCAAGCACAAGCCATACCCTTGAAGAACTTCTCCTCCAACTCAGCCTTGGTGATCTCGATCTCGACGGTCTTGTCGACCTGCTTCTGGTGACGACGCTTGTGGTCGGCATAGTTCTTGATGGTCGTGGAGAACAGGGTGTTAATGAAGGTGGTCTTTCCGAGGCCAGATTCACCAGCAACCTAGTGATTTTGTCAGTATTCTCCGCAACGACGCATCATCATGTGTTCCGTCACACGAGAATGAACATACCATAATAGTGAAGGCAGCACCTCGCTTGGCGACAATCTTGTGTCGCTGGTTAGGGAGGTTGGCGATACCAATCGGTGAAGCGCTCTCGGCGGCGGCGGGGGCCATTTTGGGCGGTATTGACGATTGAACGACTCTAAACTCGAGATTTGATGCCTGTGAGAGGGTCGTTGGCCGCAAGAATCGCAATTGAACGCGCGACTGTTTCCGTGATGTGGTTGCGGTGTGGGCGTGTTGACGGTTGAGTTGGGGAGGTTTGAGCTTGTGCTTCAGGGGAATCAAAAGGTGCCACCTCCAAATTTCCCTTTCGGCCTTCTGGGGTTGGGTGGTGCACACTCATTGGGCCAGTCGCAGGGGACTAATTAGGACCCCCTTTTCCTGCCAATCATTCCCCTCTCTCCCCCTGGCACTTTCACCAACAGTTTGTCTAGCCCGGAGGAGAATAGACCGCGGAAATTAGGATGAATGATTCCCCGACCCCGCCAAAAAGTTGCAGAGCGCGCCTTCAATCGATAAGAAAATCTTTGGGTTGGAGAGAATTTCTGTAGCTTCAAGGTGAGGGAATGGGTGCCAATTGACAATGAAGACCGATTTTAAGGTAGGTCTTGCAAGATTTTCCCGTAATCCGCATGCGATTCTAATCGAGGCTTCAATTCCTAGTTTTCCAATTTGCTCGGCACGGTATACTGCCAGGGCAACCTGCTCTTCGGCCCAGATGGCACCCATTTGTTCTCGCCCGTGGGGAACAGGGTTACTGTCTTCGACCTGGTGAAGTATGTCTAGCCCCGACAGTCGGCGCAATTCGAATATTCCCAAGCTAATCTTTTGTCAGTAACAAATCACATACACTCCCCTTTGCGCACCGAAAAAACATCTCGCGAATCGGCCTCACTCCTCGAGGAAACTTGCTGCTATCCATTGACGAAGATGGCCAGGCCATTCTGACCAACGTCCTTCGCCGAATCCCCATCTATCGATTTTCATTCCGCTCTTCTGTCACCGCCCTCTCCTTCTCGCCCTCCGGACGCCATTTCGTCGTCGGTCTGGGCCGTAAGATCGAGGTCTGGCATGTGCCGTCCACGCCAGATGCGAACGCCGAAGGGGAACTCGAGTTCGCTCCGTTTGTGAAGCACCACACCCACACACAACATTTTGACGAGGTGCGCAGCATCGAGTGGTCCAGCGACTCGCGATTCTTCCTCAGTACCTCCAAAGACTTGACCGCGAGAATATGGAGTTTGGATCGTGAGGAGGGTTTCGTACCGACGGTACTTTCGGGACACAAGCAGGCAGTAGTGGGGGCCTGGTTTTCAGAAGACCAGGAAACCATTTACACCGTCAGCAAGGATGGTGCTGTGTTCGACTGGAAGTACGTCGGAAAGCCGGTTCAGGATGAAGACGAGATGGTGGACGAGGACGAGGACGACATGCGCTGGAGGATTGTCGACCGACACTACTTCATGCAGAACAGTGCGCATGTCCGATGCGCGACCTTCCACCCCGAGTCCAACCTTCTCGTCGCCGGTTTCTCCAACGGAACATTTGGTCTCTACGAAATGCCCGACTTCAACATGATCCACACCCTCAACATCTCCCAAAACGATATCGACTTTGTGACGATCAACAAGAGCGGAGAGTGGCTAGCCTTTGGCGCATCGAAGCTTGGGCAACTCTTGGTGTGGGAGTGGCAATCCGAGTCATACATCCTGAAGCAGCAGGGCCACTTTGACTCCATGAACAACTTGGTCTATTCTCCAGACGGTCAACGCATTGTCACCATCGCCGACGACGGCAAGATCAAGGTTTGGGATACTGAATCAGGTTTCTGCATCGTGACCTTCACAGAGCACACGAGTGGTGTTACGGCCTGCGAGTTCTCAAAGAAGGGCAACGTTCTCTTCACATCCAGTCTGGACGGCTCCGTAAGAGCCTGGGATCTCATCAGATACAGAAACTTCCGCACATTCACAGCGCCAACGAGGCTGTCATGGTCATGTATGGCCGTTGACCCTAGCGGCGAGGTCGTCGCAGCTGGATCTCTGGATTCTTTTGACATCCATATTTGGTCGGTTCAAACGGGACAGCTTCTGGATCAGCTCACCGGTCACGAGGGTCCCGTGTCGGCCCTGGCCTTCACACCAAACGGCAACTCCCTGATCAGTGGTAGCTGGGACCGTACCGCAAGAATTTGGTCCATCTTCAACAGAACGCAAACGAGCGAGCCTCTGCAGCTGCAGGCCGATATCCTCGATATCGCTGTGCGCCCTGATTCTCTGCAACTGGCGATCTCGACTTTAGATGGCCAGCTGTCTTTCTGGTCTGTCACAGATGCCGAGCAGGTATCTGGGCTGGACGGCCGTCGCGACGTTTCTGGTGGACGCAAGCTCACTGACCGGAGGACAGCCGCCAATGTGGCGGGCACAAAGAGCTTCAACACCATTCGATACAGCACAGACGGAAGCTGCTTGCTTGCCGGTGGCAACAGCAAGTACATCTGCCTGTACTCTGTTCACACAATGGTTCTCCTGAAGAAGTACACAGTCAGTGTCAACCTGTCTCTGTCCGGAACGCAAGAGTTCCTCAACAGCAAGCTCCTCACTGAGGCCGGCCCCGGCGGTCTGATCGACGACCAGGGCGAGGCCTCAGACCCCGAGAACAGGAGAGATGATTCGCTGCCGGGCTCCAAGCGCGGCGACCCTTCCGCGAGGAAGAGGATGCCAGAGGTCCGCGTCTCGGGCGTGGCATTCACGCCCACCGGCACAGCCTTCTGCGCCGCCACCACGGAAGGCCTGCTCATCTACAGCCTCGACAACCTCATGCAGTTCGACCCCTTTGATCTCAATATGGAAATCACCCCCGCGTCCACGCTCGCCGTCCTGGAGAACGAAAAGGACTACCTCAAGGCTTTGGTCATGGCCTTCCGCCTCAACGAAGCCGGCCTCATCAAGCGTGTCTTCCTCTCAATACCGCACACGGACATCGCCCTGGTCGTCCAGGACATGCCCATCGTCTACGTTCCCAGGTTACTGCGCTTTGTCGCGGCCCAGACGGAGGAGACGCCGCATATTGAGTTCTGCCTGCTCTGGGTCAAGGCGCTCGTGGACAAGCACGGCGCCTGGCTCACGCAGCACAGGGGCAAGGTGGATGTCGAGCTGAGAATCGTGGCGAGAGCCGTCTCGAGGATGCGCGACGAGATCAGGAGGCTCGCGGACGATAACGTGTACATGGTGGACTACCTTTTGGGTCAGGCTAGCAATGAAAATGAGGCGACGAGCGGTGTAAAAATGCTAGACTTGGCCGCATTCGACGCCCCCGCTAAGACTTTGGCGATTGGCGACGCGGAGGAGGGCCAGAGTGATTCCGACGGAGATGAGTGGATTGGGCTAGAATAAAATCATAGATGTTATTACAAATGTATACCCCCCGTTTTGTCAAGCTGCCATAATTTTTGCTACTGTTGCACTCTTGTCATCGCCATTTTATCCTTCTAGAGCCTCGATGCCTTCCTACCGCCGTCGGCTAGTCAATCGCGAGCAGGAACATCCTGCGAATAGGGTTAGTTCCTTAGGTGTACACCATAGGTATGGTCAATATTGTCGGCTTACCTTCCACGCCTCTTCAAAGCCCGCTGAGCGAACCCATCTCGTCTCATCATGCTCTGTACTGTCCAACAACATGTAGGTGAGGTTGAGCCACTGGTCATCTTTGATCTTGATCCAAGGTTTGTCGCCGTACTTTGATGAAAGTTCCTGGCAAATCCCAATGGCCCTGACCACCTTGATGGTATGGCCGTCATCTACAATCTCATGAAATCTTGGAAGGAGATCTGCAGAGCTAGTCAGCCACTATTCTGAGTGCTTCGAATAAGGCATCTTACCAGTCGGCTTGGAGACCAAGCTCTTGCCCTCATCCTTGTCCTTTGGCCTATACGACTTGACATCCTCCAGACGGAGCGGCGGACATCCGCGCGCCGCGTACTGCACCAGGTCCATCCGAATCTTGTACTCCAGCATGCGCACCTTGTTTTCCGTCGATATCCACGGCTTGGAGTTGAAGCTGAGGAAGATGGGCGCCGCGTTCGTGTGGTGTCTATTTCACGATATCAGCCTCTTTTGTCGTTGTCGCTGCCAGCCTTCACAAAATTGAAAACTGAAAAAAAGGAAGATCAACTCACATCAAGAAGAAATCCCACTTTGGCTCCTTACCCGGCCGAAGAGCCGCGCCGCCAGCAACATGAAATGCATTATGAAACATCTCGGCCGTCCTCTCATCCAACTCCTCGGGACGAACCTTGACCTTACTCGCGATCCGCAGCATCTCCTCCGGCGCTCGCTTCAGGACCCCGTCAAAGATCTTGTTCGCATCCTTCATCTCAGCAGCTTTAGCAAGCTTCTGGTCCCGACGAATCTCGTCAACAAGATCCGAAATCAGCGGCATCGGACCACCAGCCGCCGCCGCACGCTTCTCCGTCTCATTGAAAAAGTCCTTGAGCTGGTTGTTGTGTACCGCAGCCTGCGCCAGCCCCTCGGCGACGATGGCGGGCTGCTCCCACTCGACGCCGTACATGAGCTGGATGATGGGGTGCAAGAAGCCGGAGAACATGCGCTGGAACATGTCGTCGGCGCGCTCGTCGCCCTTGAAGAGGTGCTCGTTCAGCGCCGTCTCCCAGCCCCCGAGCCTCTCGATCTCGCGCTGGAAGAAGAGGAGGAAGTCTGGGTAGTGCTTCTCCTTACCGAGGTACCCTTTGGCGCGGTCCCAGTCGTGCAGCTCATCTGCGACGGAGTCGCGCGGGGTCTGGGCTGGGCGCTGGTAGTTTGCGTTTTCCTTGTAAGCCATCTGGATGGCGTCCGGGCCAGCGCCGGTGCCGAAGAGGGCTAGGACTTGGTGGGGGATCTGGAATGATGTTAGTGGCTGGCTATGCTGTGATCCGAGTATTGGAGAGCTTACGTGGTTGTGGAAGCCTTCTTGGTTGAAGAAGACATGATGTTTCTGTGCAATATTAGCATCCGGCTGACTCTGATGTAAGAAGCGACTTGTCCATACCTCGAGATCCTCTTGGAGCAACTCAGACACCTTACTTGCGGTAGCATCTTTCTGCTCAAATTTCCACAATCCCGTGTTCGTCGCCGGAACTTTGACCTTGTATGCTGTCGCCATGTTGATAGCTCTGGCCTGGTTGTATGGGAAGATGGGGGTTCTGAGATATGTGACTTGTTTTGAGATTCTCTTGGGAACCGCGGGTGACAATCTCATTTTACTTAGAGATAAGCATCGCCATGACATCGTGGGAACGGTAAAGGCCGTGACTGAACCTTAATATGTATCAAAGACAGGGGGGATCGAACCTATGCAAGACCCCCGGGACCATACGCCCGCTTACAAATGAGGCACACGCGAAAGGGCGAGCGCGAGTGGTAAAGAAACGGAGCTGTTCCCATAGGATGGCTAGATTCGGGTAAGTCGGAGTGGTTCCCGCGCGGCGACCCTGCGAGGGGGTCTGTGGTGCACATCACCTAAACTCTACACAGCCAATTCCCCAGACTTTTGACGTCATCGCAGCGTTGGGGGAGGATTGGGTTTGGATGCCACCCACCACTTTCGTCTGACAATTAAAGACTGAATAACTAATAACGGTGCAACGGAGTAGTTTTCAGGTGGTGCTAGTAGTCGGGTATACATCAGACAAAACCCAACTTTTGCCGAAAGACAAGGACGGACCGGAGAGTTGTAGACAGATACCTCCGACACTGTCCGCCGAAATCCCCGCTGTTCCATGGTCTTCGGTCGCCGTGATCTACCGGCCCGGGGAGGTCGTTGGCCGAGACCCGAGCCCTGTCTGCAATGAAATGCAAGTCTGCATGTACTTCGCACAGGATCCAGAAAGACAACATGGAATCCAGATCCGTTCGATTCGCAGGCTGAGAAATCCAAAAGCCCATTCGCTGTCGCTAGGGTTGTGTTAGTAATACGACTGAAGTAGTGGGTGGACCTTCTCATACCTGAGAGAGGGTGGGTGCGCCTTCGGTCTTGAGGCTTGAACGCGAAAGGCGATGAAATCGGAGGACGATACGATGTCCACGGCCACACGCGAAGACTCAAGCATAGTAATGTGTACCATAAGGCTTAGCCGAACGAGGTGCTTGATGTCCCCGGCCTTCAGTCACCGCCAGTGAGCAGGATATCTCAGTCAGATGTTACGGGATAACAACACCCCACCATCGTAGACATGAAAATGAACACATCGACAAGAGCCAGGCCAAGCTGCCGGTGAAGACAGTAGGCACCTTCTATTTTCATTTTTCGTCGGCACCCGGGTGTCTTCTCTAAGGAACAGGACTTTGTCGAGATTGGCCTCATGGCCAGGTCTTAGTCTTGCTTACGCCCGCAGATAGGCAGGCTCGCAGGCAAAGGCTACCTACCTTACCCAAGGTATCTTAGGCAGGTATCTTGTATCTTGCGCAAGAACATGCCCAGGAAACTCGGCTTGAGACGTCGTGATCAAGCTCCACAATACTTGATGAACCCTTCCGCCCGTTTGACCTCGGAAAGTGCTGCAGGCGATCTCAAGCCAAAGTTCCTAGAAAAGAGCAAGGGGCCGATGAGGCAGTCCCTGCCACGAAACTTAAGCTTAAATAACCACCCGTATTATCGTCCATTACAAGACTCATCTAGCTGTCTTCAACTTCATCCGAGCTATCCACTTGCACTGCCGCATTCTGCATTTTGCGCTTGACAATGCTATCAAAGTCACCGTCAGAAGGATTGCGAAGGCATGCTCACGATGGCGATCATTCCCCGACCAGGTGCAAGCCTTCGTCCAGCGCTCGGCAGGCTCCTAAATGACTGAACAACGACAGCCTTCTCGTCTGACATCTGGCTTGCCTCATCCTCCCCGCCGCAGCCTCGATGGTGAAGGATTCTGCCAGGACTGACATCTGTATCCAAGCTTCACAGGCAATACATATAGCCAGAAGTCAATCATTGGGCGAAGAATACCTGCCGTGAGCTACTGCAGCAGGCTCTCCAGTCTAGTCATACGGAGTTATAGGTGGCGTGTCGGATCAAGAGATAGAAGCCTGCAGACAGCGGCTGAGGTCAAGTTCCTCTGAGCTGATGAGGCCTCTCCTGGAGGCCGTCAGGACATTCTGATGCTTCCCCCTGATATTCTTTCCCCCATCCTCCTACTTCAGACTGTTGAAGATATCGCGGCCTTTCTTGCTCTTTCCTCATCACTCATAGAGGCCACTCCGGGCGTGTGAAAATTCTCCCCATCGATGCGTCGCTCAAGCCTCTTCATTTTCTCTTGGTTGGTGGTTTTAGCGCGGTGCTGGAGCCCCTATGGAAGCTCGAGGCTGATAGTACGCGATGACGCTCCGTCTCCGTCTGCTTTTCTGAGGAGAGCCTTCCCCTCCGGTATGTCGTACACCTTCACGAAACCCATGATGACCGAGCCTCGTGTTCTGACTTCAGCAGCGATTGTCATAGGTGATTATGTGTATATAGATGGCGGCGAGGTATCACAACTGTATAACGGGAAAAATGGGACGGCCGCCAACCACCCGTCGTGGGCAGGTAAGATTGAAGTCTCTCTGGAATTTGGATGAAGACAGGCCATTAACGTTAACTTCTCTCTAGTCAACTCGACACTCTCCATCAGTCTCAAGCGCTCATGGACCAACTCTAGCATCACGATGACTTCCACTCCCAAAAAAGGGGCCACGTTCAATAAGCAGGCTATGTGGCGCGACCCATCCTCAAATGCGTTCTATGTCTGGGGCGGCATGATGTCCTATACCGGCATCCCCCCGCCAAACGAGATATGGCGCTTCGAAGTGGACGGGAACGGTGGCGGGACCTGGTCGCAAATCACACCAACGAGCGTCGTCGCTTTCACCCAGCTTGTGCGCTCTGCAGAGGCCTCTTTCACCCAGAGCAAGGACGTAGGATATTACTTTGGCGGGTATGCGAACCGACTATCTGATACCTCCGTCTCTGGTAAAAACATCGCCATTCCCGGACTAGTATCTTACAACATGACTTCCGGAGAGATTAAAAATACGTCAACAACTGGGTTCGGCCAGTACGGAACCATGATAGAGGGTTCAGCACAGTTTGTGCCGTTTGGATCCAGCGGACTGCTGCTCTTCTTAGGTGGAGGCGAGTCGCAAATGTTCTTGTCAGGGTACAAGGAATTGGACTTTAACAAGGTCACCTTGTACAATCCCAGCAGTCAGTAAACTACCTTGGCGGCGCGTCTCTCAACAAGGCACTGACACTTACTCAGCCGACAAGTGGTATACTCAACAAACCGCAGGCGCCAGACCGATAAGACGAGGAAAGTTTTGTGTTGTGGGTGCTTCCAGCACCAATAACACGTACGAGATGTAGGAGAAACGTATTTCATCATCTCGCTTGATCTTCATAAGCGGTAGAAACTAATGCTAGTACGTTACTCAGCTTCTTTTACGGCGGCCGCAGCTGGAGCACAGATCAAACCTTTGGCGAGGTCTACGTCCTAAGCTTGCCTGGGTTCGTATTCTTCAAGGCGACCGGCTCGTCGATCCGTCGGGCGGACCACACCTGCGTCGTCGTGGCCGGCGGAGGCCGCCAGATGCTCTCCATTGGCGGAACAGACGC
This sequence comes from Colletotrichum godetiae, assembly GCF_030913485.1. NCBI lineage: Eukaryota > Fungi > Ascomycota > Sordariomycetes > Glomerellales > Glomerellaceae > Colletotrichum > Colletotrichum godetiae. The sequence goes on along the minus strand of NW_026851285.1, from coordinate 107,090 downwards.
GTCCTTAGGTTTCCCTAATTCGCTGACAGACCCAGACCCATGGAGTCTCGGGCTGGGCATCTTTGACATGACGGAGATGGTTTGGTTGGACCGGTACGATTCTCAGGCGCAGCCGTACGAGTCGCCAGACCTAGTCAAGCAGTGGTATGCACAGGGGGGACTCGATTCCGTCGCTTGGGCGAGTGAAGAGGTCAGACCCTTGTTTTCTGAGCGTAAGTGAGCGTGACGTCGTATCAGACTGTGCGTGTGTAAGGGCGAGATACTCACCAAACAACAGTTGCGCCCAACTCGACATCAGACCCCTCTCCCACTGGACGATCCAGTACGAGCAGCGCAACTTCGACAGCGCAAGGTTCTGAGTCATCCAAGCCGCCTGTTGGTACCATCGTAGGTGCCACCGTTGGCGGTTTTGCAGGCCTCGTTCTCGTCATCTGCCTCGCAGTGTTCTTCCTGAAAAGGAAAAGACGATACCAGGCAACACCGCAGCAGGAGGCCGGCGGCACACCCCCAGGATCCCAGAAGCCCGACGAGGGGTACATAGGACGTAAGAGGCCGGCCGGGATCAACACGCTCCATGAGGAACATACCGATCACTTCAACCCCGTCGAGTTACCCGCAGAACACGGCGCTGCGGAGCTTAGCTCCGCGCATGGCATACATGAACTTGGGCAGACAGTAGCGAGACCTTCCTTATCGGGGCAGGACAGAGGCACACCGGCAAACGAAAAGCTGAGGTCATCGGAGAAGGTCAATATCTCTCAGCCGCAGACATGAACAATAAGGTCACAGAGTGTAGTAATAGGGACAAGTATAGTGGTATAACAAACGAAAACTTTTTGGATTCAGAAGTCCCTCCCTCTTCCTCTATGAGGGGGACTCGATCATGGTATCACCAGGTTTTGTCTAATATTAAGAAAGTTCATCATCATGCGCGTGTGTGTTGGGGTGTGTTGTGTTGTCGTCGTCGTCGTCGGTGGTCATCAATCTAAGCCTTGCGCTTCTTGTTGGGGGTGGTCTCGGCGTCGCCCATCTCCTCATCCTCATCCTCCTCATCGTCGGACTCAAATTCGCAATCGGACAGCTCGCCGGCCTCCTGGGCTTGGGCTATCATTGAGAGTAAGTCTCCATCTTGTCCTTCAGCAGCGACGGCACCGTCGCGGAGGAACTTACTAAAGTAGTGGAGCGCCTCGGGCCACAGGTCGGTGGCGATGGCGACGGCGACGTCGTCGCCGTCGGGGAAGATCTCGAGCTCGAACTCGGTCTCGTCCTCGTCGCCCTCCTCCTCGGCCTCCTCGCCGGCCTTCTTGCCGGCCTTGCGGTCCTCAAACTCCTTGACCTCCTTGGCGAGGGCGGCCTTGCTCTCCTCGGCGGAGATGCGCTTGCCGACGTAGCCGAAGAAGGAGAAGAAGGAGACGCCACCCATGGCGGTCTCCTCGACCTTCTTGCGGAGGGCCTCAGCCTCGGGGGTGAGCTTGCCGGGGGTGATGGGGCCCTGGTCCCAGACCTTCTTGGCGGCGGAGAGGAGGCCCTCGGTCAGGTCCTTGCCGGCCTTCCACTTGATGTCGACGGGCTCGGAAACGAGGCCGGTGTAGGTGGCGGAGTGGCGGTACCAAAAGGTCTTTTCGACGACCGAGTCCTCAAAGTACTCGTTCTCGTTGAACTCGAAGCGGATGGTCAGCGAGCGGGGGTCGCCGCCGGAGCTGTTCTCAATCTCGGGGCGGGAGACGGAGATGTTCTTGAGGGAGGAGAGGAGCAGGGCGGCGTCGGAGGGCTGGATGTGCTCGTCGACCTCGGGGGGCGACTGCTCAAAGACGAGGGCCCAGAAGTTGGGGATCTTGGAGACGATGGCGGCGCGCTTCTCGTACAGAGGCTTGGAGAGCTCGTACTGCTTGCGGACTGGGCAGGGGCGTTAGCTGAAATAGAAAAAGGTAAAAGGGAAAAAGAAAGACGAGAAAAGAAGATGATGAATTTTGCAGGATGTGAGGGTTTTGCGCAAGATGGAATCAAAACATACCGATCTCGTTCTCAACGATCTCGAACTCGTGCTCGAGATCAGCGAGCTGCTCGTAGGTGACACCGGTCTCAACCATTTCAGTCATTTTGGCGGTGTTGTGTGTGTGTGTGTATTTATGTGGAAGGGTAAAGGATATGTGATGGAGTGTGAGAAGGAGTGAGTGAAAACGTCAAAAGGAAGAAATCTCGAGAAGGGTGCTGTGAGATTTTTCAACTTTCTTTCGTGGCGGGGTAGTGATTAAAAAAAAAAAAGTTGGCGGGGTTGTTAATTAGCCTGAGTCGCAAAGGATTTGTTCAGAAGCAAGTAAAAGTAAGTGGAGGAGGGGTGGGCGGCACAAGGGGCAACAATGTCTTAAGTACTAAAGGTAAGGTATTCAAGGTATGAACCTGGGCAGCTTATCAAATCTATGGCAAGGTACCTTAGGTAGGTACATGTACGAATACTCTGCTATTGTTTATTTGTTTTCCTCTGCTTGGATGGGTGAAATTTTCTGTTTAAAAAGGGACCTGTGGTTCTGAATACGTGGGGGAAGAGGAGCAAGGGGAGGGGTGAATGGGTCACAGCAGAGGAGCAGAGGCGCCGTGACGCCAGTTTGGCCCAGGAACAAACAGAAAAGGGAGAGAGAAAGGAGACGGGAGGAAAAAAATGAAGAAAATTTTCAAACAGGTCGCCTGCATCTCTCTCGTCACCTTTGTGCTTGTTTGGGTTTCCTGTGTGTTGCCTGTGACGCCAGCTCTCAAGGATGGAGGACAAAAGCTGCAGTCTTTACTGGCTGTTGCGCACTTGGGCGGCGGTGACTGATGTCATTGGATCGTGTCCCCACGTCCCTGTTGATCTCGAACTTTTTGGAACTCCCAGACGCATCCAATTGGCGCCAGGCGGAGGATTTTTGGCGGATCCATTGGACCAGAACTGCACTTCGTTTACAAGGGTGATTTTTTTATTTTATTTTTTCGTTTGCTGTCGGTCCTTGAATCTTTGGGATCCAAACTCAATTGGGAATGTGTATAAAGAGTATCGCCAAGAATACAACTCAAGCGTGCCTTGAACGTGCTTACCGCTAACAGAAACCACATCATACCACATGTGTCTCTCACGCAGTATCTTCATGGCATCGCGTTAAGCTTCCGCTCAAACGCTGAAGATAAAGAAAAAAAAATTCAGACCCAATGGGAGGGTCCTCCAGTCGAAGCCCGAGCAGCCGTGCCTGGACCCCTAGCGGGGTCTCATCCGCAATGGAACCTCTCTGAACAACCATCTTCCATGAAGCTTCACCTCATCAACGAAAATTCTGAATAGACTGGGAGAAAACAATAACAACCCCTCCCCCCACTCATATGGCAATTTCGAGCTGGCTGCTTCTAGATCGTCAATTTTTTTTCCTTCACCACTACCCACATTCTGCTTTCGTGTCACCGCTCACCCACGCTAAAAGGCGGCAACTGCCCGTGTATCCGCTACCGTAACTGGGAAACCGCTGTCAAGCCCAAATGGTTATTTCATGCATTCTCATTGTCCAATATTGTTAGCCGCGCTATGGAGTGTTCCGTTGCTCATTGCTCGCACTTTCTCCTTTTTTTCTTCTTCTTCTTCTTCTTCTTCTTCTTCTTCTTCTTCTCTGTTCTCTCATGACAAACAGTGATCCACTGAGGGGTCCGATATTCGTTACCGCCCCTCGCTGCCATCGTCTTGTCCCGCCGAGGTCAAATTACAATGCTAAGGGCCTGCGTCGATGGCGCTCTATAACCTGGGTGTGAAAATTGACCACCGCGTGTCTGTGTACTATTCGTCTCTCTGTTTACCCTTGAGGAGACTCTTACTCGTTCGGCCCTTCATGTCTGAGGCGTCTGCTACCTTTTAGTCAGTCCCAGGAAGAGAAAAAAAAAAAAAGAAGAACGCTCATTGCGAGTGCCTTGAATACATGCCAAGTTCATGTTAAGAGCAAGCGTCCGCCCTTCCGCCATTCGAATCACTGCTCAGGGAGTCAAGCAGCAGCAGCAGCATAACAGTTGCTTTGGGAATCGGGAGGAACATGGCAGGAACTATAAAGTCCATCTCCTTTCGCCCAGATAAATCAAGACCGGCATCATCCCGCACAGTAAAACGGCATAACCAAAGGACCCCATCCCAACCGACGGAATGTCACCGTAGCCGAAAAGGAAAAAACTCTACCATCTCTTACTCTCACTGGCATCATCCTAGCAAAAAACCCCCAAACGGTTGCTAGGAGACAGACGACCAGTTTCAAGGTCTGAGCCTCCAAGAGTCCGAGAGAAATCTGAGATTGCCCCCATCGTACCTTGAGTCTTTTTTGACTGGAGTTCACACGCGAGGGGTCCTCTCTCCCCTGGCTCACGTCCACGATCACGCGCAAGTGGGCGACAGAATAGCTTTCCGCTCACCGCATCCATACTCCCTTGGCATCATCATTATCACTGTGATGACTAAACTACTTACCTAGTATCTCGACAACGTTTTTGAAAATAACATAATGTAGCATATGACTAATAAAAATTTTCCTTTTGAAGGGAGAGTGGTGGCTGAGGTGATAGTGGTGGAAAAGGCTGCTTGGTAGGTAGGATGTATGACCGGAGACTATTCCGTCACGGACTTGTCGAGGTATGGGACTAGATAGACACTTGCGAAAACGAGGAATCACTGGAAGCTTCGGATACACAGCTATCACGTCCCACTAACGAGCGCGGAGCCCTTCCCCCGCGTGCCCGCCTAGCCCGGTATGTTCGCGGAAGAAAGCGGATACACATCACCGACCACCGGCTCCGACAAGGGCCCACATGGTCCCGGACGACCGGACGATGACGCTCCCCGGGCGGTGCAGAACTCAGATAGCACACCTACCGCCTGTCAACTTGTCAGCTGCGGGAGTCCGTGCTCGGAATGGGTATACGTGGTCCGTGAATGACGACAGGTGGTATAAGTCCAATACGCCTCCGGATTCTACCGGCCATTCGCTGATAGGTAGCATGTCTCTACCTTGGCCTTCAAACATCTAGATATCAGCTCACCATCACAGCCCAGATCATCGTAGAAATTAGTCAAGTACGTCTTTCGGGTGCATATAATAGTGCCGTGTCATCGTCTTGATTGACCAACAAGTTGACTATTATTGCTTGCGCAGTCCCAGTTTTGACCCCTTTGGTGTGTTTTGTTCTGTCTTTCGTGACCATACAACTCCTCTTAAATGCAGCGCTATCGCTCCCTTCCTTGCTTGAAACCCACAGCCTTGCCGGCCCTGGTGCTCTCCCGTTCCTATGACAAAAACAACGCTTTGATACTCCCATGAATCATCAGATCGTATGACTTTTTGTCGTAGTTGCGTAGAGAAGAGATCCAGAAACGGCCCTATGACCACTTGTGTTTTGCACATCGCCGGGGGTATATCCAATACAAAAATCAAACGCAAATATGACCATTTCAACATCTTCCTCATGTTCTCTTCTTGCTCTCAGGCAGTGGTCTACCACGTGATATGGGTAACACGAGACCGCATGTCTGGCATGCCGGTGATGATGCCACGGGTGCCGACCTGGAGGTTGGCAAACCTAGCCCTCAGGTCAAAGTCCACCGCCCGGACCATGACGCGCTTGTCTTCAGGGACAGACCGCTTCGATTTGATCAGTCCGGGAATCGCACTATCCCTTCGAGCATCCCAACGGGCATTGCCGCCGGGTCCCAGCGGGATATCCTCGCCAAAGTCCACTGATCCGTGTCTTCCGTTGGCGCCGGCTTGAGAGACACGCGCTTCGGGAGACGGTGAAGACAGAAGCTCCTCCTCCTCAATCGTTGCAACCCATTGCCCGATTCGCGCTGTGAGCTCGCTGTCCCACATGCCTTCCCGCCGCGCGCTGCTTCTTAAAAGCTGGATGGCCTGTCGCCTGATAACGGGATGTCTGCACTTGGTGGCAACCACAAATAAGGGCGGGACAATACCCAAATCGGCGCTGAAGCTGGGCTTGATGTGGAAAGTATTGTACTCGTGGCCGCCAAAGATATCCGGGGTATGATTGTGACGGTGAGTACACTGCGAGGGATCGGGACACCTCTTGGCTGCCGCTCGTCTCTCTTCATCGCCCACCACTTCAGAAGCAAGATCGACAATGGCCTTGAAATGAGGCTGGAAAACGTCAAATTGTGACTCGCTGTCGCTGTATGTCATGAGAAACAAAATCTGGCTCATGATTTGGAACATCTTGAGGACTGCGATGCCGGCCTTCTCTTGATGGCTGACGCCGGGTGCTGTGCGGGATTCGAGGAGGTACTCAAATGCTTCAGACCAACCGTCTAGTTGCCCTTTGAAGCTCATTCCATACTGCTTCAATGACTTGGGCAGAATACCCATAGGACCGTTCGCGCCTGTTGATTTTTGATACGTGAACAAGGTTTCGGTAAAGCGAAGCATCTTCTCGAGAAGCTTGTCCCAAGCGATGCGTGCCTCCATCAGGTTGAAGAACTGTTCTGGCATCGAGGATGAGCTCATGGATGACGGTGAGCTGCCGGCGTCCGAAGGGGGTGACTGGGGGAGCTCGGGAGTTTGGGGCGTAAGCCGAATCACGTAAGGCTCGGGGAAGTGGAATGCCATGTCGTAGGACTTGGCTTGGATGGCCAGCCTTGTGAACATTTTGACCAGTTCTTCCTCAACAGGCTCCTCGGAGAGAGGGACGAATGATTTCCTTCGCTCGGCCCGCAGCTTCTCCAGTAGGCTGAGGCCAGTCTGGATTTGTCGAATTGCTTGGCGATGGTCCCCGACGAACGAGTCGAAGCAAGCCAACAGCACACTTGCCATGAGCAGAGTTCGATGCGATTTCTGGTCACGGTGGAGCTGGACGAGTGCGTTGATGGCCTCTGAGTACTGCTTGATTGCTACTTCCCAATGTCGATATGCGCCATCCATGGGGTTCATGACATCGGATGGCGAGCCCGGCGGGGACTCGCAAGATTGTTCCAGGGTCTTGTACAGAGCCCCAAGAGCGACCACAGCGTGACGGATGGCGTTCTCGGCGTGGCATTCCTGTAAGACTGTCTGTGTCCAGAAGACGGAATCGAAATAACCAGATAATTCGTTTGCTGTGTGAGTGCGGAACAACTGGAAATAGAGGCCTTCTTGAGGTGAGAGTTGTAAGTTGCCCGCCGGGCGGTACATGGTAATGGCCGAAGGGCCGTCATTGGGGGTTTGTGGGGGAGTCAATCGGCGTTGAATCTTCTGAACTCTCCTAGGAGGTAAGTCGATGGCTCGCGCGGGAGCAGCGTTGGTTGGAGCGGCGGCCAAGAGAGGCTTTGGGGCAATGGCGAGAACCTCGTGAGGTCTAGCGCTACGGCTGGGAGGAGGATATCCGGTGCAAATCTTCTTGGAGCGTACACACTGCGAGCAGGAGGGTCGTTTTTCGTCGCACTTGATGCGCCGTTGTCTATGATGAGCATGTTAGACTCTGGCCCACGAACACGGGTGCAGCAGAGTGCGTCACGTACTTGCAGTTATTGCATCCTGTCTTGACTTTTGGTTTACTGGTTCTGGCCCTCTTGGGCTTCGCTTGGGAGTCCTCGGAGGCGGGACTGGTCGATGTGACCGAATTCGCATCGGCGCCGTTGTAGGACGACATCGTCGCTGTGTAGAGTTGAGGTGAAATCTAAGGCCGAAGAGATGTCGCACATGCATTCATCGCCATGCACTCTTTGTCGCGTACGGTATGTCTGCCCCTAGATCCCAACAAAAGTGTTGCTGACGACGGTAAAGTTGAGACGCTGAACTTCTACCAAAAAAAAAAGTCTGGCCGGAATGCAGGGGATTCGGAGCTCTTTAGGGTAGAGGGGGACCGGGGCGCGGAGATAGTAACTAAGGCAAGCTAAGGGTCGGCGCGATGACGGGTGGTCTGTGAACTCGGCGGTTAGACAGGGTAAGCCTAGTGTAGAATCGACCAGGACGGGGAACAGGTCCGGCGGAGGGGCGATCTGCTGAGGGACGGGGTCTATCCCTCGGTTCGAGCTCTAGGCTCTCGCACTTACATGACTAAAGTGGTTGTTAAAGGCGCCAAGAAGAAAAGAGTCCAAGTCGAAGGGGGGGCAGACTGCAGTACTTTGTAAAAGTAGGTAGAGGAGGGTGAGGTGGGAGAAGCAAAGATCAGGTGAGAAGATTCAGGAGGAGAGCCACAACGGTTATTGTTTAGACCTCTCTTTGAATGTCGATCAAAAGCAAAGAAGGGCAATGACGAGTAGTTGTGTCTCGACTGGGGGTGATATAATAGTTTGCTTTCTCGGCTTGCTGATCAGATGCGCAATGACAGGGTGTTTGGGCAGCTTCAGCCTTTCACAGCGGAAAGGAGTTTGGGGGCCGCGAGTCACGGGCGACGGAGGATAGAGTAATATAGGGCTGGCAGATGGCGTGTGGGCGCGGACCTGGGCATCCGTAGCTAGTGTTGTGACGCTACAAGCCACTAGATGTGAATGGAGCAACAGATCAGTAGCTTGGACCACAGGGACCAGGGGAGAGGGGGATCCGAGTAAGTAGGGGAGGCCGAGATCCACGGTGGGAGGGGGGGGTGGGGGGGCTTGGAGGAGGCCTGGAGGAATAGACTAGAAAGAGAGGAAGAAAAAAAGCCAAGCAATGAGACAAGTCGCGATGTGGAGGCCTGTGAAGCTAGAGGTGGCTTGCGACGAACAGCAGACGCAGACCCGGACCGGGATCCTGTTCGATGGTGGTGTGGTGTCGTGCCGTGGTGATGGGCGGAGAGGAGACGCTGACGGTTTATAGGTAGGCACTGGCGGAGGGAATATGTTGCTGCGCTGTGCTGCACTGCATGCAGGACCTCCGACGCCGATTTGGCATGTACCGGAGGGAGGGAGGGAGTGCTGACGTGGGGACAGTTATCAGATTCCAGGTTGGTGAGGGCGAGGCAACGGTTATAGGTGAAAATCTGGCGATGCTGTGATGGTGGTGATGGTGTAGGTCAGTGGTGTCGAGGTAATATCGATGTATCCGTATCCGAAGATGTCAGGCTTGAAATCTGATGACGGGCATACCCAAAAGAAGCAGGGATGGATATCGAAAGCCAGCAGGACGGTAAGAAGAGATGATCAGTGATCACTCGGTTGAAGCAGAACTAGGTCTGGGTCCAGACCAGGCAGGGCGAGTGGGCTAGGACGAGAAGAAAGCAATTGTGCAGCAGATGCAGCAGAGAGATCAGAAAACACAGGTGCCGAAGAATAATCAGTCGAGACCTGAGCAACGGAAACGACCAAAATCCAGGCTTGGCCAAGAGCAGAAGAAGAAGAAGGGAGGATGAGGAGAACTCTGGGCTTTGGACTGGGGGGGGAGAAGTAGGCGAGAGATGAGCGAATGAGGTTGGGTTAACGGGGTTGGGAGTGGGGGATCGGAGTTGGCTAGTCCCTGGCTCTAGCTGAGGAAGGGAAAAGAAAAGTTATCCGCAGATGGTGGGGTGGAGGAGAGAGGTGAAAGGTGAGAGAGTGGAGGAAGAAGAAAAAGACGGAGAAGAAGCAGAAGAAGCAGAAGAAGAAGACGAAGAGAGGCTTGGACCAGGTATCCACGGCATTGGAATCGTTACTGTTTTCCCACCTCAGTTGTGTGTATCCGAACAAAGTATTAGACATAGTACTCTGTCAGGTAAGTGGGAGAGCGAGACACAGAGAGAGAAATAGACAAGGGGGAGTACGACTACCAGCACGAAGCAAACATTGTACAAGCAACATTTGAACCACCCCTCCAGGGCAGGCGAGACAAGGCGTCTGGGCAGCCGCACCTGTTGCCTGTGTACAATACCTTACGCTTGTACCGCTCGGTATTTCGAACCAGAGTCAGTAAGGCTCGCCATGATGAATCAGATGTTTATTGATATCTGCTATCCATACTCCATACTCAAGGTGAAGCAGGTGAGCAGACGAGGTGGCAGGACATTTACTGTTCGGGGCAACAAGCACCAGATGTTGTCCATCTACCTTGTATGCTTGAGTACCCGGCAAGGATATCTGACTGACAGCGCAGGAATTCTGTTTTGCTGAACGAGAGATGCGCATAAGAAAAAGAAGTCAACGTTTCACAAGCATGGCTCTTCTTGTCTGTCGTACTCCGTACTTCGTGCACGGTATGGAATTAGGAATACCTACATCCTGGATGCAACACGGAGGACCTTCCCTGCCTTTCCCTCGTCCATACTTGTTGGCCCGTTGTGCTGTCTCCTTCAGATCAAAGAGATGAGAAGATGGAATGACTGCTGGGTGTTCGGAGTACGTACCGAGGTACTTGATGGCGTCGGCGAAGTACATGCGAGACAGGGGTCGAGTACCTGGCCCGGTCGTGTTAGTCGTCGGCTCGTCGAGGAACTTGCCCCAATTGGTAACTGGGGCTTTCTGCTCTCGTCCTTGTACCCTGCTGCTTTGTGAGTGACGGTCTGAAGAACCGTTCGAGGTACCCTACACTGATCTCAAGAGTCTTGACTTTTGAGCCCTTTCAGCGAAGCGAAACGAAACGGGGGAGACGGGGCATAAAAAATAAAATAAAAAAGCAAAGACGGCTATCTGATGGACTGATACAGCGTAGAAGGAGGGGATTCGGCAGTTGCTCTTGAGTGATACTTCGTTCGAAATGCAGAAAGAAGGAAAAGAGTCAAAGTGAGGTGGACAATATTGGCAAGTCACCTTCAACATGCCCGGGTATGCCTGTCGACGTCCGTTCATCGCACACCTCCAGTAACCTCTTTCTCTCCAGATCTCCATCTTCTCATCCCCACTCCTTCCCTCTTCCGACCTTTCTCGGATGTTGGACGTAACCTCCACGTCTTTCATCTCGTTATTCATTCCCATCCCAACCCCCTCAACTCCGACGGGGTTTATTATCGTCACTACCATACAGATATCCCTCCCGCACATGTTTAGTCTCGGCGAAGCCTTCCACCATGCTTCTATACCCCTTGAATGATGACACCAACGACGTATTAGTCCACCTGCATTACGGATACAAAGTTGTTGTTTCTTTGTGGCTGTGCTGTTTGTTTCGCTTCTGTTGGTCTTGGTGGTGGGCGGCTAAGCCCTGCAGGCGAACAGGCAGGTCATCATCGCCATCGCCAATTCGCAGATTTGCTCTCATCCACTTGACCAGTCACCAACCAGTGAACCACGAGCCCACCACCAGGATCCATGAGCACGAGAGAGAACGGTAAGTGGAGCAAGGAGAGAGCATGGATGATGGGAGGGATCGCAGTCACGGTGGATTCCCCGCGACGACACGTGCTCACCTGTAGATTGGTTGGACAAGGCACCCCTTTCGCACTGGACCATTGGATGGCTACCTTACCTTGGTATAGCTTGAAGGGCCGCAGTCCTCGTTCCATTGCTCTACAGACTACCGGTACACTAGCCGGCCCACGTCTCGATGCAGTCACCATGCTGTTTCCCTGTGTTGACGGCGCCCGCCGCTACCAATAGAAACGGCGGCTCCGCTTGGAAGAGGCATTGGGACCTCTGGAGGTTGCCGTTTCGGCATCAACGACTACACCGACGCCGGGCCGGCGAGCTTACCAAGCGGGTCCTAAAATACCTTGTATTATGGAAGCAGTTGACTGGCAGATAAGTGCAATTGTACAGGGTGGTACCAATAACAATGCGTCTCTCTCAGTCAGTCCCGTCCGTTTAGAATCACGAGGAAGAGAGGCCAACGAGTAAGACGGGGAGGGAACCAGACTACCAGAGCCAAGTGATACAGTCTCAGAGACTCCTCACCCAAGATGGATGATTGCTGCTACTTTCATGTGCCTCTCATGTAAGTAATGCATCTGTCTGTATCAAGCCAGACGACGGGACCCAACAGTGGCAATTACCTCCACGCCTGCGCCTCTTTCCCCTTTACCCCCGCGAGTCAACAACGACGCACTTACACGCCCCGGACTCTAGGAGGAAACAGTACCGTTGAAAGCAAGCAAATTCGCAGTACCCTGAGGATCCCGAATGACACCCTCGACAGCAAGCTCCTTCACCCTCGCAAACACCTCATCCGGGGTAGCCAAACCCTCCTCTTTGCCCCTCAGGTACGCAATCAGGCCCGTGACGTGCGGGACAGCCTGCGAGGTACCCGAGTACACCGTCGTGCTGTTGTCGAGCCCGAGTGAGCGCACCTCGACGCCCGGCGCAAACACCTCGACCAGGCTGCCAAAGTTGGAAAAGGACGCCCGGGTCCGGTTCCAGTCCGCGGCCGCGACCGTGAAGGCGCGCTCCGCCCGCGCGGGCGAGCGCCGGCTGGCGTCCTGGTTTAGGTTGCCGGCCGATACGACGGTCGGGACACCCAAGTCGTAGGCTGCGTTGACCGCCTCGTCGAGGGCGGAGGCTGTTGTGCTTACTGGGAACCCTGCAGCAGCAAACCGGGGGAGGTTGTGTGTTAGTCCAGGGGTCCTGTGGTTTTTATTTTTTTCTCTTTCGGCGGGCGCAATACCCAACATCGGCCGACAACTGGATTTGGGGGGTTCTTACCGAGACTCATGCTGATGACGGACTTGGCAAGGCGACCGGGGGTGTCTGTGATGTTGTTGACGGCCCAATTGTAGCCGTCGAGGACCGTTGCGACGCTGCCAGTGCCCTGTGCTCGAAGGTTAGACTTCTTATCCTAAGACTCTCAGGTAAGGTAGTGTTGATCAACTGTTGATCATGAAGCCACATGTTGAAAGCCATTGCATTCTCCTTTTCTTCAAATGTCGAGGGAAGGGAGAGGATGCCACTTACAAAACCAGCAAGGACCTTGACATCCACAACCGTCGCCTTCTTCGCGACCCCATACGTCTGAGACCCGACCGTACCAGCAACGTGCGTGCCGTGCCCGCCAAAGTCGTCAAACTCCTCGTCGGGCTGTGAACTGTATCCCTTGACAGCGTGGCCCGCGAAGTCAGGGTGGTAGACCTGCACGCCGGTGTCGAGGATATACGCAAAGGAGCCCTCGCCCGCAGAATCGTCGTAGGTATAAGGTTGACCGTCAGACGAACCAGTCAGTTGATTGAGCGACGAGAGACTAGCTAGACCCCACGTCGCGGCATCTTGCGTGACGAGGGCGTCAATCTCCACGAGGCGGTTGGGCTCGACCGAGAGCACGGCGCCGTCGACGTCGCCGCTGATGATCTCGGCGATGGTGACCTCGTCAAAGGAGCCCGCGTAGGCGTTGAAGGCGCCGATGGAAAAGGCCTTGTCGATGCCTGTTGTGTCGCGCCGGCTTGGACTGCGGCTGTGCACGGAGGCGGCGCGGGAGAGGTGGGACTCGACTTGGGACCGGGCGAGGCCCGGTTTTAGGGACACGATGTATTCGCCCGGGATGATGCCGTCCGGGGTGACGGAGGCCGGTGCGGGAGCGGCTAGGGCCCGGAGGCCGAGCGTTAGGAGGACTGCGGTTGCGCTGATGAAGGACATTGTTCACTGGCGATGCTGGCAATCAACATCAACATCTGCGCTTTCTCTACTATTTTCTCTGCTCTTTATACTTGTACTAAATCACAATCATGGCATTGGTTCATCCTTCCTAACTATTCCATCATCGTGTACGCTCAAGAGCCAAGACGAACGCTTGTGGGTTTATCTGACTTTGAACTTCTCAAAAACGAAGGTCAAGACGGCGATGCAACGTCGCCCGTACCTCGTAGATGCGTGAGCAAGGCATGGGCAGCATAGGAGGCGGGCATGTTTCCCAATGAGGCATGTTGTAGCTGGGCTCGCCATTGAACGATGCTATTGCGCTGCCCAGGTGAAGATTTCTGCTTATCTCGTAGGGATCTCGTGGGGTGGGGGAGCGTTGGTAAAAGCATTGGCATCGTTGGCGATTCAGCACTATGCATCATCACTCATGTGTACTTGGGCCTGATGTTCCAAGGTACAAATTACTGCCGTCGTCTGTAACACCCCGGACTGTCACGGCCGGAATGAGAACCACCCGCTCTCGATACAAAATGTGAGGATAAGAGAGACAAGACAATCACGGGATGAAGAGGCGGTCTCTCTTGGCATGCAAGAGCGCGCTGCTAGCTGCATTTGTCCGTCGCCGTTCCTCGTATCGCCAACGGGCAGCAGCACCAGTCGAACAGGCGCAGAAGTAGGAGCCCGAAGCATTTGTCAGTTGAAAGTTGCGGGAAAACCCTGACCTAGAGAGCATGAGCCGGCATGATGACCGGACGCACGCGGCCCGTCTCGACGGCGTTGTGTCACTGCCAGGCGAGCATGGCAGGAGCAGCGTCTTGTCTCGCGGGAAGGGCTGTCGGTCCCCTAAGCATGTACGCTGCTGCCCTCTGGTGATCTGTGGCAACCATCGACATCTCTATGTACGGAGTTATTGGTGTAAGGTGCGGATTAAAGATACCTCCTTGAGTATAGAGTACGTACAGAAGTACCCCGGGTTGTACCCAAGCACTGACCAAATGTTCAGACCAAAGTATCGAAACGTTTCGGTACCTTTCATTCCCCAGCTGGTCTTACACCACGGATGGAAACACACACACACACACACAATTACACGAGAAACCGACAACTTCCCACACCTCACACTTGCCCAATCCATTCATCTCTCGCCGAGTATCTGGACAGACACGGCCTGTGTCTTGTCTGGCAAACAAAAGCCTACCACGCCCAACCTCCAAATGTCTCGGCTCAATTCACCCGCTTCGGCCATGTCAGCTGCGCCACATGCAATGGTCATCCTACCGGCCCGCTTCCGCTGACTGAGGGGCTTGGATGCATTCGTCGACAGTCGTTGCCAGCAGCAGAGGAGGGGGGGAACAAGGGACCATGGGGACCATCCCATTTCGAAAGACGAGACAAACTCTCACCCAGTCCTTGACCCTCCATCTCAGCCCTATGCGCCAGAGAGCTCGAAGCATGGCCCTGGGTGGCCAGGAAAGCCTCCACTGCCCTTCCCTGAACCTACTGACCCAAGGGCTTGATCAGGGCGGCCTCCTCTTGAGCCGGGAGCCCCCATGTATCGAATTGCGTCTTGGGAATCTGCCTCAAGAGTGCCTACATATCGCCTGCCTTAGCGCCGCTGCTCAGCCATCGTCCATCCAAAGTCACGCTCTGGTTCTTGAGATACTGCAGAAAGAAGCCACACCGACCCATGATTGACTGCACCAATGCCTTCCCACGATGACGTTCGCTGCATCTACATACCTTCTTTGCGTCTTCTTCAGCCCTACCATCCATGATCACCTACCGCGTCAACACCATCATGGACTAATCAGAGGCCACCGCCTACTCCACGCCGGTTCCCAGACTCCCGCTTCTGCAGGGCAATCACCAACTTCGACAGACATCAGCCACCCAATCCACTCAGGTCTCTAGAGTCTGAGACGCGAGGCTCCGTCTAATTCTCTCCCTTCCTCTAAGAGGAACAACCGATTGGTGTCCCGTGTTCCTCGTACGCACGGCGGCGCCTCTGCGGAAGCTTTTGCCTTTTCCTGTGGTACAGAGCGGGACGCGGAGGTGTCAACTGCGACCACGGACCCGAATCTCACGGACGTGCTACCGGTTCCGGAGATGTGGTTCGACCCAAAGCCCTCGACATCGAATCTGAGACCTCTGCGAACCGGTGGTGTTCCGGAGTGAGACTCTCTCATGGCTCCGAGGAGCAGTCAGCTAGTGGACCTCGGCAGTGATTTGGATTTCTTCATGCTATTCCAAATCGACTACGAATGAAAGGCGCTGTGTGCCAAGGACCCAGGAGAGCGGCTGATGTGACGATATCTTGCGATTGGAATCTGCGATAGCCAGCTCGACGCAGGGACATTGCAGAACCTCCCTACGATAGTGTGAGCCAGATCGATTGGGAAGTGTTTCCCGTCGTAGACTTTGGAGGCTCCATCTCTGCACGTCACCAAGCATTAATGTCTCTCGGACATGTCCGCTGGCGATACCCATTATCGTGGGGTAGGGACGTCTCGGTATGGGACCCCCCATTTCTCTACCCGTGCATCGTGGCCTTATGCACAACGACCAGCGGCCTATTGATGCTCCATTCAAACCTGTAAGGTACCAATCCTCTATCGCGAGCTCCGGTGACAGAGGGGGTTCAAGCGCCATAGCATAACGCCTCGCGAGATGCCTTGTCTGGCCTGCCTTCACTGCGAAATTTGGGGGGCCGTTGGACCAATCCCACGCGATAGGCCAATGCAGCTAAGCTGCATGTCAGAAAGGAAGCGAGAGCATCGCTGGTACGGATTCCATCATGGACCTCAAAAGTTCCACTCGATGGCAGGCTGTGCTTATGGCCACCAGGGTCTGCCACGCTGGTGCGCACAAGCTTGACTCTATTGACCACTGAGCCGGCCATCCAAACCTCCCTCGGGCCTTTTCCTGGCCTTCGGTACGTTGGCTATGATTTCATACGACGGCACGATACCCAAGTTCCTGGATACTCCGAGACACTTTGACTGATAGGCATGTCCATCGTGGAGTACCCCACGCGGTTGATCGCCTGCATCCACTGGTCCAAGCTGACCACATTTGGGTATCCGTATCAGTACATCACAAGTAGAGTGTCAGAAACGTCGGATTGT
Organism: Colletotrichum godetiae; assembly: GCF_030913485.1. Classification (NCBI taxonomy): domain Eukaryota; kingdom Fungi; phylum Ascomycota; class Sordariomycetes; order Glomerellales; family Glomerellaceae; genus Colletotrichum; species Colletotrichum godetiae. The sequence goes on along the minus strand of NW_026851285.1, from coordinate 90,533 downwards.
CTGAGCATCGGTCACTGCCAGCACCGCCTACTCCCTTGCCTCCCTCCGCCTTATGGGGCTGTCCTGAGGACAAATTCAAGATCCATGGGGAAACTAGTTGAGGATCGGTCGATTATGCCTAGAACACCCTCCCTGGCTCAAGAGACTCCAGGCCTCGGCACGCCGTTTCCGCTGCGTCATTTGCTTTACGGACTCACCCGAGATACGTCCCAGGCTTCCGGGTACGGGAACTAAACTTCCTGGTCTCCACACCGGTTACGGTGTCACTGGTGTCGCCTTCCAGGGGCCCGTGATGACTACAGTCGTCACACCGGCTCTCTCGGCCGCTGGCATCCGACCGCCCTCGTACCGCTTCCCTCACACGACACAACAGGAAAGATAGCTTTTTCCTGATGCCCCAGTCCCGATGGATAAAACGCTCTTGCACTTGTGGCGCTCACCCATTGATCGCTAAACGAGCTTTCCTTTGCTGTTTGCACGTACAAGAGGTTCGCGTCACCTGTAACATCTAGAATGAGTCTCTGGTCCGGTTTGGTGAGTTCCCGATGACCAGGTTCAACAGCACGATCGACACCATGCCTTTTTTTTCTTGCGTAACTGAAATTGTGCTGGCATCGTGGGTTTGATGGAAGGCTGATGCTATTGAAGTAGAATAGGACATATGGGTTAGGGACTTTGCTGTGCCGCATGACCGCAGACCCGGGGCAAGGATGCGCACTTTTATGCCTTTTTTCTGCTCCCTGGAAGACACACACCCGTCGCCTCTTTTGAGCATCGCTGAGAGTCGTTAATTGCATTCGACCACGAAGACATCCACTTGGTTATGACTACCAATACCATGGGTGATTCTTGGGAATACTCGAATCGAGGCAAGCCCGAGCCGGATCCAGTCGTTTATACCTCTCATTCTCCTACGCCACGAAAACGTTATGGATGCGCTCGAATTGTTCCGCTGGCCTGAATGGAAGGGAACCCCCCCTGAATGGACACGCCAGCAAGCTTGGCTGCAGCTATTCTGCGCCTTGGACCAGCCGCCCTTTTCGAAACAATGCAGTCTGCGCCTCAGAGATATGGGATGGGGCGACTGGGAGCTGGTTCATCTACCCATAGCCATTGGACCGCTGGATGAGACAACCGGTTGGTCCTGTCTCTTTCACCCTTGGCCCGCGGGGGGGTTGATTTGACTGTTTAACTGGTCCGATGTAGATAAGGTACCTTTGATCAATGGAACAATCATTATGCAGAGGCAGCGGCGCGGAGCGGATGCGCGGCGGGTGTTTGCCCCCTTCTCCGGCTCCCCCGGGAGATCTTTTGGTCTGCTCGGCTTTCTATGCTGTGTCAAAGGGGGTAAACTGCGGATTGTGTTTTGAGGAAATAAGTTGGGGATTAAAGTGTATTTCCTTTGGTGATGGCTCTTTTCCGCATGATGTATCCGTACGGCAAGGTTTATCGTGCCAGTGTGTGGTAGCATTCAACCCGCAGCCTCTCCCTCAAGGCTCGTCTTTGGATATCCCGCGTCGTGAAGTCTTCCGTCATAGTTCTCATTTGCATTCTGTAGTTGTATGGCCAGCCACTCCTCGCAGTGACTACAGAGATGACGTCAGAGAGAAAAGGAATAAACTAGACGGTGAGAACTTCCCTATCAATGTGCAGTTGAACCCATTATCTCGTACATTGACATAAACCAGAGTGAGGCACTCGAAATCTCTGCATAAGCCCCCTATCGCCTCTTAAGGACCATACAATCCATGTTGTATACCTGTCTGAGTATCATGCAACTCAAAGCATCTACGACTTGATAATCCACACCGTCTCCAGTGACGAGAAGAAATACAGACACCACGATTCATGATCAACCCTCCTCATCAACCAGGTCCACGGCCCGTATTCAACGGATAGGAGCTGTTTTAGTGCTACTAAGCCATCACTACCGCCCCCCAATATACAGTCCACGTAGGCGCGTTCCTTCTATCATACCCTGTGAGGTTGGAGGGTCCTATCAAAGGCGGACGAGAAAGTACACTACTGGATTGAAAGGTATATAGTGCGGCCCCTTTTTTCCATTAACGCCGAACCTTTGACACGTATAGAAGGCTGTCAAATAATACTTAGCGTCTCAATCCTTGTCTTTCTTTCCTTTTCTCATTCTACCTAGATGATCTCGTGCTGGTTTCAACTTAAGATAGCCTAGGAGCATAGGCCCGTGGGCTGCTAGCAATATGATGTTTGATTTCTCTTGATAGACCTCCAGAGGTCTTAGTCCCGACTCTCGGAAACCGTTCGTTTCTTGAAAAAGAGCCGATTCAAGCTTGGAGAGGATGGTGGACGCCCATCTTCCGTAATGGTCACTTTCAGCCGCCGAGTGGTTATGCTTATTACTCATCACTGACGTGATCAGGGTTGATACTGTCTGCATCAAACGGTCGATGTCATATCATGGACCAGACACAAGGAGGCAGCCATGGTAGCATTCACTAGGGCAAATATTGAAACGACACGATGGACCGCAAGAGAGGCAAACCGCAGCTCAAAAGGTCAGCTGGGTGTATCTCAACCCATTCTCATTCTGGTATCATTTCTAATAAACACATGATCGAAATCTTCCCGCTATGACACGCGCTCCAAACAAAGGCCAGAGCACGCGACTCGCTCTTTCGCTACTCCTACAAGGGAGGCAACTCCTCTCGACAAATAGGACACTGCAACCTGAACCGCATCCAACCCTCCAAACACGCGCTGTGGAAGATGTGCCGGCACGGCGTAACCATGTAATTCCTCCTCGTAAACACGCCAACGACCCCTCCGGCCGTCGGGTCCTCCTCGCCCGCCCGCATGACGGGCACCTCAAGCACCTCACGACAAATGGCGCAGTCGATGGCGCGCAGGTTACTCCCGCCGCCACTCTTCTTATCCCTGACGTCCTCGCCGCCGCCCGACCCGGACCTCGCCCTCTCCAGAGACGGCGACCCGGGCTCCGAAAGCAGACCAATCGGCAGCCCACCAGCCTCGACGCCGTCCTCGCGCAGGATCGGGTGGTAATCCCACGCGTCGGGCGTCCAGCTCTTTGGTATGCCGAAACGCGGGCCGAGCACGTACTGGAACGCGAGGACCCAGAGCTGGATCCATAGCCACGCGCAAAAGGCGAGGAACGCGCGCCGATCCGTCTCGGCGAAGAGGAAGTTGTTCTCGTAGACGTAAAAGTAGGCAAAGGGGAGCAGTCGCAGGACGGACTGGCCGATGACAAATTGCCACGTCAGCGCGCGGCGGCAGTTACGGAGGATGTTGCGGTGGATCTGGGGCACCCAGAAGGAAAAGTAGACGAGGGCCACGCTGTTGACGAAGAAGTTCCGCACGCGCGGGTACCAGGACGTGGAGGCGATGGAGACAAGGAGGATGAGGGATACGGTCATGGCGAAGCGGAATATGACCGACTGGAACGTGACCTCGGGCCCGATACGATGGCCGCCGCCGGTGCCCGCTGTCGGCACGGCTGCCGCACCGCTCGCGGCGTCCGCAATCTCCGCGTCGATATCCTGATCCGAGGGGATGATGATCGGAGGCGAGGGTGCTCTCCTGCGAGGCCCCGCGGTGACGGGCCGCGGCAAAGAGTCCGCTTCGAGATCTTGCGGGGGAGTGGCCGGTGTATGCGGCGAGTCATTGTTGGTGTTTTGCTGCTCCCTCTCGGCACGCCTCCTGTTCTCAGGCTCCTGCACTTTGTGAATTTCCGCCAAAAAGAAGCCGCCAAGGGACATGGACAGAAACGCCGAAAACAAAAGCGAAAGCGACTCTAGGTACGTGATGCTGGCATCCAAAGCCCACATGGACGCCGCGGCGAAAATGCCACCGTCCACCATGGCCATCATACTTATGGTCGAGTAGCTGATACGACCCATCGTCGAAGGTGTGGCTGATTCCTTCATCTGTTGCTTGAGAAGGAGGGCCTGTGTGAGGATCACCATCGCGAAGAGGAGGATCCATACCCGAATCTTGTGGTAAATGATCTCCGTCTTCATGCCTTGGAGGTGTTGCCCATCGACGGGCGCGAAATCCGGCGGTCCCTTGGTTTCGAGAAAGAATGCGCAGTCGGGCGACCAAAGGACGGCTGAGAGCTGGAGCTCTGGGACGCCGCGAATGGGTGCGCCCTCTGGGAATCGTAATTCTTGCTCAATGTCGCTGATGATCCTCGCCATGCCCTCCCTCGTCGGATGAAAGCCCTTCATGTCTAGAAAGTTCCTGTCCGGTGGATGTACTTGGGCATACATGATGTACTCGCAATGTGGCGTTGGATTGAGCGTATCCGGTGGATTCGAGAGATCCGACGTCCACGGCATCACGCCGTCGTTGAACACTTCCTTCTCCTTCCTACGCAGCACTTCCGCGAGAGTCAGGTTGAGCAGCCGCTGGCTCGACTGGAAGAAGTCCAAGCTGGGCGCCAGATGCGGCAGACCAAAAATGCCGTCAAACTTCTCGCTGGTCGTCGTCAATAGAATGGTCCCTTGACGAGGCCACTGGACGCCGTGAAGCCTCATTTCCCAGTTGACGCCGCTGCCCTTGACATCCTCGATAGTGATAGAGGCCTTCGCGCTGCGCACCTTACCGCCGGACGAGGGGCCCTCATCGTCCTCTACGTCGCTGCGGTAGTCCAGCTCCCTCCCGTGCTTACCGGTGTCGACGAGGTCCATCAAGATCTTGCCCTCGTCTCCCGTGATGTTCCTGGCCCACTCCGACTGCGTGCCGCTCCAATGCAGGCTCGGCGTGATGGCGCTTAGGTTGTAGTTCGTCCACTCCCTTCTCGACGTCGCTTCCCTCCGGATCCAGGTCCCCTTGACCGCGCCCGTGGCGTTCTGCCACACGGGCTCTCCTTCTCCAATGTCCCATAGGTTCACCCCGCCGACGGGCGGTATCGCGTTGTGACTCCATTCCAAGCAGCGTTCCCGAAAGCGCTCGAGATCGTCCCAGGCGAACCCGTCTTTGGGACGGAAGCCCGTTAGGTTAAGCGACCTAGGTAGCAGGCCTTCGGACGTGCCATTCTCGCGCGGTGTGAAGTCGCCGTAAGCCGAGGTGTTTAGGAGGTCGAGAGCGTGCTGGTGCCGCCGTAGGCGCTGGATCGCTAGGTCTGAGGCAGAGAACAAAGACGCGCCGCCATTGCCGGGAGAGAGGAGAATCCAGAAGACGCCGATGAAGGCGAGGGCGAGGAAGACGAGGCGCGGGTCTCGGTATGAACTGGGCATGGTGTGCGGCGTGCCTTGGGCCGCTTAACTCGGGGCCATCGCTCTGCTGCACTGGCCGGCGGGTTGTCGGTTGTTGCAGGAAGCTTCGTTAGTCGGAAAGGCAGACGTAAAGAATGCTTCTGGTGTGGCGATTGGGGAGGGTGACGATGTACGGATGAACTGAACACTGTAGGCCGAAAGTAACTTTGAAGACGGATGACGGCATCAGCCAAGTTGCTGAAAGCGGACCGTTTGACGGCGCGACGGATACCGGAGCCCGGGGGACGCTCCAGTCGTCTTATCGCCTTAGGCAGGCCCCACAGGTACCCGTCCCCTGGTGCTAGCGCTGCACGCCAGCAGACACCTTCCAGAGCTGGCCTCCGCGTGCGCATTTTGGCCCCTCCACATTGCATGTTTACTGGAACCAACAGGCGCAAACACATTGAACCCCGCCAAACCTGGACCGCTTCATCTTTCATAACTCCCACAGCCAGGCGACATCAAGACTCACAACCCCGCCGACGGTATCTCAAACATAACCAGGTCGATTAAGACAAGAACATTGTAGTTTTCACACACCAGCTCTGCCTTTGCCGACTGAAAGGCTCTCTCGCCGATAAAACAATGGCCTCCAACAACCCCGACTCGAGCGCAAACCAGTCTGCGGTCAGTTACTTCACCTCAGGCTTTGCAAGTGGAAACATCGCCTAGTCTTTGGTGCACCGGAGGCGGCGGACGAAGTCGTTGGGCTCTAGTCTTCTCTCTGAAAACTAACTTTTAGAATCTCACAGGTCTCGGAGGATCCCAAGACCGACGTCAACGCAGCCGTCGAAGAACTCCTGAACACAATCTCTAACAAGTTCGCGGGTGTCTCAAGTGAGATTTTCGCAAAGAGTAAGTCTAGAAAGTCCCGAGGAGGACTACTTGATGTCTCTACTACATACTAAAGCTATACAGTGGACGAAATGTCTCGCCGCCTGGACAACCTTGAAGCCGCTCTTCTAGCTAACAAGGAGAAGGACGCCGGCCCGTCCAAGTCTTGATTCAAGTCTTGACATATTTCACGAGGCAGGTGGTTTGCATGCCGATGGCGTTAGGGTTCATAGTACAACCTCACAGGAGCTGAATATGATGGTCGAGTTCCATGGGCAGACTTGAGTTATACTTGTTATTGTTATTCATCATCGTCGGTATCCTAGACTACCAATCCCAACTGGAGCTAAACACGCTCAGTTGCATGTTGCTTGCTTTTCAACCTCCTAGGACCTTCCCAAACCCATACTTCAAGATGCGTCTGAAAACTTGCTGATAGAGTTCACTACAACTCCTCCTTCTCACCGGTGACCTTCTCGAGGAACTTGCGGAGAATGTTGGTCTTGCTGGTGATCTCGTCACGCTTAGCAGGGGCCAGGCCACCCTTGGACAGGATGCCGTCGAGGCGCTTAAGCTCCTTCTGGGCGTAGCCGTCGCTCTTACTGAGCTTGTCAAAGACGCGGACGTAGTACTCGGCGTACTTGTACTGGGCCTTCTCCTTGAGGGTCTCGGCCTGCTTCTTGGCCTCGGCGGCAGCGTCGGAGATGCTGGTGCCGCCAGTGTACTTGGCGACAATCTCGTCGAGGGAAGCAATGGTACCGGCGATAGCGTTAAGGGCGCCGCCGGGGCTGCGGTTGGTGCCGGCCTTCTCGTTGATGAAGTTGACAAAGTCGTCCTCGCTGCGGCCACCGGTGTAGAGCTCGCCCTCCTTGGAGCCCTTGGGGAAGAACTTGATGGTGGGGTAGGAAGAAACGCCCTGGGCGGCGGCAGTGCCCTTGCTGTTCTCGGCCTCGGCATCAACCTTGGCGATCACGACACCCTCGTCGAGGACAAAGTCCTGGGCAACAGTCTCCCAGATGGGGGCGAGGGTCTTGCAGTCTGTTGAAGGAGTTCAGGTCAGCATTGTTGGTCAAGAGCAAAGGGAATTGCAGAATTGAGACTTACGTCCGCACCAAGGAGCAGTGAAGGCAATAAGAACGTCCTTGTCGCCGCCAATGGTGGTCTTGAAGGACTCATCGGTGAGCATGTTGACGGCGCTGGGCGGGGTGTACTTCTTCTTGGGCTTGGCACTAGTCTTCTCCGTGATGAAGGTGCTCAGGGCCTCAAGATCACGACCTCCCTTATAGTCGGTAGGCTGGTCGCTCTTGCCGTCGAACCACTTGAGAGTAGGGAATCCCTGAATCCCGAATCTCTTGCCCAGGTCTCTCTCGGCGTCGGCGTCCACTTTGGCAATCTGGACATCCTTGGAGGACTCGAAAGCGGTGGCGAGCTCCTCGTAGATGGGAGCAAGGTTCTTGCAGTGGCCGCACCAGGGAGCGAAGAACTCGACGAGAGTAGGCTTGCCAGACTTGAGGACGACGTCGTCAAAGTTGGAGGGAATGAGGTCAAGCACGGCAGACTTGGCGGCAACGGTAGCTGCCAGAGCGCCGAGCACGAAGCTCTTGAGGACGACCATTGTTGCTTGATCGGATCGGACGGGAAGGAATAAAGAAGGCTATATGGTATCTCGACGAAGAAAAAGAATATCAAGCTACTGAAAAAGATATCAGCAGTTAGAGATAATGGTGGTGAAGACCGATGCTTTGAAATCAGCTGTTGAAGGAATTGGTAAAGAAGCCACTTTGCAGGTCGTCCCCTAACGTCACAGAAGAGCTCAGTCCCTTGTTCCTTCTCCAACAGGCGGTGTTCCCAGCAGGGCCCCACTAGAAAGCAGGGGGGGGCAAAATCTTATCAGCAATGCTTATCATCTATCTTATCTACATCACGTGCACTGCCAAAGCACGGACTTCCCCCAGAAGCGAAGGGGGCTCCAACCCACCCTGACCCAAGCCCCAGCAAAATACAGGCGCACAAAAATTTCCGCCAGACGTCCTCAATCCAACCACAGCCAAACCATCTCGAGTTTTCGCCGACCACCCTCTCGACGACACCGCCCACCCGCTCGACAACCGCCATCATGTCTCACGAGTCTGTCTGGAACTCCCGCCCCCGCAACTACGGCAAGGGCTCCCGCTCTTGGTACGAATAAAACCCCTCCCCAAACCATTGCGAAATTCTGGATGGAGGAACGATTTGGGAAACGTCGGGATGCGCCCGCGCACACAGGAGAAGACAAGCAGAAATGCTGACATTTTCAATTTTTATAGCCGTGTCTGCAAGCACACCGCCGGTCTCATCCGCAAGTACGACCTCAACCTGTGCCGTCAGTGCTTCCGTGAGAAGGCCAAGGACATCGGCTTCAACAAGGTATGCGAAAACACACACAGACACCCCTTGGAACTTGCGAACGAACCCGGCCTGGAAACCCCTCCCCCCATACTACAACCATGATCGCTTCAATAAGGCGCAAATCGCTAACCCGATGCCGCGCTTCTACAGTACCGTTAAATTGTCCAAAACTCCGAGACGGCAAAGGATGGGAACTTGGTGAAGGTGGTTGGGCATGAGTGGCCCGTGGAAAAATGCATTCAGACAAGAGGGAAGGCTTCCAAGGGCAATTGGAGTTCTTATGGCTGGCTTAACGGAAAGTGCAAAAATCCGTCGGACGTCCAACTGAGGATAGACGAATACCACGACATTGAACCTTTTACCACCATCTAAAACGTTTGGGGCGTTACACACAGACTCAATATCAAGCCAAGAATGTGTGAGCTGAGCTGCGCGTGAAGACGGCACGACCCATCTGCAGTTCGTGAGACCGCGCAACGCCTGGATACCAAGCAGCTAGCTAGTATGGCCCTCCAAGTTCTGGGGATGTAATTGATGACTCAAGGTTTACCAAACGTTACGATGACATGTCCAGCGAACATGCACGTGTTGCATCAATATAGTCAGGCATTATCATGTGGCACAAAGCACACTTTGTTCTATTGTCCGTCGTCTTCTAAAAGTACATGATTCAAAGACAAGGGGTGAAGTAGAGCGGAGATCTTTGAGCCCAAGCCCCGACAATATACACGAGCTCGAGGGCTCAAAGCGGAAAACTTTGGGTCGGTTGTACATGAAATCGTGAAGCAATCCAACTCCTTTTTTTGTACAATCCCAATTTTTTCACCATCCGGGTTCCCATTTCATGTCGGGGAAGCTGTGTTCTGGGTGCCATTTCACCGAGTTTGGAGAAATCTTGCAGTGAGAGTCCCTTATTTCAGGATACGGGTGATGAGACCAGTGGCGACGGTGCGGCCACCCTCACGGACGTTGAAGCGCTGGCCAACCTCAACAGCAGAGGGGTGGTGCAGCTGGGCAACCATCTCGACGTTGTCACCGGGCATGACCATCTTGTTCTTGGCGTCCTCGGTGCCCTCGGGGAAGGTGAGAGTGACGGACTCGTCGGCAGTACGGAGGTACATCTGGGGCTTGTAGTTCTCGTGGAAACCGGTGTGGCGGCCACCCTCATCCTTGGACAGGACGTATAGGGAGACGAGGAAGCTGGAGTGGGCCTTGACGGTGCCAGGCTTGCAGACGACCATACCACGGCTGATATCCTCGCGCTTGATACCACGGAGGAGGAGACCGGAGTTGTCACCAGCGCGAGACTCTTCGCAAGACTTCTTGAAGGTCTCAATGTCGGTGACCTTGGACTTGATGATCTGGTCACCCTTGCCAACAATCTCGATTTCGGTATCTTTCTTCAGGAGACCACGCTCGACACGGCCGGAAACGACGGTACCACGGCCAGAAATGGAGAAGACATCCTCAACGGACATGAGGAAGGGCTTCTCGAGGTCACGGGCAGGGGTGGGGATCCACTCGTCGACGGCCTTGAGCAGCTCGTCAATCTTCTCCTGACCAATCTCGGGTCTCTGGTTCTGCATGGCCATGAGGGCGGAACCCATGATGACAGGGGTCTCGTCACCCTCGAAGCCGTAGGTGCTGAGAAGCTCACGCATCTCCATCTCGACGAGCTCCAACATCTCGGGGTCGTCAATGGCATCGACCTTGTTGACGAAGACGACAATCTTCTGGACACCGACTTGGCGGGCGAGCAGCAAGTGCTCACGGGTCTGGGGCATCTGACCGTCGGAGGCGGCGACGACGATGATGGCACCGTCCATGTTGGCGGCACCAGTAATCATGTTCTTGATGTAATCGGCGTGACCGGGGCAGTCGACGTGGGAGTAGTGGCGGTTGTCGGTTGAGTACTCGATGTGGGCAGTGGAGATGGTGATACCACGCTTGCGCTCCTCGGGAGCCTTGTCAATAGCGCCATACTCGAGGAAGTTGGCGAGGCCCTTCTCGGCCTGTCTCTTGGTGATGGCGGCAGACAGAGTGGTCTATTGAGGGTTCGGTCAGTATTCATTGCGCAATGGCACAAACCCCTCGAGTCCGAATATGTACCTTTCCGTGATCGACGTGGCCAATAGTACCTGTGAAATGATCCCCAGATTAGCTACATCTCCCAAACACTCATAGGCCGAGTTCGCATACCAATGTTGACGTGAGGCTTTGTCCGCTCGTAGACGGCGTATGTGCGGTAGACGTTGAGGATGGGGGAGACGTTCTGTCTCTTCAGAGCGGCCTGAAGGGGGCTAACGTTGCCCTGGCGCAGCGAGGCGCGCGCCGTCCGGAAGAACGGCGCGACGGATCTCAGGGAGGCGGACATTTTCGCAGGCTGTGGGTATTAAATAGTACAGTAGAAAAGAGAGAAGAAGGAACAGAGAGGGGATGGAGGATGGAATTGCTCGTTGTCGACAACGGCTTTGTGGTGATAAGGGGGGGAAGGAGGTTGATGAGGTAGATATCGTCTGATGGGAGTCGGCGTCCTCGAAATTTTTTTGCTGCCGGGACATTCCTTTTCGACCAGGAAAGACGGGGAGCTCTGCTGGAGCTCCTGCGTCCATTGGCGGGCCGGTATGTCAGTGCTCTCCCCGGCCCCACTACGCGAGCCATTCACGTCGCGTCGCCTCCCTTGAGTGCTGCTCCGGTAATGCGCGAGTGTTGACTGGCTGGGGCACAGTTTAAGTCTTGCACGTCACGCAGATGGTGGTTTTGATAGACTTTCAACAATACCGCTGGCAAGGATTCGACAGGAAAAGAGCCCCAAAGATGCAGTTGTTTTAGGAAGTTGATCCTTGTTGGCAGTCGATGGAGTTGCCGTCGATAACGGGGACTTTTCGAACGAGGACTCTTCGAACCGTTTGCCTCTGGCAGTACAAATGAGGCCCATGAACCAAACAGGCCACACATTGGAGTTCCAGCGCTAGTAAGAAGTTGTGCCAAGTTGCAAACCACTCCTCCGCTGAGATCCAAAATTGAAAGCTACCACGCTGTTGGAGATATGACGAAGAAGGCCATCCACGGATGTTGCAATTGGACTTATTGCCCCCATGATCTCTCGAATAGACACTGCTCAATGACCTCTGGGGGAACAGATCACATTCTTATCGCTCTGGTTGTCGATTTCTCACGATGGAGAGTCTGGCAGACAACTCACTCATCACCATCAGATCCCGACTCACCACCGTCACCGTCACCCTCCCCACCCCCATTCTTCCCCTCCTTCGCCTTGGCCCTCTTCCTTAGCTTCTTCAGCCTATTCAATCTTTTCTTCTTCTCCTTCAGCGCCTCCTCCTTACCCGCTTTGAATTTCTCCTCCTCCTCAATCTTCTTCTCCCTCTCCCGCCGCTTAACCCGTATCGCAAGACGCTTCTTCTTCCCAGGCCGCCTCCTCCTCGCCGCCGCAGCGTCCGCCTCCTCCTTTGTTCCTCCAGCGTTTGCTCCTGCTCTTGATTCTGCTGCCGTTTTCTCTGACGACGACACCGTGGTGCCAGGAATCGTCGTCACCCGCCAAGGCTGCTCCATCCCCCACCACCGCCGCTGCGCCCGCTCGAGAACTTCCTCGCCCGACACCGCCGAGAAAGCGAGCTCCGCCTTCACCTCGGAGGTCGGCTGCCCGGCGATGTAGTACGACAGCGGCCTCTTACGGATCATGGCTCCGTCACCCGCCATTGCGCGCTCGTCCTCGTCGACTAGCGCAATCTTTGTCGCCGGGTTTGATGTGGTGAAGAGCCGGAACTCGAACTCTTCGGGCTCGTCGTCCTTTGCCGTTTCTCCGTCCGTCGTCGTCGGTTGCTCGGTCGTTTCTGTCGGGGCCTGCTGGTCGGCGTCGCCTAGGTCGAGCATGCCCGCCATACGGGCATGCAGCTTCGCTAAGAGGTCCGCATCTTGCTGCTTGTTGTGGCCCGCTCCTTCGTCGTCGGACGACCCCTCGAGGTCTTCTCGCCGGACTCTGTTCGTGCGAGTTTGTGGTCAGCGCTGCTGCCGGCGCAGGGGTCCGCAGGAGTAGAATGCTTCCGCCTCACCTCTTCGCGTCGGGAAGCTCAAACATGGCTACGTGCTTCCAAGGAAAAGGGAGTATCCTCGGGGATTCAGGTAGGGGAGCACTGGAAAGGTGCTGTGGAGGTTGTGACGTTGTGGCGCCAGACGAGGGAATACGAAGAGTGAGCGAATTGCAATCTACACCGGCCGTGATTACGATCGCCAAGTCCCCGAGCGAAGCAGAGGGCAAAAAAAAATTGGCGAAAGAGCAACTTCGCAATGCGATCGGTGCTATGTGGAGTTCTGAGCACGGGACGGAAGGTTGCAATGTGATGGACGGCGGGCGGCTGACCGGTGGAATTTCGCCCGACCGCGGAGCCGTTCAATTGAGATTTTCGCTCGCTAAAGTGGGAGCGGCGAACCTTATCTTATCGCACCGTTGTGAGGTCCTACCACAGTGGTACCTACCTACCTAAGTACCACTTAGAGAGATGCAATGTACTGTATCCATACGAATGGGTACGGATAGCTCAACACGATTATCAGAAATGGGCTGCGTGCCGTACGCAATTTGTTCATGTACCTACGGAGGTGCGTCTTAATAGTCCTTGTAGTTGCTGCCAAGACCAACCCCTGCCATAGACAGGGGAGTCGATAAGGGGCTGGCTAGGGTGTGTACAAGCGGCAGAATTCGGCCACTTCTACCTACTATAATTATTATTAATTTAGCAGTAAAAAGTCGTTAATTGAGGTTAATTAATGGTCGTTTAACGGTATAATCTAGCCTAACGACCCTTTTTATATTTATTATTACCCTCTAGGGTAATTATCTATTAGATATGGTAAGGTACCCTTTTTATTTATTTCTAGATCTCCTTTTACAGTAATACTTTTTAGTACTCTTATTAACGACGTATTATTTCGGCCCATAATAAAGGCGCCCTTTTCCTAGTAGTCTATCTCTTTATTTACGGCTAGCAAGGTTTAATAGGATTAAGGTCGGGTAAATTACCTAGCTAAAGAAGCTTCGTAATCTCAAAAAGGCTATATATATAATAGGTAAAATAATAGTCGTAAGCGGGTACTTTATCCTTTTATATAATTAAATTATTAAGTAATCCTTTAATATAAAGGAATAATTTAAGTAATAGGATCTTTTTACGGTATTTATATTAATTAATTCCGCCTTTACCGTTCTATATTAACTTGCCTAACTTTGTATTCTAATTGAATTAAGGTTTACGGCCCAGTTAGTTCTATAAGCCCATTTACTCTATATTACTCTCGAGCTCCCACTATTAATATTGAACGGGCTCGAGCTCTACATTAAGCTCGATAATCACTATATCAGCAGCCTTCCTCTTAGTAGCAGTCTCGGGAATCCAATAGTAGCACGGCCTTTTTAAATCGTATAAGAAAGACCCCTAAAATATGAATTTAGAATAACCCTTCCACCTCTCTCATATATACTACTTAAAATAAGCCTTATCTAAGCGACGCTAAAGTTTATAATTACTGCAACGGTAGTTGAGGGTAATTACGGTCTTGTCTGACTATATAACCCGCTTCTAATTATTAAGGGTCCAATATTAATAATTAAAGTACTACTTAAGTCGCTTTTACCATATCCTTTTTATTAAGCCTAGTTTATAGGTTAGTTTAATTTTATAGAAGCTATAACGACAAAGGATTTACTAAATAATTATTATAAATATATTAATACCCTCGTCCCTTAATAAGTCCCTAATAATATTAATATAGTTCTTTTTATACCTATACCGGTTACGGTAGATTTTACAGATAACGGTATCATTAACCTTTTTTATCTATTTGGTTAAACGGCCATTTTAGGGGGTATTTTTGTAATAGGCGGGCTTAATCGAGAAGGTAAGAGTAGTTAGGTTAAATCCGTTCTTTTTTATATAGGTAAGAACGTTATAAATAATTCAAACTAGAATTTCTAAAGCCTGAGAGACCTATTCAATAATTTACCTAATAAGTCGATTTTATAAAATAAAAATTATTGCCTTAACGCCTGGATCTAGCTTCTTCTTTATTAGTATTTTAAGATCTATATTAAAGAAAAAAGAGTAGCGTAGTAAGTAGCGATTTAATAGTTTTAATATTATTATAGGATTAGTAGTAGTATTATAATAGCGGTATATAGGGTAAAATCGTTGCTATGGGTAGTGCTAGGGGGAAAGTAAGTAAAGTAGGTCAAGATTAATCCCTAGGCTCTTATTAGTTCAGATGGGCAGTAATTGTGGGTCTGGGGCTTGGCAGCGACTGCAAGGACTATTGAGACGCACCTCCGTACAAGCGAGTATGAAATCGGAGTATCCGTACATACCTCACGTCTGAAATCTTGAAAGGGATGCTCATGCAAGCGGGTGGTATTTTTGCTTTACGGCCGAAGATCAGAGATGAACGTTGCATCGTTAGGTACTACCAATCGGGTTCTCAGGAATATCAAGCAACTGCCGTCGCCGTCGCCTCTTTACGTTGGAGTCAAGGAAGCTCCTCAAATCCGCTACTAGATAGTTGAGTAGGCAAGTAGGTAGATCACGGATACCACAACTCTTCCTCCCTTTATCAATGACAAGTTGTTGAACTGGCCATCCTCTGAAAACAACTCCAATTCAAGTGTCTCTCTGGACTTCACACCGTGCAGACTCCACGCAATCTGCACCCAATACCTGCGTCAAAACATACTCCGTACACCTCTTCCCAAAGTTCCCACGTTCCTATCCCCCCCATCCCAAACGTCTGTCTGACCTCTATTAATACCCTCCTCAATCCAAAACATGACAGCCCGCTCACCCACTCGACGGCATCGAACTTCCTGCCCAGAGTCCGCCGTCAGCTCGTCAAACCACACCCCGGCAAGCCACCGAACAAGGAGGTGTGGAGTTTTTGGTAGGTATCCTTACGAACACACCTCGACACCGTGGGAGCAAGAAAAGTGACAGTCGGAAACATAACGTGGGAAGCAAGGGGTGGAGGGGAGGGCACCAAGGTGCAAAAGACGGGCCGCCGGGGTTCAAATAACGTGGGAAAGTAAACGCGCCAGCGGAGCCCTTTCTTCCCTCCTCCCCTCTCTTTTCGTACCTAAGTATCCGTATCCGTCTTCGTTAACCAAACCTCATCTCTCTGAGGGAAGGGGGGCGGGTTTGGTCCGCCTTCTTTGAGAAGGATCATCGTCATTCCTACCGGCTGCTCGGGTCCCCCTCATCCCTCATCCCCCCTCTCCCCTCCCCCTCATCCAAGTTCCCGCGCACGCGTGTCATGGTATCCGTACATTCTGCCCAGCAGTTTCCATCCAAACCACTCCAAACTCAGCAACTACGCATGCCACGGCATCTTATATCCTTCGAGCCTGATTGATATCGCTCAGCCAAGGGGGTACAGGTACACTGTGGTACGGAAGACGGATGCTCTACTGGCGTACAACCGTCTCCTTGCGCCGCATCCGCACATACATACATGCATGCATGAAACGGCACACACGCACACGACGAGCCAAATCCCACTCACAGCGGTAGTGGCATTGATGCAGTGGCAGCATCCTCCAGCAAGAGGCCCGAACCGGGCATCACCCGCGTTCGCCCTGCGTGGCAGCGTGGGTTACGTGGGTTGCGTAAGTGTAATGTAAGATACCTAACCTACCAAGGTATGCGGCGTATCACAGCGTTAGTAGGTGGTGGGCTAACATCAAGAATACGACTCCAACGTCCAAAAATCGATCCAACAACCATCTCCCGTGCCTCTCTCTCTCTCTCTCTCTTACCCGCCAAAAGTATCCTCTTCACTTCCCTCTCTCTCAAAGCGGATAGTCTTTGTGGATTTTCATCACGAAGGATTCTGGAGCTAAAGGGTGAAAGTGACAGAAATTACACCATTCGTATTCTTCCTTCCTCTACGGAGTTACCCAGACTCCTCTCCCTTTCTTTCTATCTGTCTCTCCGTTTGTCTCTCCTTCGCCAAGCCTCGCCATGCTCATCATGAGAAAGAGCGTACCCGTTATTATGCCGTAGAACATGCAGACAGACGAACAAAAAAAAGAAAAAAAAAGGGCAAGAGACCAGAGAGCAACCTGAGCACAGGACAGGACAGGTCCGTCTTCCGCTCAAGCGCACCCGTTCCGCGCGCTGTGTTGCGAGCCTACCTACCGCGGGCGCCAACGCAGCACTAGACCCCCCCTCCCCCCATCGCACTATTGACATCACAAATTCCCAGCTGAGCGGACCCTGCCGCAGTGGCCCGCACCTTTAGCCTCGTGCGCAAACGCCGCAACGCAAAGCAAGGTGTGATCGTGACTGCGACCACGTCAGGTAACTTCGTCCACTTCGTACGTGTGTGTGAGTGGGACGTGGGATCGTAGAAACGCCCCAACGGTGGCAGTGGTGGTGGTGGTGGTGGTGGTGGTGGCAGTAATCTCCCTCACAGAAATATGAAAAGAGATGGTCAGACACCCTCACCTCACCTTAACCTACATCAGGTAAATGTTGGGAAGGGGGGTGGAGAGGTCCAAGGTCCCCAATCCAACCAACCTAGGTCGGTGGCTTATTTCCATGTTTGTATACGCACCAACAGTCGTAGACCAAACAACATAAATGACCCGCGTGCCCGGTGCCCGTATCCGCCCACCTACTCATCATGCTGAACAACCAAACTGATTTCTATACGAGCTCTGGGGTCTCCTCCATTCGGACGACGGACCTCGACGGGAGAAAGAAGAATCAATGTGGATTTTTGGGGCTGGAATGGATGCTTATTCATTGCCTATTTGCTTGCTTGCGCATTTTCTGGCCTTTTTTCTCGCCTCTTGCACTCTCTCTCTCTCTTATACTATCCCTTCTCTTTCTGTCTCCCTTCCTTATCCTCATTCTCTAGCAAACCAAAACACAAAAAACCTTCATCAAGAGTCCGAGAAACCACGCACAGAAGGAACGCCACCACGTTGGGTGGACGTCCAGCCAACCAGCACTCAACCGCCATCCGTTCCCACACCGCCGGTGCCTTCCCATGCCAGGACCCAACCGTTTGGATCCGCCCCGGGTGAATCAGACGAACTCTCTCCGAGGTGTGGGTGGCGGGACCCAACCACACAGTTGGGACAAGGCTACCAGCCAAGGACCTTCTCAGTTTGGACGTCATCCCATCCTCGAGGCTGAGCCCTTTGTGGCTTTGTCCTTTTCCTCCCCTCCAATACCCTTCCTTCTCACGGGCAACACAATTTGCCAATGTTGGCGCATTCAGGACCAAGGATGCCGAGTCAAAGACCACAATGCCCTTCATTGCTATCCTCATTCGATACCCGGCGCTCAACAAAACCAAAAAAATACCATACATATCGTTAAGTAACTCGCCCACACAATGTCGCAGCACGGCCCGGAGCCGGTGATAGAAGCGTCCGGCCGGGGCATTCGACGTCAATGCTATCCTCCGTGTGGTATCGAAATGCCCAGCCACCCAGACAATGCCCGTCTCTTGACGCCGATGTCGACCATGTCGTTGCTGCGCCTACCCAAATTATGCTCGGGTCCGGTCTGTCATGAGACCTTGTAAAAAAAATCACGCCCATGCCGAGCAGAGCCACAAATGGCAACCGCCAGAGGGAAACCTCCTTTACCGTGGGACATGCCGTATTCCAATCGGTATAGACCCCTCGCCTCGACAGCGCTCCAGAATCGAAATATCGCGCCTAGGTACTTGAAGATAAAAAGTTGAATCCAAACCGCAATCACTCTTCTGGCCTCGAATTGAAGGTATAATGGTACACAGTCAGGACTGTCGTGCCAGGTCCTGAAACAAGCTCGGCCCTGAAAGCTTGCTTCTCTTAGCCCAAGCATCGTTTGGCCCGACCTATTACTGTCCCTGAAGTTTGGAGACAAGTGGCGTGGCCCAGCCGCCAATCAGTTATACTCGCAGCTAATTAGTGTTCCAGGAATAATGGTTCATGCCATCAAACGATCCCCGATGAGCGCTGCTGTATGACCCAGGGGCTGGCGGAGCGGGAGCGTGCTCCTGCTTAGTGGTTGGTGCAGAGCCTCCGCTCGAGTATTGTTCAGGGAAGCCATAAGGCCTTGCCTCACTGCTGCTGTATGCGACCGTCGAGGCAGGCTCTCCGGCTGTTGTTGTCCATGAGCTCGAGGGCGGGTAGTAGTCTCGGGAAGGGTTGGAGTGTGACGCGGGGGGGTCGGGCTTGTAAGACGGCGGTGCAATGTCGCTGGGGTTACTGCCAACTGCTCCGTACGAAGACCCGTACCGGTACTCCGGAGATGCCTCGTGATGAGACATGGAACCGATGGAGGGCTGGCTCGCATGCCTCGGGCTCTTGGTGGGTCGAGGGTTGTCGACATATCTGGGCACGTTGAGCGCGTTGTCTGAGCTCGATGCCATTGCCGTGGCCGATACTGATAGTGGCGGCGGAGCAGTCGTGCTTTGCACGTAAGCGTATTGTGTCCTGATCGGAGGCTGCTGCTGTTCGTTGGCAACCAGGGAAAGCTGAACAGAGGGCATCGACGTTTGCAAAGGCATGTCATGACCCTCTCCACCAAAGCTTGCACTTCCTGGCAGAGCAACCTTGTGGTAAGATTCTCCCATGGTCGTGGCCGGGTAGCTTCCCGAGCCAGCTGGTGGTAGCTGTGGCATCCCGGGCACAGAGTTCGAGGAGGACCAGTTGGGGTATGAGCTACGATGGGTTAGTAACCGGGCTTCGTATTCCAGCAATGCGCATCAAGTGATGCGCATTGGGGGAAGGCGATTTGACTTACTTGGATCTCATGGCTCCCATGGGTGCTCCCGGCATCTTGGGCCCTCCGGCGTTGAAGGTAAAAGCGGAACGGGGCATCTGCATGTCCAATCCTCTTGCCTTGGCATCCTGCGGCTTGATAGCCAACGGTCCTGCCACAATACCCAGTCCAGTCTCGACCAAAGCTTGGCCCCTGGAGCCAGCGCTCGATCCCAGCAGGGGAATCTCCTTTCTCGCCTGGAAGTTGCGAGGGCTGCGGCCTCGGACAACAATGGGCGCTGTAGTCGCTTCGGTAAGCACAATCTTGCTTCCGTTGGCCAACGTTCCAACAACCTTGAGGTGGAGCACAAAGTGTTGCTGCAGTTCCTTTCGCCGCCCGTTGTTTGCGGTGGCACTTTGTCAAGTCAGTCAAGATTCGGCATGTCAGCTTAAGTGCGCTTCGGCTGTGTTACTCACATTCTGAACTGAAGTCGGCGCCAGCCAATGGGGTAGACGGCATACTCGCCGTCGGATTCCGAACCATCTTCCTGGAACGGAATCAAGGGAAGTGATGCTGGCTCCTGGTCGGGGGTCTGGGTAATCTCTGGGGAGTTGGGTGGCGGCGTCTTCCAGGGGATGACGATGAGTCGGACGGGGTGGCCGTCGACAGACTCGATAGCAGAAATGGTTACTTCGGTGTTACTAACAGGGACCGTCTCGCCAGTCTCGGATATGACATTGAGCTGGCCTCGCGGGGTGATGAGAGAGCCGCT
This sequence comes from Colletotrichum godetiae, assembly GCF_030913485.1. Classification (NCBI taxonomy): domain Eukaryota; kingdom Fungi; phylum Ascomycota; class Sordariomycetes; order Glomerellales; family Glomerellaceae; genus Colletotrichum; species Colletotrichum godetiae. The sequence continues at coordinate 70,527 of NW_026851285.1, read as the reverse complement.
AATCTGGAACAGGTTTCGTCGGTAGCAAGTCAGCTCGGGCTGGAGAATGGAGCCGTCGGTGCTGTTGGCTGGCATTTCGGACAGGAAGAACATTCCATGCAGCTGGGCAGACAGCTCCAGCTGCTGCATGCGTCCATGCTGGTCGACAATAGTATGCTTGTCTTGCACCCTCTTGAAGGAGAGCAGCTTGTGGTCGTGGTTGACGGTAAGTTTGGAGCCGTCGTCACGCAAGTCCTGGACAATCTCCTGGTAAGGGGGCTGTTCGGTTTGCGAGTAAGGTCTCTTGAGGTTGGGGAAGCTGTGGTGCGATGTCAAGCTGGGATGCGAATGTCTGTCGTACGCATCGGACTCGTCTTGGGGGTAGCGACCATAGGGATAAGATCCGTGGTCTACACTCGGGTGGGTGCTCCTAGGGCGTCCCGCGTGTGGTGAGTTGGCGGCGTGGCCTCCGAGGCCGGAATCCAGGCTGTTGTTGAATCGAGACGACATTTGGACGGGACTCCCATAGTTCGACCAAAGATTGGAATGTGCCGGCTCTTTCAGCTCTGCCATGACGGGGTAAGTGACCGTGGTTGACATTAGAGCATGCCTCTCTGGTGCGCTGTAGTCCTGTTCCAGACCCAAGCGCGCCTCTGTCACTCTTCTTCTTCTTCTTTCTCTTGTCTCGGTGTGTACTTTAACACAGCGATATGTCGAGGTCCTTGCTGGATGATCAACAAGGGGTATGTATGTACGTTGTTGATGTAAGTTGTCTTGTCCAAAGGAGGTTGGATTGGTAAAGCGAAGGGGAGGATGAGCGAGTGTGTTATTTGATCTCGAGGAGTGATGGCGAAGACTTGAGAGATGCAGGAGATGCAAAGATGAAGCTGAGGATCAACGGACGACGGTCGTGTTTAAGGTTGCAGGGAGAGATGTATACTTGTATCTGATGGGGTGGATGGGTAGCAAGAGGACGGTAGATGTTGGAGGGGGTGTCTGATGAAAATCTTCGGCACTGTTCTGGGGTGGATACTATGATGGGGCAGGGCTGGGGGAGGCCAGCCAAGGCAAGGTCGAGGTTCAAGGTCAAGGTTGCTTCGAGTCGAGTCGGAGTCGAGTCGAGCAGCAAGTTGATGTCTCAACAGGATGTTCCTCGTGCTGGTCCGTTGACCTGTGCCTTCTTCAGCGGCAGCGGCAAAGGCAAGGTCACCGGTACAACGTGACGGCGGGTTCTTGGACAGGACGGTCAGTGCATGCAACCATACTGGGAAGGAGAAAGGTGAGGAGCGGGCGATCTGGTGAGCGGAAGAACAAGGCACGCTATGGAGCTACGACGATGGAGTATGGATGCGCCCTGCAGAGCGGCGACCAGGTTTAGGGAAATACCCTTCTTAGAAGGCGGCGCTATGGGGAAGGGGGCACGCAGTACGCAGCTCGCAGCACGCAGGCCGTAGACCCAGACTCGCAGACTGGCAGACTGGCAAAAGAGGAGGAGACAATGTCGACGAGGGCCCAGGACGAGGGGCGGCACTGAAACGGTTTGATAAGAGCAAACGAGCACAGTTCAGGATACCAGGTCCAGGGCCTTTCACTGCTGTTGCAGTAGTGTAGCTCTGGTTTATGAATTTGCATACAGACTACTGGCCCGTCCAAGCAAAGGTACGCAATATTTACCTTACCTTAGTTTTAGTGACTTGTTGGTGTGTGAGCAAGACCACAGAGTGAACATGACGGACGAGCTCCGGGGGATGGAGAAACAGCGCATCACGAACGCTTATTCGCCCAAACGCACTTACGAACAAGTAGAACCAGCCGACGCATATTTGCACATCCAAGACCAGTCTTCATTACCCGCACCCGCACATGAACATACATACGATATCCTGAGAAAAGATGCATAGCTACGTAGGTATCATGGATACACACGGGTCGAATGGCCCCAGTTGGACACTGGCATACACACACTTCCTCTCTATCCGTGTACACACTCTCTTTCCCTCTCTCTCTGTCTCTGTCTCTTTCTCTCCTCTCACTCGATCGGCCTCGAAGACACGCGCGCGCACATGCACACACATATAGTCTCCCTCTTGCTCTCTCTCTTCTCCCCTCCAACACACCCCCGCTTCTGCCGGAGGCGTGAACAAGTCCCTTGCACAAACTGGCATCGCTAGGAGCAAGAGACATGGAAGAGAGTTAACGGCAAGCCTTCAGGGTTGGCACTACTGACCCTGGTGAACAGGGTGGCATGTGCGGTACGTAGCTCCGTCGAGATGGAGGGACGGAGAAGAACCTGGCATGGATCGTACGGAGGCACGGGGGGAGGACCATCTCTTGAGGAGAAATCGCAGGCTGGAAAGGCCCCAATACCCTCGTCTTGACCAATGGAAGCATCATGGCGAAATGCCCAGGGGTTGAGGAAGGGGGGGGGGGGGGGGTCGCTCGATAAGAGGACTAGACAGAGAATCCTCCGACCCTTGTTGTAGGCTACTGGCCCGCAATTTTTCTAGAAGACCGTTGGGCAGAGACGCCGACGAAGGCAGGAAGTGGAAAGGTGTATGGGCTAAAGGGGGTGTGAACGTGTGAAAGAGAGAGTGAGAGAGAGACGGAGAGGAAGGGCGAGAGGGGGGGATCGGTTCACGAGATTGCTAGAGACCAGGGGCCGAGTTCAACTCGCTTGGGGCACACATCCAGTTCCAAGATCCCTGTCCGGGTATGGTGGAGTGGGCAGGCGATATTAAGAGAGGGTTAATATAATAGATACAGGCGCCTGACTGAGGCTTTTGCTGGCAGGCTGGTCAGACAAGAGGCAATGTCTCTGAGTCTGTCCTTATTTTTCGCCGTTGTTCGGCGAAGGAGGGGAGGGGTGTTTCCCCAAAAGCAAGGCTGTCAACGGCGCGGTTCGTTCAAGCATTCAAGCGTCGCAACTCTGCTTTTCTTTTGTTCGGGCTCTGCCGTCAAGTGTCATGACTCTCCTGGGAACCAAGACGCGCCAGAGCAGGCACATGCCGGGTTCGAGTCGGTCGGGGAGACACCTCGCTGCTCACTGCTCACTGAGAGAGAGGGAAAGTTGAAAAGAGGGGTGTGGATGGAAGAAAACGTAGACCGAGGAGGCAAGAAACTAAAGGGGTCCTTTTCCTGGACCAAGTGTAAGGAAGAGGAAGGTAATTGAGCCGGTCGGTCAAGATGCCTGATTCCATGGTATATCGAATGCGTGCTCACGACTCGCGATGCTTGCGGTTGCATCTCTCTGCTCTCAAAGCCTCACTGCGCATGATTAGACTCATATGGAGATCCGTTATGACTTACATACATGGGCGCTAGTGACCCTATGGGCCAGAGGTAATCTCCTGACTCCTCCTTTCTCCTCTTCTTCGTGTCCGGCTCTTGCGAGGACTCAAGTATTGCAAGAAATATTATGACAAAGCGAGAGTGAAGGGTTCAAGGTTGGCGACTTGTCAATAATCCGAAGTAGAGAAACACTCGGAGCACGGGTGACGGGGTGGCAAGTTGTGGGTGTGTCAAGGAAGTAGAGGATGGGGGCCCAGAAAACCACACAACATAACATGGAAGAGTATCCGCAATGTGTGAACAGAGAGAGGGCGAGAGGGCGAGAGAGAGAGAGAGAGAGAGAGAGAGAGAGAGAGAGAGATATCCGTGCTTCATACAGACACGCACGCACAGAGAGAGAGGAAAAGAAACGAAGAAGCAAAAACGAAAGGAACAAAAAAAAAATAGACACAGAAAATAGAGCGAGGCACAATTGCGGAGGCGCCCAGGCATGTTCGTGGGAGAAGTTCCTGAAAGGGGAAGCTAACAGTCTGTGCCCGCACGCGGGCCAGGGGTCCGCAAAAAGGCGCAGGGTTGAGGGCCGGTCCTCATCATGGCAGTTGATAGAACCCGGCCGGGGGCCAGTACGTACCCTTTTGTCCCCGTAGTCCCGCCGCCCGCGCAGGTGCGCAACCCACTCACTGCTCCAAGGTGCCGCGTCCGGAATCCCACGAACCAGTCGCATCGCATCATTGGCATCGTGCTGCCCTGCCGCAGTCTGCGTATGCTGCTAAAGTACCTGGGACAGCTGTGCGTAGAATCTCCGTTTCCGAAATGGCCACTACTCGCTAACCTGCTGAGCTGCTGCATTCTTTCTTGCACTTTGTCGCCGAACCCCCTCGCGTCTTTTCCCTCGCGAATAGTCTAGGGGCGGATATCTGTCTCTTGACTTTTGGGGGCGCTCGGATACCCCGTCCCCCTTCTTCTAAACAAAGACGAAGAAAGGGGTCCCCGGGAAATATGAAAAAAAAAAAAAAGAAAAAGAGGCAGCCCGTCTCATCAACCAAAAAACGGGAGAGACGCGTAATCTTGGCTCCCGTGCTCCAAAGTCATCAACGGCAAAGGGTCTTGGACACGAGACGAGGCGATGCGAGACGATCAAAAGACGGCCTGAATTGCGATAGTCAGCATTGTCCTGGTTGTTTTTGACAGGACAGGACCGGACCACCAGACGTAGTGTACGGAGTACCTATCTGTTCCCCTTCCCCCTCCCTCCCCCTCACTCAAACTCTTCCACATACGCAGTACTTCGAACGGTACACTACTGTGTATGTGACTACCTCTCTGTTAGCCCCGCGGGACAGTAGCACTGGCTCCCGAGGAGCTTTGGGGGTAGCGCAGCGTAGCTTAGCCGTAGCGTAGCAGTAGATGAGCAAGTAGCAGCGGCAGCCGACGCAGAAGCATCAGCAGTCAAGGTCAGGTAGGGCGTTCTAGCTTCCCATTTGTCGGCGTTAGGCCGGTTGTGCAAGGTACCTGAGCTGCTGCTTCCACGTACCGACATGGATACGGGCACCGTTGTGTGGTGGAAGACTAGTGTAGAACGAGGACGACAAGGTCGAGGACGGGTGATGGGCGGCTGACCGCCTGCCTTCCTGACCTCACGGCACCTTCATCGAGCGGCAAGGTACAGAGGATTCAAGGTACGGATACCTTGCAGTCGCCAGTAACGGCGCGGCTTGGTATGTGGGCCTCGACAACGAACGTGGCTCGGTCTGGCTGTGGTTATGCATCCAGCTTGCAGTGTATGCCCTCTGCTGGTCTTCTGAATGGTCTTGGTCGAGGTGTAGGTCTTGGTCTTGGTGGCCACCAGCCTGTAGTCTGTACTGTACAGATATACTGGGGGCGCAAATAGAAGGGATCACGGCCGGGTGCATGCAGAGAGTATGCAGTGGCTGCAGTAGCCCCCAGAAGCTTCGACCCACGGCTGCAGCGACGGCCGAATGTGGCTGTTGAGAAGCGTCAATAGGCTGGGGTCTGGCAGAGCGGTGGCCACATGGGCCAAGCAACTGACTGCCTCTGTGCGACTGCGACTGCGAGGCGAGGTGAGATGCGGTGCTGTACGGTGCGGGTGCGGTGCAATGCCCAAGCACGAAAGCGGTCAATCATCAGATGGCGATGCACACGGATGCCGAGGGATAAGCAGACCGTCCGATGCGATTTCCTGCATGTCGAGGCGGAAAGGGAAGAGTCGCTCGCGCCGTCTCCCGAGCCAGATGCGATCGGAGCGTAGTCCGGTCATGTCGAGGGGTAGCACGGGGGTGGTGACGACGTGAAGTCGGAGAGTGGAGGGCAGAGGCGGACACGAGGGCGGGAGGTAACGTTCAGAGGCTCCCCTAGCGATAGCCTGGGTATCCGTAGACCGTGAGGCAGAATACACGCCCCGAGGTGAAGCGGATGAAGAGTTCTGGGATCGAGTTAATTGCTTACGTACATGACCCAGTGTACGAGGTAAGGTACCCAAGTATATTGCGGGAGTGGCTTACCTTGTTGTATTGACCATTCTCATAATAGTAAGTGAATGCAACTCACAAGTTGAGGAGCAACGAGCTATATTTTGATACAGGGTTAGGTAACCCAATATCCGAAGTCGATGCCGTCCACGGTCCGCGAAAAGGAGGTTACTATGTATGGAAAAAGTATTGATTGCGGCAGTCAAAGGATATTGAAGCGATGGCAACTATCGATAACAAATTTCCCCGTTCCAAGGAAAACCCGAGAAACACAGTGCAGAATCGGGCCTTTGCACAAGAGGGCCTAATTGCCGCACTCGGTCGACAAGGAAGAAACCTGGTGGCCGAATCGAGTTTGAAATGTCAAGCCTGCGATCATTAATCTACGAACACACAGCTTGTATCCTGGAGCAATATGAATAAAGAAAAGGCGCAACTCCAGAAAAAGTCGGGGGGGGGGGGGCGAGGGGGATTTCCGGGCAAAGACCAGGACACGATCATGGCCTTGGTTATGCTCAATGCTTGAGCAGGCCAGTCTTGCCAGGTTCATGGTCAAGGGAGAGAGAGACGGAACGGGTCCGGAATCCGGAGCAAACCCAGGCCGAAAATGGAAAGAGCAGGAGCCAAGCACGACCACGACCAAACTTCAGCAGTCAGGAGTCAGTCGCACCTAAGGAAAGAGCAGCCTCAACGGTGAGATGAACTCAAGCTCAGGGAAGGAGGGAACTGGACGAGAGCAAGAGTATGGTCATCAAGCATTGGTAAGGAAGGTCACGGGTGCGTACAACTTCCCATTGTAAGGTACCTAGGTACCCACCTAGGTATGTACCGGTAGGTAAGGTACTGAGTAAGGTGCGCCTGCCTTTGTGTTCGCTCCGGACTGAGTCTTGCCGGGCAGCTGACCTTGTGGCCTTGGAAGCGACCTGATGGGAAGGAAGGATCCCGTCGAATGACACTGGCATCTGCACCTGCCAACTCTCTTTCGGCCCCTCTACCTCGCCTTCCCGGATGTCGTTCCTGCCCTTGGCGAGGTCGAGGTGGCAGTGGCAGTTGCATGGCATGGTACGGACTATGGAGTGAGGCAAGGCAGGTAGGTAGATAGGTACCTGAGATGGCTCTCGGAAGTTGCACATCCACGTCTCGACTCTTACTGCGGTATGTTGACAACTCCAAATGGCAGGCGGCAGGGCTTCACCGTCGCAATTGCTCTATTTTGCTCCAAGATCGGGTCGGGTGGTCGGAGGAAGCGACGGGGAAAGGAGGGAAGCACCGCCCCGGCGGCCGGAGGGAGAGGTTCCCTTCCCAGCTTCCATTTCCCATTTGGAAGGCTTTGTTAATAACAACGGATATGGCATTCTCCATCGTTGATGCCTCGTGCCAACCTCGTGCCCTCTCTAACAACCCCCCGACCTCTTTTTTCCCCTCCCCCTCCTCTCATAGATGACAGGCGTGCGGCACGCCAGGCTCTCCCTCACTGCACTCCTCTCATCGCGACCATGATGAACCCCCAGTGGCCTCCGAACCAACCCCCCCCCCGGCGCAGCACCATCATGACACGCCGCTCTTCGACTTCTTCACCGACCCCCTTACCTAGGCAGGTTCCAGGGACCCAGGCTGCCATGCGTGCCAGGTCTCCAACGGTTTTCTCCAGCGCCTAATCCAGCAAGTCAGCGACTCCAGTAGCGCATCAAGGCCCCCCATTTCGGGGCCATGTCCCCGTCCCTCAGTGGGTTCCATTGTTTGTGGCATGTGCAGAGTCGCTGGAGAACGGAAATACAGTGCCCCCTCACAGTGTGTAATTCCGATATTAACCCGCACCGACTAGAAAACTCAAAATTAGACCAGGCAGGGTTTCCCAGGCTAAAGGTGCCTTAAGAGCCGGGGCACTGATTCAATCCCGTCGACGCCTTGGTCAATCATCGTCGTTCTTTCCCTCTTTGTCCCGGCTCCACCTCCCACTTTCTCTCCTTGTTCTGCTGCCCTGTCGTGCCTGCCACGCCGGCCTCCCATCCCACTTCCATATTTCTGCCCAGTTCAGGACGTACCTCCTTCATGTGTGGTCAAGATTCAATGTTCAACCTCCACTCGCACGGGTCCTGCTGCCAACCCCACCCTTTCATCGAGTCCACAGACCACAGTTCACACCTCAAGCAGAAGCTCGGGCTGACTGCCCGTGTGTTGCTCCTGCCTATCCAACTATTTGCCTTTTAAACATGCACTTGCACCTGCCATTCCATAACGTTTGTCCCCAAGGTACCCTCTAATATGCTCCTGGAATCTTTCCACATGCGAGATGCTATCTGCTGTCCTTCCTGACGGGAATGTCAGGTATCAACTCTGTATCCGATCCTATCTTATCGTAAGGTAGGTATGGAAAGCAGAATGTGGTCAAGGTCAGGCACATGAGGTAAGGCAGGTAGTGACGTTGAAGCCGACAAGGAAATCCCACATACCTACGTCCTCAGATCCTCTCCATTCCTTCATCTCTTGCCCTCTCAATGGAATATGGAATGAGGTACCTGGACATATCTCTCCCGTCGGCTGCAATAATTCCCTCGTCTCTTTCCGTAAGCCAACCATGAAAGTACTCATGTCAAGCACGCACCTTACGGAGTAGTCATGTTTTAAGATACCTAGCATATCTCATGGCCAGACTGTCATTGTGGTTCAATCCACTTATCCATCATCCACTTCACACGTCTACCTGAAGGTTCCTTTTTGTCAAAGTCTCCAATTCTGTTCATGAGGGCAATCGCCCACTTTTCCTACTGGACCTCCTCCTCCGTCGTCTTCTTCTTCCCGCGTCTAGTACTCAATATCCAGGTTCAAGCTGTACTTTACATGATGATTCCGGCCTGCCTCATTGCGACTTTGCCTTGGACATGTACGCAACTACGTACTTCCCTGCCGTCGCAGCACACTATCGACTATCGACAGCAAGCTCTGTGGATCACGGCTCCTCCTCACCACGCACAACGACTCCTCCCATTCTCCTCCCGCCACCTCCCCTCCAATTAACCCCCCTGGAGGCCGGGAGCTTCGACATCTTGATCAGGACCCTGGACCGGCACGCGAACCCCCGTCGTCCGTTACCCTCGTCTACAACCTGACGTCCTGGCCTGCTCGAGCCCGCTCTCAAGCAAGTCACCTCATCGAGGGCACATCACCGTCACCTTCTCCACGTCCCCCACAACTTGTTTTGCAACTAATACCCACGCAACACCACTGTGTACCACACAGCCCACACTCTACTTTGGATCGAGGGGACAAACGCTTGTGTTTCCTTCTCAGGTACGCCGGACGCCTGCTTCTCTCTGTTTGGCTCGCCCCAAAACAAAGTTTATCGCGACTCTCGCCAGCGCCGTTGCATTCGGTTCCTTCTTCCTAGCTCCTGTTTCCCTACGTACCTCCATACCTACGGCTGCAGGCTAGGTACGGATACCTTACTGCACCTTACCTCATGCCACAAGGTAGCACACCGCAAGGCACTTGATCAATGCCCCCTGCTCTGCCGTTGCCCTTTCTCTGCTCCGTACCTACTCTACTGAACGGATATGGGTACTGCTTCTTGGAGTCGACTCCAACTCCGCGCGCGAACTGACCGATATCTGAAGCCTCGTCTACCTTGTCACCTTCCGAAGTGAGGGTGAGGCACTTCGCCAGCCAAGCTTGAACCTCATCTCACTTTACACTTCCGGACTGCGATACCTTGCCATCCCGCGCCCTCGTCTTGTTAGGTCCCATGTCCAGCACAAACTCTACTCGGATTTGCCGCGGTAACGCGCCCTCCTCCAGGCTTCTTCTCCGCCGCCGCCGCCGCCGCCCGCTCTGGTTCTTGGTCCCGTCACCCTGGTCTCCAACCTCTTTGTCGGCCTCCATTCAAGCTGCCGTTCGCAGACTGCTTCCTCGATTCCTCGACCTGGGCCCCCAGCGTAAGGCCTAGATGACGCCTCTCACGCGCGCTTCGTCAACTGGGAGTACCTGACAGCAGGTGTCAGTCACTGTGGATACCGCTGGTCTGCGCGCTCGGCACCGACAATCCAAGCCGTTAAGCTACGCATGCAAGTGACAGCGCTAATAGACGCACAGTCAACTAGCACGACGCGGGAACCACGTCAACTTCAATCGAGCCTGGTCTTTTTCACAACGAGAAGGCCTAGTATAGTGCTTGCTACGCATAACTATTCCCCCTTCCGTGCAGTGTTTATCGAGGCAAGAAGGGGAAAGTGAGGGCAAGGACCGCACTTTACAAGCAGCGCTATCTGCCAAAACTCTTCAATCTTCAAACCATGTACATGCGTGTATTCGCGCCTATCAAGGGCTATCGCCTGCTCTGTTCCGCATCCGGAAGCGGCATGTTTTCGGATCAAACTGAAGAGACAACTGTTTGTGCTTTTAACCGGCCGCTTGAGCACATGTTGTCCGGAGCTGTCATATGGCAACCTTGCAATTACGGCGTCCACCTCACGGGCCCGAGTACCTCTACGGAACACTCCATCGGGATCCCGCAAGATGATTGTCGTACGAGTATCCTCTCCTGGAAGCCGCCTTGACTGGCAGTCCCCGGCGGCGCGGCTACAAGGTCGATCGCATCCGCTGCTGTACCGCCACTACGGGAGCGTTTAGAAGCACGCCACCAAAGCCACGGCACGGAAGTTACCCTGAGCCTTCCACAACTTCAGACACCACGACAATTCATACTGCTGACTGTCGAGGCCGAGTTCTCCCGGCTCTCGTCTAAGAAACATTTCCCTGCCAATATTCAATCTCTTTCCCACACTTTGCGGGTTTTCACAACTCGACCCGCGATCCACGGGCCTTGCCTAGAGCTGGTACGATTCCTGCGCTATTCTTGACGCGCCTCACTTAGAGAGCGTCCCCGTCCAAGTCGCAGACCTCGTCACAGACCAACGTTCGCGGCGGAAGCATCCCTTGCTGGATGTAACGGTCCAGGGGGTATTCAAGGGGGCTCACGGCGAATTTCCAGCGAGATCGTGCGGGCACGGGGCCGTCACGCCTCTTGTTGAAGCGGATACCTTGTGCAGATGGCTTGCCGCCTGCTTGTCCGACTAGCCCTCGTCCTAGTCGGTCCACCATGGAGCCCCTAACGGCCCTCACGGGCCCTGTCACGCCTTGGCCCTCTTTGCTGCTCGATGCACATCTGATTGGTTCTCGAGAGGACTCGACAACCTTCTGCCGACCGTCGCCCAGAATTCTCGTCATCCTGCTCCTGGTGGAGAAGTAAATCTGAACAGAGGAGCATGGCACTCGATGGCGGACTGTTTCGACCTCTCGATGAATAACTGATTTGGTCGGGCGGTGGTCTGTGTTTCGAGATCGAAACACTTGACAGGGCTCGACCGGGCTGTGTAGACATGGGAAACACGAAATTACATCAGATAAACAGCAAAACCATTGACAGCCACAATCACGACTCGGCCATGGCCGGCCTCGGTACGTTCCCTGCCGCAAGGGGCTCAACGTCTGGTATGGCACTTCCTAATACAAATTCAAATGCATGCCTTTGTCACTCGTACTGCGTACTTGTTGATGGCTTCGGGAAACAAGAACTTGCAAGTCTTGTTTGTGGGTTTCATGACCGAGATTATCCCCTTTCCACCCATGGCCATTAACCGACGGGCTAAGACCTATATCTGCAATCCGATATAACCCTCCCAATGAGAGTGGCCCCTATTCCGAGCATACATCTGCACAACACCAACGATGTGCTGATGCACTATTTGCCAGTTGAACAGGAAGTGTTTTCATTATTTTGGCCTGTACACTTGGCATTGCGACAGGCACGAACCCGAGCACACGCTGGGTCATGACTAGCTGGTGATGCAGGTGCTTAGACCGTCCGTACCGGGGATTGAAACATTTGCGGCAGCCACAAGGCGCAAAAAAATCGGCTCCAGACAGTCGGCTCTGCTCGTTTTATGGATTTCGTGTTGCAACCAACGCGTCAAGAATTCAAGGTCATGAAATCTCCGAATCGGGTCGCTCCAACAGCATGGAGCATGGAGACAAGTACTGTGTACCAACAAGCCATGGGATTACGATGGATCGACAGAGAACAACCTGAGAGTGCCACAGCGGCGGGGACGAAATGAGAGCTCTCAAGGGCCGTTGCTCGCTCTCGCGCGGCAGTCGGCTCTTTGTGGCACTGCTAGACGACATACACGCCATGCTCCCCGAGTTCCCACATACACTAGAGACGACAAGACAAGCAAGAAACAAGCCTGGGGGTCACTCTCATCCAGGGGAGGCATGGGGATGGGGGGACACGAGAATGGCGCAAGACTCCCTGATTCTCTCTGCCAAGCATCTCCTCTGGACCTTGTCACAGTTGCAAACCGTCTTTACCGAAGAGGGCCGCCCCATGCAATTGTCATCCACATTTCTCCGGTCATGAACGAATTAATCTGGCCTCCACTCACGCCTAAGCCCTTTCGAGGCACGTTTCCGGCACAGCAGCCTCCTTTGGGACGATGATCCCCGTCCTCATAAGGAATCTGCTGCTCGATTGAGAACCACATCGTCTTTTTTCCCATCTCCCGAAATTCACGCCCTCGCGAGACCCGCGAAGAGGCTACCGCCCTCCGTTCGTCACCTCGCTCGATTGGTCGACGGTTCTAGGTGAACTGAGTCCCCCTGGCGATGCCTGGTGCACCCTGGGCCCTAACTGCCCAATCTTCAAGAGATGGGCCGATGGATGAAGGTTGTCAGTGTTGAGTCAGCACGGCCGCCACGGCCCTGGCGCTGATCTCCCCGGCAAATGCTAATGGGCCCTTACCTCGAGTTGACAGCGCCGTTGACTCGCAGGCGGCAGGTTGGTCATTGCAGACGCACTGACGGGCGCAAGCCGCCGCACGTGTGGGCTCGTCGCCAAAGTTTAGTTCATCGTCAATTGTCCCTTGGGTTGCGTCCTGTTCAAGGAAAGGCTTGCCGAAGATTTGCATGCAATACCCGAGCAGTCTGAGGCGGCACACATATCATAAGATGAACTCGAGAAGCGCGATTGGGACATCCTGTGAAGAGTACAGCATGGTGTTCCTTGCTGCGAGTTGCCGCCTAGGGCACACTGTTCGCGTCTAGCTCCAAATCTTGGAACGATGGTGCAAAATGCGCCGACACGGTTCGCATTGTGCCAGCCAGGAAAGCGTCGGCTGTCAAGCTACCCAGATGCGAGTGAACCGAGGCGATACAAGCGAGCAGTTGGACTAGCAGATGGAAGCGATCTTGTGGCGGCGCATGATCCAACTAGCTTCCCAGACTTGACGCAGATGCTTTGCGAGCCTGATGCGGGGCCTGAGCGCAGTATCCGTACTCTGGTACGGATACAGATACCGTTGCCAACGACCGATTGAACGTTGCGCTCTTACAGTTGCCGCGTCGACTAGCCTTCCAAATCGGCCTCACGTTCCGAAACTACTGCCGGGGTGTCGACAATGATTGACAAATGATGAGGGCGATCAGAAAGGCTTCCAGGGCCTAGAGAAGCACCTAGCCCGAACAACCTACATAAGGTCCAGGTCTAGCATCACTTCTGCAGACGTTGTTGTTTGGCTGGACGACCGGTCACTGATGAACACCTTTCATCACTCGCAGGGGCTGTAGACTGGCGCGCTTGGCTGTTCTGAACATGTTTTGATTTTACCACGTCTGCCGGGGGGAGGGTTGAACCCTGCCACTGAGTCCAGACCGGATCGCCCAAACATGACCTCATTTACGGATGGCGATGCTGATCGAGGCCTTTGGAGGCTCTTGGAGCGACCAAACAATCTAAACTACGTTCATCACAGCGTGTATCGAAGCACCCGACTTGGCGATACTCTCATCAAGCAAGTCCGTCATGCTGCTATGACCAATCACAGGTCTGGAGTAATTATAGTGGGCGGCGGGAAATGGTGCCCATCAATGCTGCTGTATCACCCGAGATTACCTACATAACGGCGACGAGGCGAATGGCACAACATGGAGATCTCGGCCGAAAATGGTCGCAATGTCCATGTTTTCCCAACTTGGAACGGGAACAATTGCATCGCTGTCGATATGTGGCGGTGCAGCCCTATCATCATTCGGACTCTTCCAGTAAGAAATGGCCGTTTTGTTTCATGAGGCTTTGCCAATGGATTGGGAATGCTGGACTGGCCCCCCGGTATTACCCAATCTCCGTACCATTGCAGAAGAAAGAAGGATCCGCGACTTGGGCCGATGAAAGTGGCTCTGAATGGCCACACATACACTCCGACTTGCCGTCCGTCCATGCACGAACGAACGATGGTGAAGGGAACGGATATTGACCGATGGGGAATATTGAAAAAATTAGATGGATGGCGAGCGGCTGTGCAAAAAGAAGTCGATATCCTCCGAACCCCATCGGCAAATGCAACAAGCTTGTGAAAACAAACAAACGAATTGTTTCTCAGGTCCTTGTCAAGATATGTACCCCGCAGCGCGAACATGTCGACCCATCGGCCGCCCCCCTTTATCCCGCCCGCGTTATCTTCTTTTGCACAATCCCGAGATGAGATTGTTTTTTGCGAGAGCTCCGAGGGAGCTTTTGTTTCTCAAACCCTGGTCGTTGCTTGTTTCTGCACTCAGATACCCCTTCTAATCCTTGTCCGCAAGTCGAAGCAAGGAACGGGGGGGCTTGACCGGCACCGCGATCCCCTCCTCCCGCTCAACGACGGCGATTTAGCCTGGAAGGCCCGACTGCAAAGCCTTGTATTTTCCCGACCAATCTCCACGACCAATTGGGCATCTTGGGTTGTCGTCGACGAGCACAGCTTCTGGGGGCAGACGTCGACATCAGAAACAAAGTGCGGCTACTTCTGATCGTGGCGTTTCTTAGTGCAAGCCCATCCCCACTCGAACGGTTCCTACGTTGCCCTACGGTCTACCGCCTGTCTCGAAGTCCGCCCTACATCTTGTGGGACATTGAGAGTGAACGGTCGTTAGTAGCGTCGCATTCCAAAGCACACTTGGAGTGGAGGGTCTCAGGCCTATCGCAAACGACATCTGCTGGCCCTTCATCCCCGTGCATATGCTCCTGCAGCGCACCAGTCCTCGCAACCGACTCAGGGCCGGGGATTGTGTGACGGCTCTGGGCGTGTCCGGTAGAGGCTTGTACCCACGAGGAAATGTTTGGCTCCATTGGCGATGCTGCAATAGTAACGCTGTTAAGCCTTCTCATAATTTGTAGCTGGGTCCATTCGAACTTATTGTAGCTACGCGAGGAATGACAGCTTTCATAACTCGACAGCTCCTCTCCGGGAGCAAAACAGTGTTCCGATTAGCAGCCAGTCAGCCGTGGACATCCTAGCTCTCGTCACGACGATAACACACACCTTTTCTGCCGCTCTGCCAGTGTCGAATTTTGGCGCGGAAGAAGACATGCTGACCCGGAAAATATCGTGTGCCTGGTCTCGATGCGGGTGAGTGACTATTTGCAACTATGGCGACGTTCTTCGTCCAATGTACTTTCGTAACTCTGTGAAGGAATCTTTGGCTAGTCCTTGCGAGGGTCTTCTCGGTAGAAAGGTTTGCGGCCACAGATACACGTTCTTGCCTCGCTTGTGGTTCGACTTTGATGATACTTTGGCAGGCCAGTTCTCGAGATCGCAGATACACAGATCCCATCGATAGGCAAACGCAAGCCTACGCAGATGTCATCGGCGGTGCGGCAAAGCACTCTAGAATGCAACGGCAAGTAGTAGACCGCGTGCTGACAGGGTGACTGGATTCGCCTCCTTGGTTCCCCCTGATCAAGGCACCGAGGACCTAACTAGTCAATGATGTCGTGTCCAACGCCGTCGCTGTCATCCATCCTGGGGGCCGCCACTTTCAGGGCCCCTTGTGTCTATCAATCCCTAGACCCAGACGGCGTGCTCCTCCCCGCCTCGGTCACAATGTCCGTGGGCGGCGTCGACGACGACGACGACGACTGTCGTGGGCACTGGACAGCAACTCTTGCGATGACGAACGTATCACAGAAAAGGGGGCGCAAGACCATCTTTCGTACGATTATGATGATCGGGTCTGGATGCTTCCTGCCACGACGACTCGCGCGACTGTCAGAGCAAGGAGTTCTTGAAACCCTCTCCCCCTCCTCCGCTCACTATAGAGTCGTATTGAATCGCAAGATTCTTTCCGAAGCAAAAGTGGAGCTAGGGTCGTAGGGACAAGAAACCTTTTTTCTCTCCTCTTCCTTTGGCCGCTGCCTATGAGAGCTGGTAAGCAAGCACGCCAGGACGGCTTGGCTGAGCTTCTATTCATATTCTCACCGTGTTTGGTGTTTGTCAGTACCATAGCACGCTGCGACGCCGGCCTCGTCAGTCGACACGCGGGCGGGCGTGTCTTTTCCATACTCCCTCCACCACCGCCAACATTTGCCTCGCCCACTCTTGGCCACACTCCACTTGTCTTCAGCAGAAAAGTGTGAATCTGGCGAGAATCCATCACAGCAAGATTACGACGTGGGTTCTTTCCACGACTGCATAGAACCTACGGCACTTGGACCCCTTCTCCACTTCCTCGCCGGCGTCGTCAACGTGCTTGATCCCCATCCGGTACAGACTTCCCCGGGGCCATGATCCATGAGCAATATCACGAGAAGACAAGATGAGAAGATGGCGGCCATGGCCATACTGCCGCAGGGCCAATACTTGAGGGTCGAGACTGAGTGATCACCAACCCGCGCAGGGACGAAGGCTCCGGAGATCTCGGGCCTTGCCAGTTTATGACCGTCGATGGCTTCTTTGCTTCGAATCGCCGGTCGTGGGTTTAACCTTACGTATGTAGCAGTTGTCCCGGTGGCAACATATATCCAACACGACGGCACGGACAGCAGCGACGGCGGCGGCGACGAGGTTACCTGTTCTTTCACTGACGCCACTACCTACAGCTTGATTTTGACAGAAGGGGAGGGTGTCTATACGGGTTGCAGACGCGACGGCGATCAGAGCTTGATAGGTGGCACCCCTCCTCTACCTGCTCTTTCTCTCGGTCTCTGGTTGTATTCCTCTTCTGGAGGCTCTCTCTCTCTTTCTCTCTCTCTCACCCTCGCTCATGCTTCCCTGCCATGGGACGTACGGCGTACGGGAACATCAAGGGCCTTGGGGCCGTGGACAGTTAACCTTGATCTTAAGACCTTGGATCTTAAGACCAAATCCACTTGGGCAATGATTTGAATGGCCCCATTCCCATCCACATCCCCCCTCCATCACACTCGAACTCACGCCCCTTCCACCCCCCCTTTTAACTCTGCAAATCTGCAACGATGCCCACAGTGTGCTGTAGCGAACTGTGTTAGTGCCGTCGTACTCTTCGGATGTTTTTTTTCTTGTGTTAATCTACTTGCTGGGTTGCCACGCCTTCGGTGAACCCCCCGGAGCCCCTCTCTCTCTCTCTTTCAAAGCTCGCCTCTCCTCTTTCCGGATCCGCCTGGGTTTTTCGGGGTCTATCCGTTCGTACCTACCTGATCCTCTCGCAAATGAGCAAAGGCTGCGGGATCTGGGTTGAGAGCTGGGGAGGGGGGTGGTGGTGGTGGTTCAGGTTTCTTTGGTCCTTGGTCCTTGTTTCCATCCGGCAGACGACATGCCCGGCGGGACACTTCAAGACTTGTACGGGCAGGTCGCAAAGCTAGCCTTCACAACGATTCTACAAACGAACCCTCGCGTGCGGTCCTCTGCCTCATATCATTTCCGCCCACTACCATCACGACACAAATGACCATACGCACAAGCTATCCCGCTGCCCGCCGTTTCTGGCCCGCGATCCGCGTCCAACCGTGTAACCCATCACGCGGTCCGCTGCTTCTCTCGGGGGTGGAGGAAGGAGGGTAGCACGGTACCTAGGTAGGAGGAAGGTGTGGAAAAGCCGTTGAACTAACCCCCAAGCAACGCACCCCGGAAAGCGTAGCAGCGAAGAGCAAAGAGTAGGTAGTGTAGACTGTAGAGTAGCATAGTACAGATTAGAGCTCCTCTGGATAGAGTAGCACCCGTTTCTCAGTAGCTCTGGAGGGGGAAGGGGGGTTACTTTCCCCTTTCTGCTTTTACTTTTGCTCTCTCTTGAGTCTTTGCTACCCTTGAATTCAGAGTTGCACAATTGTCCCCTTTCTTGTTTGCGACGCTGACTTGGGGCTGGCCTTGCCTTTGCCTTGCCTTGCCTCTCCTTTACCCCACTTGTGCTAGAAACCAGAGCTACCTTGTGCCTTGCCTACGAGCTCTTCCGCGGGCGACAGGCGGCAGCCTTCCAATATGCCCCCCTGATTATAAGGCAGGAAGCCGAGAAGCTGGCGGAGTAGAGAGGTTAGTTGACAGGAGAGAGAGAGAGAGATGGGGACAGTGAGGGAGAAGAGTGAGTGAAGTGAATGCATGTATCAGTATGAAAATGCAACGGTAAGTCGGTACATAGTACAATACAACGTAACCTCCTGTCCCCCCCGCGCCTGCGGGCGCGAGTGGACATTGGACAGGCGAGATTTGAAGAGAGAGAGAGAGATCTGTGCTTAGGCTGGGTTGCGTTATATTCTGCGTGATTTGAGGGATGAACGTCTCAAGATGGTCGTCACCGTCGTTGTCAAGTTTGGGATATTGAAGGAAGAGGAATGCTCGTAGAGAGGAGATGAACAGTTGGAGAAGAAACGTGTGGTTCTGTTGATGGGAATGTCCGAGGAAGGGAGGTCAAGTTCTTCTCAGTGACTGAATGCCCAGCCCGTTTGTTCTTGGTTCTCTTGTGATTGTCTTTTGATATTTATGCTGGTAGGCTATACGCTCTCTCGTGTCTCTATTCGTGCGTGCGGAAGGAAGCTGTCTGGGTCGGGTCTACTCGCCATCTCTTCCATCGAGGTGGAAATTTTGCGCCTACTCTTTCTCGTGATATATCGGCCTGGATTCTGTGATATCGTTCGCATGGGTGGATGGACTGAATGGCTGGATGGATGGACGCGTCCCCCGAGAGGCAAGAACAGATGCCGTCGTCGGATTCCGAAATGGTTTGGGAGGGGTTCAAGCGAGATGGAAGCTGCGGTGTACCGTCGGGCGCCAGTGTCATCACACATATTCGTCGTTAACTTGCTCGGCTCAAGGGGAGGGTTCATCAGACCCTGAAGTTGAAGTTCAAGGTCTGGATAATACGTGGTCATCTCCGTACACCGAGCTCAGAGCTTCAAGGTGAGGGAATTAGACACTACTGCTCCTGTGATGTTCCCCGTACATACCATGGATACGGGTTATTCCCCCGGCTCGAATATCACATCTCCTTGATCCTTACACCGATCTTGTTGCCCCCCCCCCCCGTCTTTCATGTCCCCGTTGTATCTGTACGGATATAATCTGTAGGTTATTCATTTAATCAATCGAGCTCGGCAGTCGGGGGGAGGATAGACGGGGAAAGGGGGATCGGGGATTATTCGATCCGAGAGGAATCTGGGAGTGGGAGATTGAGGACGGGATATCCGAGATAGGGGAAGGAGGAAGCCAAAAGGATCAAGGCAAGTGAACACGGCTTAGCTATCCTGTTGAAATCCTCTTTCGATACCCGAAGTATGCCATGTCTTCTTTCGCCGTGAGTATAGCTTAGAATCGAATGGAGTACTCAAAAGTCAAGCACTGAACGGAGGGGAGGTTCCGAGACGGGGGGAGAGAGTGGCCAAGTAATCTGGAAAGGGATGACAGGAGGTTCCTGGCTGCCATCTGGCCCCGACATCTACCTGAAGTCATGTGAATACCGCAAACCCCAGCCACCGCATATTTTCCTGAAGGAACTTTTGCCAAAGGAGGCTTTGAATTTGTAACTTTGCCTTGGCGATTTAGCCTGTACCACTGGTGATGCCAGCACCGCGAAAGTAATAACCTCGCACCCAGGCAGCTAGTCGTGACACCAAGATCTTTCAGGACTAGAGGCAGCAGAGGTAGTGAACGAGAGAAAGGGTGATGAGAATTGAAGAGACCGAGGTGAACAAAGCTATCAGTCACACAACAGGCCGGTACCTTCCTTGTCCATCACCTGAATCGAAAGCCGATCATCATGGAGAGAAAGGGGAGCGGGGGGTCAACGATCCTTGGGCCGGCACGCTGCTGGACACTTGCCTCTTCATCACATCACAGCGCCACACATCACGTTTCCTCAGGTTCCAGTCAAGTGTTTATACTCTGTAGTTCATTAACATCATCGTCTTCTCAGATCTTCGTCGTTCCATCGTGCTATCATCGTCTCCAAGTTTGCCATGCTACCAAGCAGTATCATGCCCCCTGCTACCAAAAGGTAAATGCCCCGCCCGATTGTACCAAAATTAATTCCATCCAGTTCACAGTAAACCTGCGTTTCGTTCAGTCATCGTCGCTGTCCTCTTCCTGGTCCACCAACGCCATTTGAACAAAGTTTCTGATCCAAGCCTGCTGCGCTGCGTCGAGCTCGCCGGCACCCAGACCCTCTCTCATATCGGGGTCAAGGTCTTCATGCCGACGGGGCGCGCCGCCCCGTCGAGCCTCCTGCTGCTGGTTCTGTCCAGCTCCGCCTCTGTTATTACCACGACCACCACCACGACCTCCACGTCCGCCACGTCCGCCTCGAGCCGCTGGGAACCCTCTTCTCGCAGGAGCAGGCGGTGCCTGCGGCGCGGCCGGCGGGATGGGACCGTGAAGTGCTGCTCCGATTCCTGCTCCTCCTCGACCTCCCCTGGGAGCTGGATTGGCTTCTATACGTAAAACGAGCGGTCCCTCTCGAGCAACACCACCCGCCGCCGGAGGACGTGCTGGCTGGTCCGCCTCCGCATCTGAATCGCTGTCATCCGGCTCTTCGATCTCGGGAACCAGGTCAATAACCTGAACCGGCTCCCTGGGAGGAAACGGCATCTCCAAAAGCCGCTCGATCTGCACTGGTTGAGCTCCACCAGCGTAGCCAATGTCGACATTGTCGCCATCGCCACCTTCAAGCTCCCACAAGCGCATATAGCAGGAAGTGACCTTGCCATTGGGCTGTTCATTGAAATGGGCGTATGGGTTTCTCGGGTCGAGCCAGGCCGAACATAGATAGCAAAAGTGGGAGGCGCAGCGGAAGCAGATCATGTGGTTGCAGCCGTGAGTCTTCTGTGCTGGTACACCACACGTAGGGCAAGGCGTTGTGTGCAGATTGATGTAATCGATCGAGGCCTGCTCCTCTTCGGAGAGCTCGCCCGTGTCTCGCTTGGGCGTACATCTGATGAACTCGCCATGCCATGACTGGTAGCAGCGGCTGCAAAAAGCGAAGCCACAGTCTTCGCAGATGGCCAGCAGATCTCCAGTCTCGAAGCTCTTCTTCACCTTCTTCTTCTTCTTCTCGCCCCCTCCGTCTTCTCCGTCAGCGTCAGTCTCGTCTTCCGTCTCCTCATCTAAACTCTCATCGATCGTCTCAAGTCCCTCGGGCTTCCTGTGCTTCTTGGACCTGGCCGCGCCCTGGCACCACGACCGGGGGCAGTAGATCGTGTCCTTGTCGGATTCGAGCTCGTTCTTGTACTTGAGCGTCACGTAGCGAGTCACCGTATCTTGGGGCAGTCCCATCTGGAGCAGTTCACTAGGGCTGATCGAGGTTTTGACCTTTCTCTTTTTGCTCTTGCCCGGGCCTCGTGCCGCTTCGGCGCGCTCTTTGGAACAATTCGGAGCGAGGCAGCGGACGGTCGCCAGGTCTCCTTCCGTAATAGCATTACTGTAAAACTCCTGCAAGCACTGAGTACAGAAGATGTGCCCGCAATCAAGCATCTTGTGACACATTGCACCCTTCTTGGGATCTGCCGATATTGAACGTTAGCAGCCATAAACCTTTGGGTGCGGAGGACAAGCATACCGAGACAAATACCACAATCGAAGGTCTCCTTCTCGAATGCCGCCCGAGCAGCCTCAATGTCGTAGTCCAGAATGGCAATCTTGTGTAACGGGTCGATCTCCAGCGCGCCAGCTTCATCCACCATTCCAAACACCTCGTCAGCCGCTTGCTGGATCTGGTCAATGTAAGAGAAGACGATCATGTCGCGACCCATCTCCTCCCATAATCTCGGTCCGTCGTCCTCCAACTTCTTGGTCACATCTTCGGAAATCCACGGCGGCGATGTGCTAATGCTGACGCTCGGGGGCTTGTCGGAGGGATAGCCCTTGGGCAAACCCATGCGGATCACGACGGCCGGAAGGTGCGAGAGCTCGTGGGAGTCGACTCGAGGTTCGACGCCGGGAACCTGGGCGGCGGCTGTGTCGTCGGCATTAGAGGCGGCCGGGAAGGTGACCGTTACGGGTTTCGCGGGATGAACGGGTAGCTCGATAGTGAAGCAAAAGGGCTTGTGGTCGTCGAGCTCGATCTCGGGAAAAATTGCCTGCAAAGAGCTGAGCTCGTCCTGGCGCGGGTCGTCGCTATCGTCGTCCATGGCTACTGGTCGGAAGGCGCGTATTTCATGCTTTGGGGACAATCAAAATAAAAGCCTGCCAAGAAGTCGTCAAAAAGCGAGTGGGTTCTTGCGCTCGTGTGAATTAGCGACGAACATGGGAGATGGGTATTTGAACGCGGGGAGACGACTGGTGGCGAAAGTCGCAAATATTTTGGTGGTATTGGCGAGTGCGTTGTGGTGATGATTGGAAATGAACTGGAGATGGTCGCGGAACCCGCGAGAAGTGCGACTGGCTATGACGGGACCATTCTTCTATTTTCTTCTTGGGCCAAAGTGTAGGTAGTTTAGCGCGTGGAATAGGAAAGAGAGATCGCGGCTGCAAAGAGCGCCTGGATCCGAGAAAAAAAATAAAAAAATTGGCTGACGGTCTGTTTGGACAGACAATGAAATGATGACTCTTTGGCCGGTGGAATCGCGGGGCAAAAAGAGGCAGCAAAAAAGAATGACGGTGGGGTCATTCGTTATCAGTCAGTCCTCGGCCGATAGGACCTGGAAAAGAACACAACCCACTTCAGGAAGGGAATGTGGAAGGCACAAAGGGTCCAGGCTGACCTACAGGCTTCAAGCCACAAAGCCACAGAACATTTACCTTAAGGTAAGTCCCCTTATCGAAGTCTTTACTGAGCCGCCCTGGCGGGGAGATGGAAGCTCCCGATTGGCCCGAGCTCGGAGCTATGCAACCTGACGTATTTATGCAAGTACACAAGAAAGAAGAAATAGAAGCTTGGCTGTAGAAGGACCCGGTGCACTCTGCACAGCTGCACTTTGACATTTCCAGAGTGCTGTGCACCACGATCCGCGACGTCTGCTCTAACTTTACCAGCCCCTAGGAGGAGTCATTCAGTCAGTCAGTCAGTCAGCCAGCCCGGCACCCCTCGATCACCCAACCTCTCTCTCTCTCCTCCACCCAAGGCACGTGGAATCTCGCCTTTAAGAACACTCCAGATCCCTCTCCTTGTCACCCGCCCTTCAAGAAAAAAGACCCGCCACATCGAAACTGGCACATCGAAACTCGGGGTCAGGCAAATGCAGTCGAGTCGAAAACCATGGACCAAGACACGAGACCACTAGCTTCTCTCTCCCTGACACACGTCTACTATGTGAGACCAAACCCGGGGGACAACCTACTTTACTACCAAGTGACTTAGCTAAACTAAACCTCAAAAACCGACCAGGACCCCGACGATTCCCTCTCCTTCCTTTGCGCATGGCTCGCCCTGCTCCCGCAAGCCCTCTGCATCGTCTACGCGACCCTGATCTGGTCCACCCGCGAAGTCGAAATCGCCCTCATGTTCGCCGGCCAGCTAGGCTGCGAAGCCATCAACTTCGCCCTGAAGCGCCTGATCAAGGAGGAGCGCCCCCGCCGCATCCACGGAAAGGGCTACGGCATGCCCAGCTCCCACGCCCAGTTCGTCGCCTACTGGTCCGTCTTCCTCGTCCTCTTCTTGCTCGTCAGGCACCGTCCCTCGTCCGCGCGCCGGCACCACCGGCCGTACTCGCTCGTCGAGCGCGTCGTCGTCAGCGTCGCCGCGCTGGGCATCGCTGCTGCTGTGGCGTGGAGCCGGATATACTTGAATTACCATACCGAGAAGCAGGTGATGGTGGGGTGCTTGGCCGGGACGGTGTGTGCTATCGGTTGGTTCTTGGTTACGGCTATTGCGAGGGACTTTGGGCTCTTGGCCTGGGGCCTGCAGACGCCTGTTGCGCGGCTGTTCAGGTTTCGGGACTTGGTTGTGGAAGAAGACCCATGCCAGGCTGGCTGGGATAAGTGGGAGGAGAGGCGTGTTGAGGCAGACCAGCAGAAGACGAAATGAAAGAAGAACTGCGTTGGCTTGTTGGGTAATAGAGTTTCGCAGGGCTTTGAGCATCAAAATAAATCAAATCCATTACCACGAGCCTGGCTGTTCAACTGTGTGTTAGTTATAGCCGGCCTTGCCGATTCTCTGCACACTAGTCTCGTGATACCCTCAAAACGCCGTTCGGGGTACCCCATGATACCGTTAGGGGGTTAAACCCATGTTCTGGTAAAGAATGAGGAATTCGTCGAATAAAAAGGTAAGGTGAGTGTGAACCAATGTGATTTCTCGTGAGAGCTGGTCTCCAATTAGGTTTCCTCCCCAAGCTATGTAAAGCGGGAAAGCCTCAGCCTTGTTTGGGTATCGCCTTCCTCACTGTGGCTTTCATTATGTCAGCGCAGACTTTCTACCACGGCAGGAAGCTGTTCGACACTTGGTGTGCTTTCAGTGAACTACTCGTATCCCAATCTCATGTCAGTCCGCTTGCTAGACTTCAGTTGTGGTGTGCGAGGTGGCTGGCATTTGTCACAGTTTTTCACACGTGGTTTGACAAGATCATGATTGTTTGAGCTCTTTGATTCATTGAGCTATCTCTTCTGTGATGTTGAGCCCTCTAGTGGCCTTTACCTCCGCTCACCCAGGTCCGTCTCGTAGCTAGTCATACCGTCGTCATTGCCATCCTTCCATTTGATAGTCTGAGACTCTTGATTCCTCCTTTTACTGGGTTCTCCTACAGTCCAATGAAAGCCTTGTCCCCCTCCTCCCTCCCAGATCGTACACAATGTGCCTTTTGAGGCACATCGCCATAAGAGATAAAGAAACAAACAATATGTAGACGTTATTAGTCGTACAGGTATCTCCGCATAAAAACGCCGTCCAATGAAATAGTAAATATAAGAAGAGAAAATAGTTCGCCAGCAACTCCGTTCAGTAGCCGAAAAGCTGGATCATACGCTTTTTACCGCCCGGTTTAGTCGAGTGTCTATAACGTTCGTTTTTTTTTTTTTGTAATGCGTGCGATAAATGCCATTGTTGGTACAGTTGGCGGATCAAATTTAGATCCAGTTGCGCTTGTCGTGTTCAGCGGAACATTGGCAATTCTGCTTGGTGCACCTGACCGGCGACTTCTTTCGCTGCGCAGGGGTGTTGAAGCCAACACCCTGAGGGCTGGTCACCCTCGTCTTCTGAGGGCTCTCAGGCCTGTAAACCGCCGGGCTGAGAGTGAGCTGCTCCGGCTCCTGATCCTTGAGCTGGGACTGCCTGGGTACAGTGACCTTGGGAACGGACGGGAGTGTCTTCATCCGCAAATCCTTTTGAGGTCGGATAGGAGAGGATGAGACCAAGGTAGCATCCTCCTCAGAGTCGGATGAACCGCTGTCGCTCAGGACGTCTACCTGCGCCAAGGGGCTGGGCCGCTTGGCAGGCATGTCGTCCTGCTCATCAGGGTAGCTCAAACTATTCACGCTGGCATTGTTCTGGAAGTACTGTGAGTTGAGCGGAGGCATGTCGTCGACGTTTGACAGCCGCAGACCAATCTGCACAGTCGCCGAAGATGCGAGCGATGAATCGCGACGATGGCGGATACCCTGGGGGTGAAGTGATGGCGGAGGTCTGAGGAGCATCATCTCGTCCTCGTCAGCGATCCTCGCTCCCGGGGCATATGTCTTCGCCGGTAGCAGAGTAATTGACTTGGTGTTGTTTTGTTGTTCAGAGGGGAACAAGGAGTAGGACCTCTTGCGGGCATGAGCCTTGGGCACCTGGTAGGTTGATACCTGAACAGGCTCCGGCGTCCTCAGAGGAGAGCGAGCCGGCTGCCACACAGCGTTGGATCGGAGAGGGTTGGCATAGGTGGGAGACCCAGAGGGACTCTCGATGCGTGCCTCCTCCTCCTTCTCAGGCACGAGGCTGTCGGTGCTGTCCATGCGTCGCAGCGAACGAGCCCGGCCGACAGGGTTCATCATGTGGTTTTCGTAATCATCGTCGCCATTATAGACACGAATGCCGGCCTTGAGTTTATTACGCTCCGACTCCCACTTGTCGTTTTGGCGGGGGCCGATAGTAGACAAAGTATTTGATCGCAAGAATAGATGCAGACCGCCGGTCAATAGGCCAGATACGTTGGCAACGACGGAGGCAATCATGGAAAGCGTTAAGGCCTGGCCAGTGGCACCTCGCTGTTCCGTAAAAGAGAGGTTGAAGAAGAAGGGGATGAGGAGAGTCTGCGTTGATTAGTAGGTGACTTGGACAAGGCGTGGTAATTTGATACTCACAGTCGAAATGAAGGCGACTGCCAGGAAGTACACCATCCTAGAGGCGGCAATGCGCTCGCTGTTCTCGATTCTGATGTTGTTGTGAAGACGGAAGAAGATGACCAGAGCCGAGCCTAGCAACGCCGCTGAGATGAAAGTGAGGAGTACGAAGCAGCCCTCCTTCCAACGCTGGACGAACCAGAAAAGCGAAGCAAAGCAGAAGTTGGGAGGGCGGACGAAGAGGGTGACGAGGTAAGTAATGAGAAGAAAAGTGCCAACGATGGCGAGACAAATGGTAACATTCCACTTGCCACGAGACGGCAGTGGGTTCTTTCGTAGAGACCGGATGGCCACCTCGAGAGCGAATACTAGTTGGATGTACGGCACAATGAAAACCGCTAGATCCGATTGTTAGCCAAGCTTCGGGGGTTGAGTATATGAGGGCTACGAACCAGGCAGCATCATTTGGGAGGTGATGGTGCAACCCAAGGTCAAGAGATGGTCGAGTCCAGTCGACTGTGCAATGGCAAAGACGATGCCTTGAACGACGATACCGACAGATAGAACGAGAGGAAACGACTCGGCAGGTCCGACAAAGGTGAATCCGTGCGTCCTGGAACAGAGTGTTAGTCCATTGATCTGGCTCATCCGTGCCGGCAATGATGAGCATACCTGAAGCCGAACTTTTGGTTGTTCCTCTTGGCCGTCGCATAACCATCCCAAAAGATACCAATTGCTGTTGCAAATGCGGCGATAACGTTGAAGACGGCGAGGATGATGGTCGAGGTTCGAATCGATTTGGCGGCTTGGAAGCGGAACTGGTTAATGATGGCTGATGTCGAGTTGTTGGTGGCCTTGAACGGCCCTCGTAATGAGTCCGCCACGCCATTACCGTCCGTCACGCTGTCATCGTCGGCCCTCGTCCACAGGTCGCCTCCATATCCCCAGCTATCCATCTCGTCGATTATTCAACTGGCACTGGTCGAAGAGATGAGCGCAGGCGTCGAGCCGCAGCGGTGCCAGATATTAATTCGCTTTCCTAACCATCTAATCCATAGAAGAGTCGATGTTGTGTCCCTGTCGTATAAGGAAGGTGTGAAGAGTAGTTGATTTGAGGTGAGGAGGGACGGCGAGGAGAGTGAGGAGAAGAGGAGGAGAAGGATGGCGATCGTACGGATGGGATGGAGAAGTGAAAAGAGTAAGTGAAAAGACAGGATGGATGGTAATGGACTGCCGCTCTTGGACGAAGAAGGCGAACCAGACGAAACAGACACTAGGCGAAGTCGGGACCTACGAATAGAAACAAGGAGTAATAGGACCAGCCACTCAAGAGAAGGAAAGGGACCGGCCTGAAGGAGGGAAAAAGAGACCAGTTCCAAAAAGTCAGACGGGATGGAGGAGGAGGGAAGGCCGCATGAAGAGGTCAAAAGGCGATCACAGAAAGCGTGGCAGAGACAGAGAGGCCCACCTCAAGCAGGGGGCCAGGTAACATACTGCGTAGATAGTCGCAAGTTGCAAGGGACAGGCTCGGGAAGGGCCCCCGCGCGGGCCAGATGAGGTCCGGAGAGTTAGCCAAACCGCTAAATGGGGCCCAAGTCCAACTTTGGTCCAGGGCAACACGGCTGATGGATGGTCTCCCAGTCTACAGTCTACGGAGTGTAGCCTACAGTCCATGTACCAGAGTGGCAGAGAGGGCCAGAGCAAGGATGGAAAGACGGGCCATCCAGAAGACGGGGACAAGAACGAGCGAATGAGACGCAGGCTGTACCTCGAGTCGACGTGCGACTGGATGATGGGCAGTGAGGGGCTCAGATGGGGCGAACGTCTCTTGACGTGCATATTGCTGGTTTGGGCCCTTGGGGGTAGACTCGACGGGCCACCATACAGTCACGACTGTCACGTTCAGTGTGGTAGATATCTTGGTCTTGGTCCTCGTAGACATGGAAGACAGGGCTGGGCGCGGGATGACAACCATGTTCGTCACACTCAACAACCCCGCTGCCGACTCTCTGGCTGGGCTGATTTGGGATTCTTTGCCGTGCTTGCCTCTCAAGCCCCTTGCCTTCCAGCGGAGCAAGGTGCTCCAGCTGCTGGACGATACGAAAGCCATGGGAACCTTGGGAGGGGGGGCTGAGGAAAAAAAACTGGGCTCTCACACAGTCTCCCCGTCGCAACAAGCCGGCAGAATGTGCTGAGGGTGCCTGAGGTGCAGGGTGTGTGTGCTGGAGCGATGCATGCGTCTACTACTGTCGCGGCGTCGATGCTCGAGAGACCAGTGCCAGAGAGTGGGCGAGAGACTGAGAGTGAGGGTGAGGTTGGGTGAGGTTGAGGGCACGAGAGAGAGACAGAGAGAGAGGGCTTGAGGCGATGGCATTGAGTGGCGATGAGGTGAAGCAGTCATGTAACATGTCTGGGTTTCGTAGTGTGGCCCAAAATGCCTGAGCCCCTGGCTATGAGGTTGAAGTCGACAAGGTTTGACGTTGGACTTGAGCCCCAAATCTGGGGGGCACTAGGAGACAACCTTTGTGCGCCTTGCTGTTTTAGGACTAGTGCAGTGTTGCCAAGTGAGTGGATCAAACCGCCGCAGGGATTGTGGAAGGGGCGGCTGATGGCGATGCCGAAACCTTTTTCGTCCCCTCTCCTCCAACCCTCCCCTTGACTCCTCCAAAAAGACGACAACCCGATAGTCTGCCACTCTGCCTACCCAATCGTGTCGTTTTCTGCGGCCCCATCTTTGCTGTGATGCTGTTTAATCTGGTCTTGTGTGCCGAGTTCCTCTGGAGATTCGGTTGATGCGAGAAGCTCTCCTCCACGCTCCAGATGGTAGATGGGTTGGGAATGGCCTCATGGATCACATCGGCCCAAAAACCCTTGGTTGGCAATCGATGTGTCCACAGCCACGTCGACGCAATCAAGCAGGACAACAACACATGAGGAACGCCCAGTACTGAAAGAGGCGCAAACTAGCCTGTTGGTGTGTATCGAGTCAGCGCTGCAATTTGCGAATTATGCCCGATCGTGAGTCGCTGCGGCCATGTACGCACATACTAAGGAGGCGCACGGAGAGGGCGGCGTCAACGTCAACGCCTAGCCAGCAGCCAGCAGCCAGCCGTGCAAACACAATCCACACGGCGGGGCGGGCTTCTCACTTCCTCATCGACTCGACCTGGCCCACTAGCCCTTTTCACGGGATGTTTCTGCCAGTCGGAGGGCCTGGGCTGTTGCAGCTATCTTGGTCCTGGACTCCTGCACGTGTCTACCCTTGCCACGGGGCTCGGTGTTGCCAGGGCATCCGTTGCAAACCTTTCTCAATCTCAAATATCTTGAGCCAGGCTGCCCGGGGGGGGACTGAGGGAGAGCTTCCAAGTTCGAACAGGGCGCCATCCAATGGTTCCCATACCATCTGGTAATCGACCAGCCTGTGATGGGCGAATCGAATCCCGTTGACTGTTGATCAAGTTCGTCTGTTTCCACAGATTTTCGAGCGATGAGGCAGATGCCGTGTCACCTGAGCTGAGATGGCCTGCACAGGGGCTCGGACGAGGGCCAACGACAAGGATCGATGCCGTCAACAGCCCTGCTAATATGCACACTTACATCAGGCTATTCCTTCCACGGCTAGGGTAATGCTGCTTTGACGGCACCGAGCCCTGCGAGCACAGTAGGCCCAGATCTGTCTCGCACGTCAGACCTCCCTAGCCCCATACGAAATGTGACGGCGTTGCGACTGGCGGCATGTCAAAAGTGACGAGACAAGCAAGACATGCACCTTGCGCGAACTACTGAGGAGGAACACGCGAACGTCCATCATCCGTCGCTCGCTTGGGGGCGGGCGTGGCGGGGAAGGGCGATCCCTCGACGTTTGCCACGAGACGCCAATAGACGATGGCGCGTCCGTCGTAATCTCTTGATGATCATCAAGTTATCCTTTGGATTCTTGAGTCGATTGTCCCTTGGTCCCCCTCATTGACAGCTGATACGAGCTACGAGGGGGAAAAAGAGGGCCATCCGTGATAGATTCCGGGCGACTCCAACACAACGGATACACGGGGACAAGCTCAAAGACTAGTCAGTAGTGCGACACTATTCTTCCGAAGACAAGAATGGTGCCAACCCGCATCAGGTGCCAATGGCCGTCAAACACTTTAATTAATCTCCAACATGTCAACCCTACGGATATTGAGGCCGCTGCTAGCCTGGGGCACTAGTCACAACCTTGAACCGAATCTTCAACGCTTGGCTGCATCGCCCCCACCGACCAAGAATGCCCGCCGTGACCAAGTAGCCGGTGGAATACGGTTGCTCCGAGATGATGAGGGACTACAGTCTACGCGGGCTTGTGGCCGTCGCCGCGCCCTACCTAAGCCCACATTGAATCACTGGGCTCGCCAGCGTCCCGTCAGTCCGGGGAGACCCACATTGGCTGCTGGTCCGGTCCTCGCCGTCGATCAAACGAGATATTCAGACTGACGTACAGCCAAGGGAGCGACATCGCGACTACCCCTCCGCGGTCGCCATCTTACGATGTCCAATTATAGCGGACAGGGCCAAATCCCTCGCCCGAACTCGCTTGCCACTCGCAGATTCCACGTTGCCGCTTTCTTCCATTTGAGGGTTCCATGATTCTATGGTTCTCGACGGTGCCACGGGTGCTTGCCGCTTCTCCCGAGCCGCACTTGGGATTTGACTTGGCCACATCACCAACCTCGCACGGCAGCTTATCAGTCGACCGGCTTCACGGGTCTTGACCGACGTCATGAGAAGCTGCCTCTAGGAAGTCACTGCTTGAGGATCACCAACGCAATCTTCTTGGCAACTTTGCCACCTCCACCTGGTGTTTATGAGACGAAATGTTGGAAAACGGGGAAGACAAGAAACTGCCATCCAAAACCATTCTCCATGGCCTTCCCATTCATTCCCCTCTGAGAATTGTCCTAAACCCCGCGGCTTTGGGGGGCTCATCCAATGTCATCTAACAGCATTTGTTTATGGACTCGTCTGAAGTGAGTGCGAGGGCGGTAGCAGTGAGCCTCTTCTGGCGCGGGTGTTTCATCCCAATCATCACCAACCCGCCTACGAATGACTGCTCGACGTCCGGAAAGTGGGAGAGATTTGTTTTCTCTGTCCTCTGGGAGCGAGTTCACGGCATCACGGCTAACAATCTATCCAACCAAAACGATTCAGGTTCGGAATAGGCGTTGTCAATAGCACGATTTGACTTTTCATTGGAGCTAATGAGATAACGAACCGTTAAGAGAAGAATACCTAGACGACGAACGAGTCGGCGGCTTTTCGCTGCCTGCTGCACGCGTCTTTCGGTGTTTGATCCGGCTATTCAACAAGAACAAGTGTTGGACGTAGAGAGCCGCTTCGTCATGCAATTATAGCGGTGCCCCGACTCGTTCACCTCAACGTACGTCGCCTTGGCAAGTGCTGGGCATGCGAATAAAAAGTTTAGACGATAGTTGCTCACCGTTGGCCATCCAAAGGGTCCGGTCCGCATAGTCGCCAATGCTGGGTAGTACACTCGTGTATACTGGGTGAGTATTTCTCCCTCGACCGGACGATGGTCCCTTTTTTCGGCAGGGCCCTCCGCCCCTCTGCTTGGCTATCCGAATCCTTTCTGGTTCAGACGATGGAGCATATAGAGTGCTGTCAGGTGAGATGCGAAAACGAAGATGGGCAACTGACTCACGATGATTGTGTGCGGCGCGGGGCAATTGAGGACTGAGGACTGGAGACTGCTTACTCAGGCTTGTCCGCTCTTCATTAGCTAGGCTTGCCTGGATCGGCCGGCAGGAATACGTGCCGTTTGTGGAAAGCAGACGGGCCGACGATGGATTGACGGCGCGGCACCAGATTTCCTTTTCCATCGGTAATGCCGCTTTCTCGCTTTTCCCAACACACGGCGGCAACGTCGTTGCCGCGTGGTTCACATGCCGGAGCGAACTGCTCGGGAGGCTCTGTTTGACCTTGGTCGTGTGTACCTTGGGCCGCGTTGAGCAAACTCGGGACACATGATTCGTGGCCGAAGCCGATCACACATGAAGAACTATATTCACTACATTGATCACGTAGTTCAGTTCCGTCAAGCTGCTCTACTTCCGGTGTCCAGTGTAGTCATCTCGTTCCGGTCGGCGCAAACCCATCTATAGATATACTCTAGCCCAGCCTTTTTGATGAATTGCTTAATCAAGATAGTGTCAAAAATAAGAAGAAAACCTTTCAAAAGCCAACGTCTAAGTGGCCCACAAGGCCACATTCCAACCCCGCACAATATCTTGGTCAATGCTTGAGAAGTAAAGGACCCGGTTGAACATTGTGAACAAAGCTGGTGTTTCCGCCCCCAACAGACCACCGACCCGGGCCCGTCCGCCTTTGCCTAGACCTCTTACAGAGAAGCACGAGTCGACGCAATATCCATGACGACGATGATGAGAATGTGGTTGTTCCGAGTTGATTGCAAGATATAGAACCGGTCCGAAGACGAAAGTCTTCATAAGCCGTCGCTTAGATAAGATTGCCGACCCAATAGAGAGTGTTCTCCGATTCACGTAAACTTTGGTCAGCGACTGGAAGTCGCACATGGATTGCGATTTAGCTGATTTAAGAAGAATGGCCGATGAAGCTAGGGTCACGTTTTGCGACTCGTGGTGTTGGTAGTGAAGTCGCGGCCATAGAATCGGTAGCTGGGCGGTCTTGTGAGATTCTAAACTGAGCGTTGTGATATCCACGCCAAATCTGATGGCAAAAAAAAGAATTTTAATACGGCAAATACACTTCTAAAGTAGTCAAATCATTGAATACACTCAGACATGTATGCGCAATAGCTCCGGGTTCTGTTGTGAGCACTTCAAGTGTCCGGCTGCTCCACCAGCGGCCCACCGCCCACAAGTGGATCACGATAGCTTCACAAAACTTCAAAAACATACAACACCAGGTATTCGCTGGTCGTCACCGACCCAACTACTAATCCGGCCCTCATTGGCTTATCTATGGGAGAGCGGACGGGATCCCGAGTTTTCCAATGGGTATGGTCGTATGTGATGGTTTACTGATGTCAAGTTGATTATGATCGAAGAGCGTAGGGTGGATGTCGGCCACCGGGCCTCGCCTGGGTTTAACATCTAGCACGATAGTCTGAGAGTTATCTAGGTCACTGAATGTCTTCAAGCTATATTATCGAGCATGGTTGTAGGTTAGGTAGCTTGAGCCACCCCGATGCCTCGACGGCATTTGCTCCAGGCACCGAGAATATCAAAGGCCTTCAGACAAAGGCCACTTTCCCACAACCGTACTTGGAACCCGATTACGTACATCTCATAAATACAAATAATCCCCGATTGGCTTCATTCTTTACCGCGAGGAAATTCTCTCGAAACAAAACGTGGGCGGCCCGGTCCAGTACGGTCCTCACGGCAATACGAGGACATCGGACTCAGCAGCCCGACGGTGGACTACACGGGGCTATCGCCCCAACACCTCGTTCGATAAAACATTAGATCCTCCACAAGGGCAAAAAAGAGCCTCAGGGCGTTGTGGGGAGTTCGTTGTTCGCTGATCCGATTTGGCGAGGTTTCGAGGGTCCCCGTAACGCCCGATGATACACTTCCCACATACCGTCCGGTAGATCGCCTCGCCTCCCGCCCTCTCTCGCACCCGTCGTCGCATCTGAGATACTACCCCAGAGTCAACCACCAGTCGTCACGACGTCGTGAGGTGGTCTTTGAGGATATGCTACATCTGAAGGATCGGATTCTCGTCACCAATTGCCTCAGTAGGAGTCTTAACGTAGGGGTTGGAAAGGCAGACGGCCCCACGTCAGGCCTTCTCTTATCAATAATGCAGGTGTGAGAATGTACTGTATCAAAGATATTCGGTATGTGTTGCCGATGGCGAGGCCGCCGCTTGTCGTCGCAGGAGGTAGCATCCGGACTGCTTTTGGGACGGTTTCTCACCGATTGGTCGCGTTTGGGAACTTGGGGACATATGGGAATAGGAATTTCAACTACCGCTGCTCGAGCTCACGCCGTCGCTTCGAAGGACGGATTGAGAAAGCCCGGGGGAGCAATTCATGGTCCTGCCCTTTCTCGTTAGTCTTGGGGGGCAGGAGGAGAAGGAGGCGTGGCTCAATTTCTGTCTCAATCTACTGCAAACTCTCGCTTCATTCTGGCTTGGAGTCTTTGCTCCTTGTACGTTGAAAAAAATCGGATAGATCGAAAATGCTCAGGAGGCCAAGAGGCGGGTTCAAGCTCATAATGTTTGTGGCTATCATCATTCTGACTTACCAAAGCGACCACGTCAACATATCCCAAGACAAGAACTGGTTTGACTCCATGCAAGCTTTGTGACAATTATCAAGCCTTGAAAGACATGAGCAATGGAAACCCCCATGCTGGAATTGCTGTTTGCATACTAGACCTTACATGTCTCCTCTCCGATGAGGCTTATGTGAGAGAACATATGAGTGCTCTCACCATGGTCCTTGACCACAAGTATACAAGTGTCCAGCGTTGGCCAGATGTGGTTCAGCTTTCTTGGGTTGAGTCAAGTTTTATCAGAAGTCTTGATCCCCTAACTGGAATTTCCCCGGTTCGTGTAAACCAATGCTCTCATTATATGTTTGATTCTTGTCGTTCACGTATGTATCCCATCGACTATACGTGGATAACGTACACCAAATAAGCCGATAGGGAATCTCATAGTGTTCATGCCGGCGGTATTGAAACAGAACCTCCGCCCA
Source organism: Colletotrichum godetiae (assembly GCF_030913485.1). Classification (NCBI taxonomy): domain Eukaryota; kingdom Fungi; phylum Ascomycota; class Sordariomycetes; order Glomerellales; family Glomerellaceae; genus Colletotrichum; species Colletotrichum godetiae. The sequence goes on along the minus strand of NW_026851285.1, from coordinate 35,563 downwards.
TTCTACTTCTAATTCTTTCGTCTTGTCAATACAATCCAGCCCCTGGTTCGGTCGATCGGATGTGGAATTGGCCGAGCGGGTGTACCGGTTGGCGTTGCCCGGCTCGAAAAGGCTCGATCAAGGAATCATTCCCGATCAAGAGTCCGTGACAACCATAACCTTTGCTTACCTCAAATGACACTCGGAAACGTCGGTTGGAGCTTAGAGAGGCAACGCTTTATGTCACGAGCTGGGCTAAGTTCTACATACTTTGGCTCCGGCAGAGCTCAAATTCTATTGGCTTTGCGCTACATCTCACTTCGCTTTCGGCCTGTATGTACATCACCGATTATCATACGGACGTTCTTGGGCTTCCAAAAGTTCTACAACCTCTGTGATTCCCCTCCCGCCATTAGTCTGAAGTAGAACCCGAGTAGCTAAGCTCACGGAATGTGGTAAAAGAAAAAAGCGGCGTTTATGCTTGCGCTTAACCTCGTCGTACGAAACAGATGTAGTACTAAATTCACCATGATCTATAGAGCCGGAATTACCTAGTAGATGTAAAAAACAAAGAAATGTCGGCCAGCATCTTGCAATACCCTCGTAGGATGTTCAGAAAGCATGGACTTTTAGGTGGCTAAGCAAATTACGTCTAATTTATTTGACTTCCTAGCAGCCGTTTAGTCCCATGAGATCAATCAGAACGGCTTTTGATCCACCATCAGAAAGCATAAACCCCACGGGTCAGATAGTTCGTTAACCCAATTGACAATCTGTGAGTCTTCTCTCGAGTGGATTCTTCGGCCCCCCGGCTCTTAACTTCGGTGAACGATACTTCCAACGCCGCCGACTTTGCTTCATCGCCGACTTCGACTCCTAACAAAAGCGATACTTATACGATGATGTCTCTTGCCCTTTGCGGACATGTTCGTCTCAATGTCAGCTTAAGTTAAACCATCAATCCATATCTCTTTCGGTCGATTCCAATCTAGCCATGAAGTTCGGACTCATCGCTATACTTTTCGCAACAGTTGCTGCTGCTGCTGATGCGGATACAAGGTGGTGTAATTACGGAACAAGTGACCCTGCCCTCACTTGTGAGAGTGTGAGTAAATCATTGAGAAAAGCCCTCATATATGACATGCGACTAAATATTGCAATAGGGACAATACGTTTACTGCGTGAGTATACCTAGATCACACATGCTATTGCCCGTATTGACAACTAGATCGCTGACTTCCTCAATTAGTGTGACCAAATTATCAATACCCAGGTCGAGCCGGCACGCAAGCAAGGTTTCCCAGTCAAGCGCTCTTGCGGCAGGGAAGGCATAAGCTGTACGGTCAAGAACAACGCGGGTGCTGGTCTCAACGGTGTAAGTCTACGTCTACTGTTGATTGATGCTTTGCCCGAAGACTCAAGCTAACTCTGGAACAGCATGCCGCTTGCGTAAGAACATTCACCAGGCACGGCCAGGTTCAAGCTAATCCTTATACCAGTGCTAAACGACGATATTGGAACGATTTAACAATACAAAGGGAGGGCCGAATTTGTTCGAGTTATCCGCTCAGGTTGAATGGCGGCGATCATGGGGAGGTGCACGACTGTATCTCACTCATCTAGAGCCATGTATACGGGACGGAAGTTTCTTTTCCTGGCTTTAATGCTATACTAAGCCGTCTCCATGTACAAGTAGTCGTAAATGCCGTGTCGGAGAAATCTGCAGAAAGGTCTAAACAGTTATTCCTACCGAACTTGGTGACCGATTGACAAATGCCAACTTTGAACACCTTATATCGGATCTATGAATGTGCAGCCGTTATTGGTGAACCCCTTTCAGTCACGTACAAATGAGAGAGATTGAAGAGGGCCCCGAAGCACATGGTTTCTCAAACTCAAGTTATAAGTTCCGAGAATCCCTTCGAACAGTCCTCTTGAACAAGTCTCAAGCCTCGGCAAATCTTGTGAAAGTCGACTAGGAATCCACTCAGTTAGCACCTCAGCCTGAGCAGCCAGACGAGCGATATACCGGTAGCGAGGCCGTTACTAATCCACCAGACCAGAATGTGTCGTCACCCTGTTGTCCCATACAACGACGGAGCGGGCGCTCCACTTGACACGGCACTGAATATCCTGGCTCAAAGCCATATGATGGTAGAGAAAGTTCAGAAGAACATCACTCTTCTTTTCATACCCCACTATCAAGCGAGCCAACTGAGGCTTGATGTACAACGCATTCTCCCCCGTTGCCGGACGAGTTCGCACCAGAGGATGCACCGAAGTAATGGGGTCTCGTCTTAGTTTTCCGCCCTTTCCAAGGGCGTTTTGGGCCTGCTCGTGTGCTGAATCCACGACCTTGAGCTCAGCCAGGCGCTCACGAGATCCGCGAGTCAGCCTCTCGTAGGCCTTCACTTAGTTGACGAACAGAGTATCTCCCCCGCGCCAGTGACCTCAGCGCCGATGGACACCGCGATGCCCGAGATCTTGGTCCCTTCTTTAAGAAGAGAAGGGAATGTGGGATCGGCATCCTTCCCATGCTCATACTGCTCGAAAGGTTTCAGAGGAGGTATTCCGTCACGACAGTCAATTCAAGCGAGCTTTCAATGTAGGGCTATATAGCTACTAAGTAGGAATGGATGCTCTCGAGGTCAGAATCGCAAATACGCACGTTGCTTTGATCAATGGCTACCAAAAGGGTAGTTGAGTGACGACTGACATTACATAGTACACAATAGCTTCCTAGGCCTGGAAATGTACGCTCAGAGGTTCTTCCTAACGCCCTGGGTCTTGAAGGCAGCAGAAATCTCCCCGTATGCCACGTAGATGGCGTAGATAGGGATGAAAACCCACAACATGTTGAAGAAGACAAGATACACCCAAAGGTACATGAAGTTGCTCGTATCTAAGTAGATGTTGCCGGTCAGCCATTCGGGGCAGAAGGTCATGAATCCTAGGTGGTGTTAGTTGTACTGCTACTTGTTGACGGCACTAGGTCAGTGACAAACTCACCTCCATAAAGCTCTGCCGTCGCGATGACAATCATCCATATGTTGACCTTGGGGTCTCGCTTAGCAATGCTGTAGCAGATCCAAACAGCCAGCGGTCCGGCGCCGAACACGGTCAAAAGCTCCAGCGAAATCACGCCCTGTCCATCAAGTCAGCCAAACGTCTCGTCATTCGAACAGCCTCTTCGGCAACATACCAAATCCGCACCAGCCCATCTTTTATCAGCGCGTGCATAAACCATCCATAGCTGCGCAAAGGGATTGTTTCCGGCCGCTTGGGAACCATAGATGCGATCCGAGTGACCGAGGAAGTTGGCCGGGGTCGGGTGGAAACCGCTGAGGTCAGCGTCGGGCACGTCGGCGAGTGGGATGTAGGAGAAGAAGCAATGGTAAAGGAAGCTGCCCTCGAGGAAGAAGTGGATCAATGCATCGAAGGCATGCCAAACGAAGAGCACGCGATAGCTCGTCGATGTGGCGGGGTGAAGGACTCGGCGAGAGACGGCAATGGCGACAGACAAAAGGACGACAGTTGCGGCCAGGGAGACGAGGGTTGTTTGATCGAATAGATCTGGCGGCAAGCTTGAGGACGCGTTCGACATGGTGGGCAAAAGATTGCAGGGTAATTGACTCGACGTGTCGTTGTTGGTGATTGTAGATGAAGTTGTGCCGCGCCGACAATTGTCACGTCCAGCCGTCTTGCGACGTTTAGGTCAGGGATCCGTGCACCGGAACGCCAGGCCCGGCGTGGGGAAGACATCAATTAGAGCGGAGACAATTCAGGAATCCTGCAAGGGTAAACGTTGTACTGGGGCGACCATCATGATGATATCAGATAACTTATCATGTAAGCGCGACTTTCGCAGAAGCGTTCTTTTTTTAAACTACTATATTGAACAAAGAAGATCGAATATCGAAAGAATTCGTTGATTAGTAGTTGTTCAATATTCACATAGATAAAGGTGCAGACAACGTATAATCTTAGCAATGCAGTGGCATTAAAAGCTATTCTAGGTGTGAGATCAATGATCAATTCCCAGGTATTCCTGCCTCATTGCGTATCCCGATCCATTCCAAACGCCTGTCCATTGAAAAATCTCCCTGGTGTTTGGGTATCGTGGGATTGATTTAGTGCTTGGCCTGCTCCTTGTAGCCCTCGCCCTTGAAGTCGTGCTTGGTCTCATCGACCTTGTCACCGACAGCGTCCTTGGCAGCGGAGGCACTAGACGAAAATGTTAGAAGGATGTACAATATTGAAGAGGGACTGAACTCACCGGTTGCCGATGGAGACGTTGTCGTCCTTGGCGACCTGCTTGTTGGTCTCCTTGGAAGCGGTAGCACCGGCCTGCTGGACAGACTCGGAAACGTAGTTGGCGGCGTTCTTGATGGTCTCCATTGTGAAGTAGGTTGGATGTTTGGTTGGTTGGGTTGTTTGTTTGAGTTGAAGGTTGATTGTTTGTGAGTGTGATGAAGAGAAGAAAAAGGATGGGAGATGTGACGGGAAGAAGAGGTTTATATAACAAGTTGGAAGCACCCTATCGAGGCGCCCTCCCGTCAAGACGGAAGGCAGCTACTGCCTAGCTACTGCCTCTTTGCGGCGTGGTGCCTTCCTGCCTTGCGGAAGTTGCCCCGCTGACAGTTTGAGTTCGATCATTCCCGTAAAAGTGGCATCCACCTCACGGTTGGGAAAGAACAAGAGGAAGAGAGTACCTCACGCTCTAGCACAACATGGGAAGGTACCTCGCGGGCTGCCCCTCCGTCACGTCTGCTTCTGCCCCTCCCCCTCGTTTGATCCCTTCCCGAATGCAATACTTTGGGCCGTGCCTATCGGGCTTGTCTCTCCCTGCGCGTGTCTTGCCCCTACTCCCGGGCTTGTCTATTCATGGCTAGAGCGCAGTTTCACCCCATCTGGCAAAGACGCTCAGGGTCTATCATGTGAACTGAAGAAATGTCGTCATAGACTGTGACTTTCTTCGCAGTTACTCCAGTTAGTGGGAGCTGGAGATGGATCGTATGGCCAATGCCCAGGAGCCAACGGGAGATCTCTATCGAAAATGACCAAGAGGCAAAAGGTGGCCCAGGTGGTTCCCAGAGGCTCCATGCGGAGCTTGTCTGTTTGGGTGCATTCTCACCAGCCACAGATGGGGAGAGCTACAGCTCTGGCAGGAGCTTTGGGCAATCCGTCCACCGTGCATTCCAAGAGTGACGTCAGGGGGACGTAAATGCACTAACGTCATACCTAGTGGGTAAGTAGGTAGGGGATTCGTAGTGTCCCCGCATAGACCTGGACCTCCAATTGAGGCTGGCACCTGGGCTTTTCCTTCCAGCATCCCACGGTACGTACCTACTCTAAGTTTTGTGCGGTCCCAGGTCACAAAAGACCCCACTTCTCCAAGGTGCACGACTTGCATTGTCGTTGGCCCATCCGCGTTTGCAGCAAAGACATCCATTGCCACATGCAAAGAAGACATCTCCATTCTCGCGTCAGTCGCGTAATGCTGGACGGCAAAGTACGTCAGTTTGTCGATTGCTCCCAGTGGCCAGCCAACCAGCCAACACGTCTTCTTTGCCTGGAGCATGGCATTTTTGCAAATCTCGATCATGCCGTCTACTTTCCCCACCCGCTTGGGGGACATCATCTCCCAATATTGGCAAGCACCTCCACATTCTCACCAAAGAAGCCAAGCAGGCTCGCAGCCACAGTGGATCACACGATGAAAGCAAAGGGGGCACGTAGCAAAGGCACATTCGATGGGAAGAGCTTTGGACAAGCATCAACCACACGAACTCAGCTTCACCGGGTGAGCACAAATCAAGAAGCCTACTGGACAGCGCCAACCACCGTGTTGCTGATTCGCCGTGTAGCAACAGAGCTCCATGCGTAGTGACGACACTGCCAGGTAGCTTTGTGCTTTGGGTCTAGCAACACATACAAGGACCGTTCTGGACCGCCCAAAGCGTTCGAGAATCCAGACATCGTCGCTGCCAACCCGCTGCGTCCGCGTCTGCCCCTCTGCCTTCTGGAGTCTGGAGTCTGGAGTCTGGATGCGGCAAGATGCGGGTTTCAATTTGCACTTGCGCAGCCCGGCAAATTCCCGCAACCTACGAAACAGTTGACTGTTTCCCGATTTGCCACTCCACAGCAACACGACTGTATGTCATCGAGATCCCTGCCCTTGGCTGACGAACGAGCCACTGGGAACAATCACAACACGATGCGGAAGAAGTCCCGACATTTCCCTCTCCTTCCTCAGGCTCCTACTGCCCCGTATGGACACCCATCTTATTGCACACTCTCAGCTTCATGCTCGGACATTCTCCTCCGGCCAAAGGTAACTGCTTGTCCTGCAGGAAGGGCGATGCTCCACGCTGCGTCTCATGTGATGCCACAATGGCGGCATGGACCAGCTTTGCCCCTTGAACGGACGAATACGATGCGAGAAAAAGACCGATGCATTTCCCAACAGAGCAAGTACTTTCTTACGGGAGAGCATCAGGCGAATCTGTTCGTACCGTTTTACCTCGCCATCAACTCGGTTGACAGAATACGTGCATCACAACATGCGGAATTTTTGCTGAGCCGCGTCGCACATCATATCCACTCCTTCAGATCTTTGCCTACACCAGTTTTTGATCTCGTGCCCCTCGTCGCGACGTTTGCCTCCTCCCGGTTTGCTTGTACCGTACCTCCATTGTCCGACACTCCGAATCCGAAAACATCCCACGGGAACTACGTCACAACAATGACATCTCGAAAACCCCGTCAGTTATTGCTTTCGCCATGCATCTTGTACCTGAAGCAATCAAGCCACCACCGCGGACCTTGAGAAACCCGATTATTACCCCTCTTCTGCCCCTCGGCTGGGCACGTCTCATTCCTAGACACTCCTACATATCCGCATTCCACTCAATAAGGTAAGGCCATTTTACCTCAATCAGCGGGGCCTAGCGTCGTCAGGACATGAGCCTCGGAGTAACCTGTGGCCCCGCCGCCGCTCTGGAGCTATGCCGTCAAGCTTTTGTTGGGCTTGCTACCTAATTCTGAGCTTGCTCGTGTAGATGTCAGTGCTTGTTGACACTCCTAGCTTGCCCGCCCCTTGAACAACCATCCGGCTTGTGCTTGTCAACTCTAGCCTGAACCCGAGACTCAAACGAAGCCGCGGCTCACCGTCCTAAGCTAGGCCCCTCATACGAGCTGTCTTTCAATAGCTTCTCGCCGCGTGTCTTTCTGGTCGATGCAACCGTCGGCGCCCCTGGCTTTACCCCTCCATGCCCTCTCATGGGCACGCGGGCGCTTGCATTTGGGAATGCGCCCGATCGACTTACCCGTGCAGAAGACACAAGAAGAAGCGGCACCGAGCTATGGAACGATGCGTCGATCGTGGACGCTAAGGCGCGCCTGGCGTGGCCCCGCCTACCCAGCCTTTCTCCGTGCAGCGATTTCTCGTAGCCCCTGATGATCGATGCTACAGTTGGTCATCGACCGAATCGGCGGGTAAGTCCGTTCGGCGACGGGGGCGCGGGGCATCTTGAATCTCGACCTCAGGTCTCGGATCCCAGGGGCAGACCGCTCGGTGGTCGTGCCTTTGACTGAGGGGTAGCTTTGTTGTTGTGTTGTCTTTGCTGGCTTAGCACGCGAGTGTGTGTTTGGAACGAGCTGCGTTTGCAGCAATGGCTATGGCATGTGTAGCCTTGAAGACTGGGCAGGCACGCACCGAGGAGGAATATCTATGCGCAAGGCCGATGTTCGTTCGCTCAGGAAGAGGTAGTTCCTCGTTCCCATCTCAACAACCCATTGCAATGTCCATCTACACATCTCCCGTTCCTTTTCCTCAGCCCATCGACAAGGACATCATTATGAGGGTACGATGAGCGGTGACGACGTCCGATACCCCAAGTCGACCATGATCAGCAGCGGCACTTTTCAAGATCTGATGGAGGTGCCAGATGATGAACAACCTTATTATCGCTAAGAAGAAGCAGGAACCTACGAGTGTTAGCAACAACGAAACCCCCGTCCACCCCTTCCTCTCATGAGGGTTCCCGAAAGCCCAGTGGATCTATACAAATCTCGGCCTTCCAGTCCAAGTAGGGCTTGTGCCTGAGACGAGCGATATTGAAATACTTTGAAGTGGATAACAGATCTTGGCCTCAGACAAATGATCTGCTTATACTTCCATGTGGATAATAGATCTCGCCAACGGGGCCTGACGTGGCCGTCTCGGCAGATGGTAGATCACCGCCTTCATCGAGGCTACACCGCAGCCGTACTTTCGTCGGAGCCGAGCGTGAAATGGTGGATTCCGGGCTGAAGTTATGTTGGGATCAATCAAATGAAGACGAGGAATCCAGCGGTCAAGAGGAGGAAAGTTTGCACCTTGGGACCGAGAGAATACTCCGTAGGTAGTCAAGCGGCATGACCATCGGACAGCATTGATGCTATGTCAAGTGAGAGGGTGCTGTGTTTGTCTAGATATCTCCATCTTGCTTAAGGGATTTCAGAGCTTCAGGAAAGGCTACGCGGCACGCAAACTGTGTTGATACTGCAAGATATGCGCCAGATGGCAGCATCCTGCGTAGCATTGCCATGTGCCATGGAATGCCTCTCATGTTTAGGTCCATGCTCCCACACACAACACCACCCCGTAGCCCAACTTACGATTCCAAGTTTAAGCTTGATGGCCTCAAAACTACCTTGGGTGTCCATAGGTATCTGTATGATCGAGACATCTATGACGATATCGAAATGCATATGGGTGTCTTTTCCACGCAGGCGCGAGTGATCCACACCTCTCACACGTGAGAGTGAGACAATATCGGGCAGAAATCGGGCATCACGAAGTACACCATCACCTCCACCTCGCCGCGTGCCGGCGAGTTCGTGATGTCGGGCTCATTGGCAACCGCACCCAGAAAACATGGAATGCTTCTCCAGTCGTACCATTGGGCTAGATAGGCCACAGGTACCACCAGAAACCGAACTGTGTCCGAGATGACAAGCCCTCTGACTAACACGTACGATAATGTCCGCCTTTCGGAGGGCCTTTCGGAGGGTGGGCCAACCGCTCGAGGCCAATACCTAGTGCCTTGCTTCCGTGCTTCCTTATTGCAAACGCAACTTCGATGGCGGTAACAACCGGCCGATAATCTCGGCATGCACATCCCTCAACCCTTGTAAGACATGCATGTCCTCCGCGTGCATAAACCCCTCTTCCGCCGCCATCTCAGCCGGGAAAGGCTTCCAAGGCTGCTCGTCGGCCTTACACTTCTCCCACCCGGCGATCCTTCCATCCGCGGTAACCGTAGCCGGCGGCGGCACGACACCCTTGTGCAGATACGCCCTCATCTTCTGTATTGCGCAGATGGACGTCGCGGCCAGGGTACAGTGCCCCTCGGCCTCGAGCTCAAAGACGCCGGCGTTGAGGAATTTCCGGGACATGGCGACGGCCTGGGAGAGAGGCGTGACGGGGTCGTAGGTGTTTCCTACGAAGAGGAGCGGAAAGGAGGTGTTGACGGGGTCGGGGGCTTGGAGGTTGGCGTCCCAGTCGAGGGAGGGGAAGTTGGCTTCGATGGTCCAGCCTTCGCAGTTCATCATGAGGGGGAAGAACTTGAGGCAGGAGTCAGCTAGCAATTACTCCTAGGTAAGAGTGTAGATGGACTTACGACGTCGGCGAAGGAGGTGACCTTGGACACTTTGTCGAAAACTTGCTCCAAAGTCTCGTTACGCTTGCCAGAAAAGCCCGTTAGCATTTGCTCTTCTCAAGCTTCACATTCATCTTCCATCTCACCTTGTACCTCCGGTCACTGCAGCCAATCGCCTTGGGGCTCTCCTCCGGGTAAATAACCAGCTTGAGATCCGCGTCGCAGGTGAAGCCCAAATCAGGCGCAACCACGACGTCAGATAGGTCATCGCCCACGTGCAGACGGTTCAGAAGAACAGCTAACAAGGGGAAGACCTTGGTGGGAGAGTAGAGCGAGGTGAAGAGCAGCTTCCGTATGTCGGCCTCCATCAGCACGATGGGCATGTGTCCCGCGCGGGAGACGACGATGAGCGGATCAGCTCGTAGCTTGGCCATTGTCTGTTCATATCGTTGCTTAATTTGTTCTGGGCCACCGTCACCCAGACGGTAAAGGGCACATGCGTCCCTGGCAAGGTGGCAGTAGTAGAAGAATCTCTCGAGTACTGAGTCGGCATCTTGCATAGCCGAGATCCACGTCTAGCATTGTTTTTAGCATCCAAGTGATCCTGAGATCGACTAGAGGTCACGGATAAGACTCACGGGCATATCGTACTCCCTGGAATCAACGACGCCATCCAGAATTAGTCGCCCAACCGCATCAGCTGTAGAACACAAACAACGTCAGCCCTTACATCTTACAAGAGGAACATTTGGTTGCCACATACGATACATGGCTGCAAAGGTTTGTCCAAGGAATGTGCCGTAGCTAAAGCCCCAGTAGACAAGTTTGCCCTTTGTAGAAATAGGGGCAACGTCGCTGGGCGACAACACGCCGGCACCAAGGGGAGTAGTATGGAACCCGTTCTCCTCAAGCCAGGCATCATGTGCGGCGATGATGCTTTTCATATCTGCCGCTACATTCGGCGTGGCCATGTATCTGAAACCGCCCTCCTCAACATCCTTCTGGGAGCACAGCTTGGACAACGCCCTGGCACGCTGTGCGAGCTGGTCCAAGGCGCCGGAAGTGGAATTCGGCAGACCGATGTCGTGAGCCATCGCCAGCCAGGTCAGTCTGTGCATATACCCAAGGTTGTTAGCCGCGGCGGAGGGTTGCTCGCCCGGCTTGGTGTCGACGAAACAGTCAGCCCGCGGGGTTGTGGCACCGATGCCGCGGGGGTCGAAGCCAATGATGTCGACGCTGCCTCCGGCGGCGGCCTGGATAGTGGGGCCAAACGGCGGGAACGTGAAAGTGGTACCTGGTCCGCCGGGTCCGCCGGGGTTGAGGAGAAGCGGGGACTCGGAGAAACGCCCCGTCTCTAGGCCGTGGCTGAGAGCGGGGAGGAGAACCATGGCGACATGGACCTTGGGATTATCGGAAGACTGGTTCAAGGGCCGTTGATAATCCATCGGCACGGTCAGTCGGGCGCACATGTAGCCACGGCCAAGGGGAAACATGCCGGGGAGCTCGCATCGCACCCAGAGGAGCTTCTCGCTCGTGGGTATGTCATCCCAATCGGTGAAGACTGGGAAGGGGTCTTGTTCTGGGTGAAGGATTACATTACGGCCATAGAACCATTCACTGAGTTTCCACAACCATAGCACAAACAGAACGACTGCGAGGACGAGAGGCCTCCTCCAAGATTCTCTCTGTCGTGAGTGAACGGGCCGATACGATGGGTTTGACTCAGCGAAGCTTTTCGCCGACATGATCAAGGAAACAAAAGTGGCAAAGAGGTGTTGAACAAGAGTCAGACGATAAATGGACCGGTGGTGCTATAGCTATGGATGGGCAAGGTAAGGTAGGATGAGAGGCGACAAGATGCCCTGACGACTACGTCGGTGATGAGTTGACGTTCGGCTCGCACTGATGCCTGCCAGCAGCAGGATTCTGGAGGTAGCAGACCGTAAGACGCGGCTACTGCACCATCAGCGCGGCACGCCGCACGACAGTTTGGCGCTGGCCAGTCACAAGTTGGGATCGGCGAATCATCCTTTTCCATCGACCTCTTGGCAAGGCGATCCGATGATTTCAGCGACTTGTCGAGACTTTTCGAGTAATTGAGGTGCAGAACATGCAGTGCATGCATGAGGCACATTTCCCCTGATTATCTTCAAGTGAAGTCTCGGTGACTGCATGGTGAGTGTATGAACTTGGTTGTAGAAGGGACGGGCACTAGTCCGGACGTCAAGGGACGTTTGAGGCGAAATTTGCGGTGCCAAGAGCCCGGAAGCAGCGTCTTAACCGGTTACTGTAATATTCCGTCCACGATATAGGATACCTGCGGCAGCGCTACCAGAGACAGCTCGGGGATGGTGGAAACGCGGAGACGAGTCAGGATTTTGTATTGGTGAATTGGTCCAGGGCTCCAGGACAATCAAGAGGCGACCTCCTCTTCCTCCCGCGTCTTCCAGACCGGCTAGACCAACTGGCGCGTCTGAGGGTTGGCCTTGGCGTGTACGATAAGCGACGAGCAAGTGCCAGGGAGATATCCCGCGATGTTTCGCTGTTTTGGGTACGTTTGGGGACGGAGCCCACAGCACAGCTTGGGTTCGACCATCCGCTCAGCCCAGCCACCAAACAAGAAAAACAAAGAGCGGCGGATAGTATGGCCATCTTGGAAAAACCTTGCGGTAATTACCCCGTACACCGTACAGGCGAGTTCCTGAGACAATGACATTTGATGCTGCTTAGAAGGACCTTCCATTTCAGAGAGAGTCTCTTTTTAGAAGCCCGCCACAACGTTCGTAATAGGTTCCGACTTTCTGGCCTAGATAATGCGAACGCATGAATGGAGCACCGATGGAAACCGGTTCGTCTAAGAGTTCAATCAGCTAGCGGTCGAGGTTCGCGAACGTCTCAGATCACCCGCGAGAGCTATTTTCGGATTTTCTGAAGGATATGCGACGAATGAGACAAATGCGCGCGGCCTGGAGTTGTTGCTGGACTCTCGTAGGTGATCGCCGCGGCTGCTGGTGCTGTCACAATCACTTGAGTTGCATTCTAGTGCCGTTTGACCGGCTTGGCCGACTGTGAGCACCGAGGTTTGCGTCCAAGGGGCTTGGATGACAGAAAACTTGAGGCGGTGACGGTGCATCCGTCTGAAGAAGCAAGCGTGTTGGTACGGACAAGGCCTTGTGCAACCGGGGCAGGCGACGAATTTCGGCAAAGACGAGGAGTGTAACCCTTGGGAACGTCCGCCGTTGTGGTGACTGACCAACGGGCCCGGGGTCCATGTTGGATGGAGGAGTTCGTTCTCGCTGGAGCGACAAGGCCATGCAATCATGGCTCCTCTTCCTCCGTCGGCACTTGAAAGAGGCAACATTTGTCGACGACCAACGTTGCAGGTGGATGGGATCGTAGGGTGCATGGACGCCTCCAAGGGGTAGAGTACGACTGTGGACGAGCCAAGATGGAATAGCCAAGTAAGCTTGACTTGAGTTGACCAGGACTCGATTCTCGAAACAAACAATCTGGTGCAGAATCCGCGGCCATTGCCATCTAGGCCAGGCTGCCCGGAGTTTTGGCCCCCAGACTCGAGAGATTAGAGTCAGGCTGTTCGTAGAGGGTGGACGAAATGACAACACTTGGACGCAGCCAAGAGCGCCGATGGATGGTCTTGGTAAACTCTTGTCTTTTGAGCATCGGCTTGCGGACCCAATGGCGAAGAGACACTTGATCCCCAGAAAACGAAGTTGCAACAATGGGAATGGGGCCGCTGGAGAGTTGCTCATGCGGAAGGACTCGCGCTGTCCAAGACATGCTGCAAGTGGTTGACAGGCTGGTTTCCAAGACTTTAGACTCCCAAGACCAGCCATTCCGCGCCGTCTCTTCCGGACGAAGCTTTATTCTTCACTCCCTCCACACTCAACGCCGGACCACATGGCGGAAGCAGATGACAGTTGATCACAGACGGTGCACTAAGATGGCGACAGCCGCATAGCCTTTCGGCTTGCTAACCTAAAGCCCAGTGGAAGATGAGCTGCATCGAACCAAGAATGGATGACTGTCACACATTCAAGTTCCCAGGTTGATGAGAAATCCAGCCGAATGTACCTTCCATCCCTTAGGTTCTGTGAGGTACGGACGTTAGATGCAGATTTTGATGCAAGGTACAGAGCAAAAAGGGCACGGGATGCGCTTGGTGAGAAATCAGAGGGGTTGAGCGATGCTGGTGACAGGCAGGAGCCGGGCAGCAGAGTTTGGTTGTTTGGCAAGGCAGGAAGGAAGACCTGTCAGAGTCTCTACCTGCAGCCTGGAAACCTCGCCCTGTCCTTGAGCGCGAACTCTTTCCTTCCACACCCAACAAAGTCTTTTCAACGGTCCAACCAACAATGAGGTAACACACAATCCTGATTCCGGGCAACGACACCGATTCGACTTCCGGCCCATTGACTTTGCTGAATCTGAATGCCTTCAGGCTCTCCCCCGGTACGCTTCGCCCTTTCTCGCCGGAAACCAGGCGGGTTAGGCACGTGCATGTTCGCTTCGAACTGGGCATATCCTGCAGGCCTCAACGTGCCCGTCTGCATTGAAGACTCGCAAACAAGGTGTGTCATGGGGCAAGCCGCAAACTTCCTTATACACTAGAACCGCAAAACAGACTCGTTCCCGTTCAAGGTTAGGGAAAATAGGGGCTTGGTCTGATGTCCCCGGCACCCAATGCTAATTTTGGCTACAAAACGGAGCCCGAGCAAACAATAATGTAGAGACGACCACCATCAGTGGAATCCTTACGACGGCGACTATCACGCAACTCCGAAGTCTCAGACACGGGCAGAAGTATGGGAGTGTGTCGCACTAGACCAGAAAATCCAGCACTCGACACTCGATACTCGACAGTACTGCACCACAGTCACTCGACCTCAGACTCTCTCCCCATGCTCGGTCGAACTCGTCTGGCCTCTCTGCATTGCATCCCAGTCTCCATCCATCCACCCGGCCCAAGACTCTGTCACGGAACGCAGTTGGACCCTTTTTTCGCTTTGTACCGTCCCACGGGGTTCTTAGGGCTCCTCCTGACACTTGACAATTGGCAAACCATCGGGGCACGACTGTCATGCGTTTGCCCTTGTGTCCACCACTAGACGTCTTTCCATCATCCGCAACCTGGAGTTGAGGAAACATTCGCCAGGGACACCATCCCGGCAATGGGGCAGAGAGGGCGGGCCGAACAGCGCTGTGCACGACTCGGTAGAGAAAACAACCCGACTCACTCTTCCCTCGTTGTTTAGCGGCTCTGCGAGTCTACGTCTGTCTCTCTCTCACCTGTGCGGCGTGCCGCGGACCAAGAGGTTACACGGCCGGGACGTGGCTGATTGCCCTTGGCCACTTGGCGGGCTTGGAGACTCCATCCGCCGCGGCATCCGTCAACGCCAATACCGGGGAGATCTCTTGTGCTTCTTGGCCGTTGCATCGATGCTCGATAGTCTGCCCTGCTGAGGGGGCAGCAAGTGGAAAGGATGCTACCAGACGGAAGACGACACCGGCCATACGGCGACCCGCCAAGTGCCAAGAGAATAATCCGCCCCTTGGCACAACCATGAAGGTATGCTTAGATGCTACACGCAGATTTCTGAGCCTCTAGATTGTTCCTTTGCAAATCCACCAACGCCGAGTATCGTCCAGGCTGCTTACCCGCCACCTTCGTCCCATCCACCCACGCAGAAATCAACAATGAGAGGCAAAGAAATGGGCAGTATCGTTGCGGTGCACGTCCCAGCTACCATCGCAGGAGTGCTTGGCAAAGTCTCAAGAGCGACTGACCCACTCTGCAAATACTGCGTCCCTTGACCATCTGCCAGAGAGTCGAGTCGGATCTGTCTACGCGTCCCGGGGGGTCACCCATGCCCTGGCAACATCAGAGCGTGGATCTCTGGGCCAAAATTGGCATCCTACCTGACATCTCTCGGCCATCGCATAGAGGCACGGCGACGATGCCAAGACCTCCTAGTCAGGTCTCTCCGTCAAGCTTGGTCTCGAATCGCCCTCCTCTTGCACACTCGACCGCGGCTGGCCTCCCAGATGGATATCCCAACCCGACCTGCCCAATTGGCTCGCTGCCTGTCTCTGGTGTCACCTGCGTTTCATGCCTCAACTGCGTCGGTGACTGCTTGGACCTCACGCTGAACAAGATCCAGTCCCGCTAGGCGGATTGTCCACAATGTACCGTCTCTAGCCTACTCGTCCAACGGCCATCCCTTGGCGCTATTCGGAGCTTTCCAGCTGGGCAATCCCACCTCGACCACGACGACGACCCCCTGCCTACGCCTCCGTACCGACTCGATCGAGAGCCTACCCCAGACGGTAGCCCCCTCTGCTAATGTCTGAGGGCCCACGACCAACTTGAGGCTTTCGACGGGACTCTATCTCTTGGCATCTTGGCGGCTGTGTCTCAAGCATGTGGCTAGTCTCCAGTCTCAACTCGTCCATCTTGGCTCGTGGGGAAATATATGAAAGCTAAATTCTCGTGCAATTTTTCAAAACTTCTCTTCTATTTCTTCTTTAGCTGTGCTCGACTGGTATCCTGTCTCTTCTCGGTTTTCTTCTCTCTCTTCTTCAAGACTTCAAAAGCTTTCTTCAATTCTTCCGCTGGTCGTGTCCTTATTATACAACTCTACGCCTATTACTTAGTGTCACCGTCCCGCAGACCACCCTTCGCCTCTTCTTCCAAGAGCCGTGCTACCCGAATCACACCAACAGATACCGACTACCCGAACAGATCGACAAGATGGTCAACCGCTACCTCTTCGCCGTTGCCGGCCTGGCCGCTCAGCTCAACGCTCTGCCCTTGAACATCAACTTGGGCGCTTATTCACCTGCCTTGGTGGTGGGTGATGGTGAAATTTCATTTGGCGGTAGAAACGACGTCTCCCAGTTAATGAACGTACTGGAGGGCGCCGCAGTTAATGCTGCTCAAGGTGCTGCGAATGCTCCGGCCGCCGCCCCTGCCGCTCCCGCGGCACCTGCCACTCCGGCCACCCCTCAGCAGCCGCCTCAGCAAGCCGCTGCTTCGGTCGGGGGTGCTACGCCGGTGACCGCTACGTCCTCGGACAACCAGATCAACGAGGTCAGTGGAATCTTCTAGCTTTCGGGCGGCTCATGTCTGTGTGTACGGGACACACACGGACGCTAGTACTATCAGACCAATATCAGCTAACATATTATTTCACCAACTAGGCCCAAGCTATCGCAGCCCTCCAAGGAATGGGCAAGGAGATCGCTCCTCGTGTACAGCTCACCAAGGCCCGTCCCGCCGAGAAGCGAGATCTCTCCGGATTCGACCGCGCCCTGAAGTACGCCGAGGCCGCCCTGGTAAAGGGACCCAAGGTGCAGCTTGGCACTGGCCAGGAGGGCTCTGGTGTCGGCATGATCATCGACAACAACCAGCAAGCCGCGGCTCGCCCTGGAACTGGAGGCGCCGCTGAGGCCGCTCCCGCCGCCCCTGCTACCCCCGCTGCTCCCCGCCCTGCCGGCGCCATTGTTGCCCAGCAGAAGGTCAAAGCCCGCTCCGACGAGGTCCAGCAGCCCCCTCGCCGCCGTGCCAAGGTCACCACCATGTACGTTCGCTCTGGCGTTCCTGCTGGTAAGTAATAAACAACCCAAAAAACGCTCCAAGTATAAATGGCTAATCACTATGGAATAGGCGTCGAGATGACCCCTGAGAAGCTCGTTGCCCGCGATCCTTCCGTCCCCGTTTCCCAAGTCGTTCCCGCCACTAACAACAACGTCGTCAAGCGCGCCGTAGAGGAGCTCAACGCACGAGGCGTAAGCGGTGGTGCCATTGACACCGTCAACCTGAACGTCAGCGGCGAGGGCGTCACCATGACCTTTGTCGAGACTCAGGCCGACGATGTAGAGGACGAGCAGTAAATGCTCTTCTCGCGTGTGTGTTCCTGGAAACCCAAAAGAGTTTATTCAACCAAACCCCCCAAAATTGAGAACGTTGCCACGATTTGTTTTTTCTCCTCCTCAACTCATTCAAAAAATTTACGATTCCCGGCCTCAGCCCTAATCCCTCGCCGAGATCCTTCCGCTTCTCACTCTGACTCAACCGGGTTACGGCTCACTACGCAAACCAATGGGTCTCGGCTTGCCTTCGCTTTTCACGGGCCTCAAACCTCCTTGTCTTTATTTTAACGCCATGATATCAAACATTTTGGGAAAGGTGGTGTGGGTGTTCGTTCTAGACAAATCACTAGCATTCGGCGTGTACAATTTTCATCGATAGTCGGAAAACGCCTGGTTATTTCTCCTTATTGGCTGTGGCGGTCGGCGGCGGCGGCGTATCGAGTAGTTGTGTATCTGAACCTTTTTTCTTTTTTCTTGTTCTTCTCTATCTCAAAAAAATACCTCTTTGCCATCTACCCAAACATTGTCCAGCGATTATTAACAGCCCTGAATCCTGCTTGCTATGCTTTTTCCTTCGATCTTTTTTTTTTTGTGCATGTAGCATACATTAGTAGAAACGACCGGAAATCAAAATTGCCTGTTTCGTCCCAAGCGAAAAGTTGACTAGACCTCGAGTCTGCGTGGCGGTTCCTGCATGAAAAAAACATGTAGGCATTATGTGGAACCTGCAGCTCAAAGGGCAAAAAAGCCGCCTATTGACTAACCTATGGACGTATGGCGATCAGTTCCGAGTTGTTGTGGTTATGAGACGTTCCATTGTGTTGCCGGCGAACATCGGACCAGCGGGACGTCGCAGCATCTGTCACAAGTCCCCTCACCCCAGTACTAGAGCCGCATACAACCATCGGCGGTATCCATGCTACTTGACAAGAAAATCGTCCAGGCAAAGAAAAGAGACCAATGGGAGAGTTGTAGCGTTTCCCTTTGTCAGCAGGCGCGTCTCAGGGGCTATCCCAGTTGTGCGGAAGGTGGGAGGAGCATGACCAAGGGTAACCCGCGGGTACGACCGAGCGGGCAATAGATGTGCTGCGAAGCCCGCGAGCGGTCTATCCTATCCGTAAGCCTCAGTAAGGTGCCCTGTCCCCCCTGGGGAGTCGTAGGACCAGTGAGATGGGCGGGTGACGCCGGTCGGTGTTTTAGCCTGCCGCGTTCGTTTTGTCGAGTTTTGGCGTGGGTTGCCCTGGGTGCATTTTCGTGTCTTGGGGAGGAAACATCTTACTACAAGAAACGATGAGTCTGTCTGCCCATAGTCTGCTTGTTGGACTCTTTCCTTTGTTGGCTTGATGGGATGGAGGAAGACCGACCAAGTTGCAAGAAAATCGTGGATGGCGAGCACGAAAACGACACCCGAAGCCCGTCTTGAAGCCAGAGGGATGATCAGATTGCTGCTAAGACGTCTCTGTGCTATGTTTCCTCAAACTCGCCCTCCATCCTTCGCAAGTCATATCGCACCCAGGCTAGGCTGAAAGACGTAGTGCCAAGCTCAACAGCAAAGCTTGATTGCGTTCGTGAACCTAGTCGATCTTCGTTCTCGGAGGTCAAGCGGCCAACCCCCAAAGACGGGATGTTCTAACCTCTGGAAGGTTCAAAAAGAGGTTCTCTCGAAAACGTGAACCATCTCCGGGGCTTGGCGTTTGGATTTATAGTCCTCGGAAGGGCAGGAAGTAGATTGATGTATGTGCTCCCTCCTGGGCTGGCCACGCGGCAAGTAACAAAAGATTTGAAATGTGTCATCCGCCCATCCTCATCGTTTGCGTGTGACCACGTGAACTCTTGTGTGGTGACAGCTTGCCAAAGAACAGCCACTCGGAAAGCTGCTATCCGAAGCCAAGCCTTTAGACTTGGGTGTTTCGTGGAACTTTTCTAGACTTTTTTCAACAGTCGTTTCCCTTGACGGAGAAGAATCTATCTCTCCCATTCCTTGTATTCCTTTTGCTTCTGGCGCGTGTTCCAGCCCAGCTTGCCGCTGATACTGTTAACCCAGTCTTCGCTACGCCGGCCCTGAGCTTGAACGCTGGCAAAGGGATACCGGCTGGCGCTGATAGTCACGTAGTCTCCGGGGAATAGCTCTACGCGCTCGCGGCCGTCGAAGCTGGCCCACGAATTAGTCCTCGCGTCGTAGGGCACGCCCACACGAAGTACAATTGTATCAGGGAGGATGATCGGGCGGAACGAGAGCGTGTGTGCGCAGATGGCCGTGACGAGCATGACGGGGTTCTCCGGGTGGCAGAGTGAGCCGCCGGCCGCCAGGTTGTACGCGGTGGACCCCGTTGGGGTCGAAACGCAAATGCCGTCTGCCAAGACGGAAGTGAAGTGTTCGTCGTCACCGAAGATTTCAGTGTATGACATTGCTGTTGGAGTTGTAAGGTCAGTTATCTAGAGTCTGCTCGACAGGGAGCATGGTCGAGCACTTACTGGGATTTGGACCACGATCCACGACGATTTCGTTCAATATCTCAAAAGTTCCGTCTGGTTTGTGGGTATGCTCGTCTTCCCTCTCTTCGCCGACCAGCTCTTCAACGAGATCAAGCTTTCGCCCATCGTCGTCTTGGCTCGAGCTGCTTTCTTCACCGTCTACAAGCTGTTTCCTCGTTTGACTCCTCATGATTGTTCCCTCAAAACGCAAGCGCAGGCTGACTGTGACACCCTTATTGAAGGCATTCTCGAGGATGCTTCTGTAGTCCTCGAAGTCGAATTTTGTCAGAAACCCCAGACTGCCGAGGGAGAAGCTAAGTACCGGCGGAACAATGCGCTGGAATAGCCAGCTGGCGTAGAGTACGGTACCGTCGCCTCCCAATGAGATGACAAAGTCGAACATGTGCGGCCGGTTCCGGCACATGTCTTCATCCCAGTACCGGAGACGCTTCGAGATTCCTTCCTCGCTTTTGCCAGGTTTCAATGGACCGGCCTCGACAGCGTCTTTCTTGAGCTCTTCAACTATCCCTGTGGCGTTGAACTTTTTGTTGTCCTTGAACTTCTCCTCCACGTATACTGTGTACACAACGTCCCGCTCATGGGACAGGAGCCATTTAGTCAGTTCCCTGGTGCGCGCGATTAAATCCGCGTCGTGAATCTTGGTCAAGAGAAAAATCGTCTTTACGCGAAATCTGATGCGCATACTGCTGAGACGTCTGCTGAGCTCTCGGACCCCCCAAGCCATCTCACTAAGCTGCTTCTTGGTAAGTAGTCGACTGTGTAGCTCGTCGTCGTCATCAGACTGGGTGAGATCGATTTGAGAAGCAGACTTGATGATCTCGGTTCGCCAGGACTTTTCATCGGCCTGGCCAATGTCACTACCCTCGGGGCTGTCGGCTGCCAGAATCGACGCTCTTTGCTTAGCGAACCGTCCCTTTGGCTCGACAGGTTTGGACATGCCTGACTCCCCGGATACATCACAAGCACCCACTTGCCGATGAGAATTTTCATAGGTAGGATGACCGTGGTGGTAGTTGTCCGTGGTGGCTTTCGAGGCGCTTGATACTGAATTTGACCGAGAGCCATGGTTGCTTGCGGAGGCTACCGCATTACGAGCCTTTCTCTGGCTTTCGAGGAACTGGTGAACAATACACTCAGTTCTCCGGCTAGGATGACGCGGTAAGGGTCTGGAAGACTCGGAAGTAACTAGAGAGCTTTTACGACGGTAAGGGTTTCCGGGATCAAAAGTGACCTATCAATGTCTTAATATGAGGCTTGCTGTTTGATACGATGCGCTCAATTTCACATACCTCGACAGCCTTTTGGTAGTCGTCGTCGCTTCCGCTTGAATGCGCATCTTCCTCTTTCTCAAAGCCAACACGCTTCTCCGTCTCGTCGTTGGTAGTCTCGGCGCCCATTTCCGGCAGCAAGAGTATCGCGCTGACGAAGAAGGCGAAACAAGTCGGAAAAGTCGCGACGACGGCGGGGTAGTTTGATCGTGGCTGGTACTTGTAGACGACTTCGATACGGTCTCACAGCTTTGGCAGCGGGTTGAAAAAGGGATTCGTTTTGAGAGCGTTGAGAAGCAGGTTCAATCGCCGGCAAATCGAAAGTTTATTTCGACCGCGTTCGCAAAGAGAAAGTCATCAAGTGGCTGTCTCTCTCTTCGTCGCGTCGTACAGTGCCCATATGCAGTGGCAATGAGGCAATTGGGTATGCAGGAAGTATTCGCGATTCCAACCCCGAGGCACGTTCCCCGAAAGTATGAATGAACAGAAGCTAGGATGCAGGTTGCTGCCGATACCGAGGCCCAGACGATGGATGAATAAAGGTTTTGTTCTAAAGAGCGTGACTCGGAGAAACGGTAGGCGGAAATCTATGAAAGGAAACTAAAGTAAAAGTAGTGGCAGAGTAAGAGCTGCCCACCTCAGCTTCAACGGATGGAAGCTTCTTCAATCAGCGGGGCCAAGGTGTTAAGGTAAGGTAGCACTTAGTTAGTGATGATTGCAGCATTGTTCGCACCCCGTAGCCCTCACCTTGGGGTGCTGGTTCGCCCGGAGTGGGCCGAGCTGACCACCAACCCACGGCGGGGGCAGTTTCCTCACTGCAGGATTAGTGAAGTGGGGGGGGGGGCCTGTCTCTCCGTGGCTTGTGCTGCCGAAGAACCGGAAGGCGGACAAGTCGCTGACGTCGTTGCTGTTTTGGGTGGTGGGACTCGTAGAACCAGCCTGATTCTCGGGCTGGATAAGTAAACCAACCTAATGCACCCTGGATTTCGTACTTCCAAGGTTCTGCGCTTGTCAGTCTTGCAGCTCTTCAGCACTGTACCTATCTGCCCTGTGCGATGTCAGCACATCAGGTACCTGAGTAATTGGTAACATAGGCAGGTGCCAGGTAGCCAAAGGGACCTAATATCAACCGAGTTGACCTTGCGGACGTCCGCATGACCATCTACTCGGGGAAAGTCTGCGCAGTGAGAATTCAGAGCTAGACCCCCATCGGGCTGCTGACTACTGATGAACATCGGGTGATGCTGCTCGCGTACTCTTTGACATGAGACGATCACTCCATCGCCTTGGGCGCCTCAAATGAGTTTATTTCTCCATGCAATGCTGTGTAAGCGACAAGCACTGCCAGGCACATGTCACTCCTCCACTTTCCGTTCAATAGAGAAATGCCCTATTTTGCCCTGGCTTGGGCACCTTGATATACTGAAAAGCCCGGACGATGAGGAGGGATGACCTAATATTCAATCCAGATAAGACATGCAATAATCGATACGCGATAAGAAGCCGGTGCTGGGTCGCACATCGAGGTGCACCCCGCCAAACCACCAAGAGCGAGCTGTCTGACCAATCACAAGCTGCAGCGCAAACAGCATTCCTCCTGATCGCTGCATCTCACCGCGACCACGTCAGAATGCTTTCGTGCTGAACAACCAAAGCTTCGTCCACAACACGATCCAACGCATTATCGACGCGAGGCATTCTCTATTCGTTCCAAAAATCTACACGGATGAAGCACACTCGACTCCTGCTCGTCTACCAATAACCTCTTAGAGCATGATACACCCATCGACACACCTCCACTTCCTCACAGGATGAACTCTCTGTGGCCCTCGCGGCCTGCCAACGATGGCACCGCCGCCGAAAAGGAACCACCACCGACCGGCGATGTCGCAGATGCCGTGATAGCGGATGCTGTCGTTGCGGACGTCGGCCCCGATACGAGCAATCCACCTCCTCCGCCTCCACCACGACCGTCCTTGCAGAGAAACTCATCTGCACCCTCACCAGTTCCGGCGCCAGTTCCGATCCCCCCAGCCCCAATGCCTCCCGCGCCCGAACCTCAGCAGCCCACCGACTCGCTGTCGTTATTGCAGCTTCGAAAAATCGTTGCCGAGTTTAGTCGTGGCGAGCCCGTCGCCTACGATTTCGTCTACAATGACATGGGTGTTCACGACGAGGAGGTTGACGAGTGGTTTGTTTACCAGTTTTGGCAATGGGTACGATTGAACGCCGCTCAGCGAGCCTTCGAATGGCAGTGGCAACATGATTACGACATACAGACAACTTGGGAAGAGACGGAACATCAGACAAAAGCCAAGTTCACGCTAGATGCCCTAGATGGTCTTCAAGTCAAGGACCCGACACAACGTTCTGCGCATATTGGCAAAGTTTTGTACCTGGTGCTTGGGCGATGGGGCGATACGTCGACACCGGCTACTGTGGGTGACAGGAGGTCAGCTGCCAGTGCGACACAATTGGAGGCTATCAGATCAAGCATCAGCTTTCTGACGTCTTTGGACGGCATTAATACTGTTTGGTCGGCTCTGCAAAGTTGTTTCGATGTGTTTTGGTGAGTAGCTCGAGCATTGTATCAGGTCGTCAGCTAATTCAACCAGGTCGGATGACGCTCGCCTTGTCCAGCCCGGCGGCGCCCAAGAGGCCCAGGATGAACTTATTAATCTCATGACCATCATGTATGTCATTATTCAGGAGGCACTGAGCTTCCCCAAGGAACTGGAGGCCACCAGATCCGAGCTTCGTAAGCAACACGCACCCAACATACCCATCTGGTAAAGACTCGACTGACTGCTGTTAGTTTCCCTCAAACCTGGACTGGTTGATTTCATGTCGCTCGCAACCTCGAAGCTGCGTTGGGACGATGGAAATCTGATGCCATCCAGCCAGGTATGATTAGTGATGCCGTATGCGATCCCGACTAACAAGTATAGATTTTCCTGCTCTTCTGGAAAGCCATCCTACTCGTTTTCGGCGGCACCCAAGAGATAGACGAGGCCAAGAAGGCAACAAACGAGTCACCCAATGCAAAGTCCAAAGACTTCATCACAGCATCACCTCTAGATTATCATGTGTTCAGGCAAGAGCTCACATCGAAGTATCCGGCCTATGTTCCTCCGCGGACACTCATTCCCCTGGAACCTGAGAACACGACCCTTCTTCCACCCATACCAAATCAGCCGACCAGGACCAGTGCAGCCAATGGGATTTTCCCGGGACCACCCACCTCACAGAGCGGCGGCGCTTCTATCTTGCATCAACCCGTGCACATTGCGACGCCCGCTCCGTCGCCGCCGCCATCTCCTGGTGTTGGTGGGAAGGGCGGAAAAAAGCAAAACTACCAGACGAACCAGAATTTCCCATTTATGTACCCACCTCTAGATGCCACAAGCAACAGTGCTGGCGGGAAAGGTGGGGCTGGATTGCAAGAACAGCTTGTCGGTCGTAGATGGGAGGGCAGTGATATTCCTGCGTCTATTTTGGAGGCGGGCGAATTGTTTGCAAAGAGAGTTCGCATGACCCGCGCTACGCGACAGTTATGGGAAGAGCGGGAAAGCTTCCTCAGGTTTGAGAGAGGGTGGGAAGCAGATGGCGACGACAGCGATATTGATAATCTGGACCTAGAGGGGCTGAGCCTTGAAGAGAGGCAGGAGATTGCTGCGTTCAAGGCGGAGACTAAGGCCGAGGAGCGAAGAGAAGCGCAACTTTCGATGCGAGAGCCCGAAATTGACTGCGGCCCTTCGGCTGATAAAGTGAACGATGAGATCAAGCGGCGTCTGCTTGCTGTGGAAAGCTTCTACGTGGGTGTTTTGGCACTTCTGGCTGAGTTTGACTGACACTTTGACAGAAAGAATCACTTCCTCACCTGCAGTCACTTGTAATCGTCCTACTGAGGCCGATACTTATGAACGTCACCGCCGTGTTGTCGCAACCCCCGCAAGGTCAACAACATCCGAGCATGGCCGGCAGAGGTGTCAATGGCGGTATGAACGGCGGCGCTGGGCCTAGCAGACAACAGCAGCCCCAAGACCCCGCTTCAGCTGGAGGAGGCCCTCCAGAGCTTCCTGAGATGTCGCCGGAAGAAGTCGATGCTGCTCGATCCCGGGAAATCACTACAAAGGCTATAACTGGCATTTTACTGCTTCTGTTGAAGTGGCTCAGAGTCTCTCGTGAGTATTCGTGATTTTACCCGAGGCATTAACTGACCTGGCCGCAGACGTCCTGAAATCCGAATATATGACGCAACTTTTGCTGGATTCTAATTACCTCCCGCTAGTACTCAAGTTATTCGCACATCAGGATGTTCAACAAGTTGTTGACAGCAAGACAGACCGGCTGGAGAACAGGTGTGTAATACTGCCAACCCTAGACGACTCAAGCTGACCAACTAGCTTCTTTCACTTTTGTAATCTGCGCTCGAAATTCAAGGAAAAGTCGCCGGTACAGGCAGAGCCGGACGAGGAGGAGAGCGAGGACGAGGCTGCGCCACCGCCTATCAAGAGAAGACGGTCACCGCCTCGCGTTGCGACCGCCGCTACTCGCGATGGCGACGACACCAGTAAGCTTGAAGGACAAGCTGCGGTGCGACCTGAAGTCGATGAGCTCGGATATCCCGTTGGCGACCTGCCAGCGGAGCCTATCACTGATTTTTCGAGAAGAAACTTCTTCTCGTTGATCAACTACCTCCGAATCATGCAAAAGATTTGCAAGCATAAGGCCCACCGGAACCTTCTCCTGGTGCAGTACAAGTCTGCCAACATTCTACGCAAATCCCTCAAGATTCCCCAGCCAGAACTCCGACTGTACACCTTGAAGCTGTTCAAGAACCAAGTACCCTACTGCGGCCGTAAGTGGCGGCAGAGCAACATGCGCGTCATCACGGCGGTATACCTGCACTGTCGACCTGAACTGCGTGACGAATGGCTGGCTGGCAGCGACGTCGATGCCGAGGTGGACTCGGCGCTGCCACTGGAGCAGGCGCTGCGCAGTTTGACGCACTGGTTCAATGTGCGGCGATACCCGGACAAGATCGCGGCTGAGCTGCGGGCTGCCCTGCGCGAGGAGCAAGACTTTTTCACACGGGAGTTGGAGAAGCTAGACATGAATTGGGCGGATGTTGGGGCCGACGACGGCGCAAACAGTGAGTGGGAGCACGATGCGGCCGGATGGCCTTGATACCACCCTGAGCGACAGAGTTATGAGGTATGCTGACACTTGGCGAGTGTCTGGATTAGGTTATTGAAAAGCTCAACTTCGGTGCCGGGTAATCCTACTCGGGAGATATTCTTACCTAGACATGAGGTACCTCACTGACCCCACAGAGGTTCAAACGCAATTTACGACGTGTACGAATGCAGTCACAATCAAAAGAGAATCATTCTAGTGATACAAGCTCAGTCTGTGCATGATTGGTTCAATGTGTTTCACTTGATCGATTGATTCATACCTAAAATTCCAACAAACAACCATCGTCTGGGAAAACCAATGGCAAAACTCCTCAATTCCCTGGGTATAATTGCCAACCTACACCAGCTTCATTTCCGTACTCTGTCTCAACTCATTAGGTGGTCTCACTCCGAGACTTCTGTTCCTGTCTCACTCGTGTCTAGACTCGGTCGTATACACCATCGTTGTAGTGCCGAGGGGGGGGCTGTGTGGTGCCGGTCTCGTGGCCGTACTCATAACCATTGGCACCGCCAGTAGCAGTGGCGGTGTTGCCGTAGGCGCCTTCGTACTTGGGGTAGCCTGCGTCCTGAGCGACGGCGGTGGTCTCGGTCGCGTAGCTGGGACGGACTTGGTCGGGGCTGGTGTGCATGGGCAGAGCGTTGTCATTGGTCACAGTGTCGGCGCGGCCGCGGCGGCGGAAGCTGCTGAAGAAGCCAGGCTTGGAGCCCGAGCCTGAGGTGTAGTTGTTCTTGGGGCTGGGACCAAAACGCTTCTCCTTGCGGTGGTGACGGGCGAGGGCGACCTCGACGAGGATGGAGAAGATGAAGAAGAAGCTGGTTCTTACGTTAGCTGTGTTCCGAAAGATTGGAGTAATGATACCACTTACATTGCGACAATGGAGACGGCAAAGCAGGCAGTCTGCAGCTTACAAGCCGTGCGCAGACTGGGGAGGTGAGTCCAACCGTCGCTTCCCGTGTTGGTCGGCTCTCCGTCGGCGGGGCCGTCGCCAAAAGGTGTGCTGACGGTGCCGGAGCAGGTTCCGGCGCCGCCCTTGTTGGCGACGGCGACGTAGATGAAGGCGCCGATGAAGGCGACGTCGAGGACGATGGCGATGAAGGAGGTGAAGGCGAGACCTGCGAGGCAGCAGAGCAGCAACAGGCCGACCAAGGTGTACAGGGTGGCGGCGCCGGAAATGCCCTCGACGGCGCGGATGGAGGTCGATATCGGGAGGGAGTGGTTGTGAAGGGTCGCGAGGAAGTAGGAGAAGATTGCGAGGATGAGGATGGAGCAGCCTAGCTGGACGCCGCGGATGAACCACTGGAGGAATTTTAATGCGAAGCCCATTGTTGCGATTCGGGCTGTGGCTTTATTCGATGGGATGTTTGTGTGTTCGGTAGACTCGGGAGTTGTTTCTTGTTTTGTTTGGTGACTTTGTTCGGGTTTCCTTTTTGTTGTTCAAGTCACACCCTGGGATACCGAAGGTGAGGTGGGATGAGGTAGGGTCAAGGTGAACGAATGGAGGGAGGTTCGAGACCCTTAAGAATTAAAGGTTAAAACTCGAAAAGAAGGAAACAAGGGCTGCCAAGGGCTGCCTCTCTCTTCGAGTGCCGGTAAATGGACTGCCCGATCCCGCCCATTGCGTAGATCGTGGCAAGGAACAGCGCTGTTCAAGCTTGTCTTGCTTTTGTCTCCGCCCATCCCCGTTTATTCCTGGAACATGTTCTTTACGCTCCAACGGACACATAGTCAGTGTATTCACCACACACCACCCCAAGTTCGCAAGCCCCAAATCACCCAATGACGGAGGACAGGCGTCAGGTTCTTGGTATGGGGCGCTGTTTGCAGGTTGATGACGGAGGCCGTTGTGGCTGATGGGGGGGTTCTGGGTAAGTGGGGACCCATGATGTCAGGCGTCTTGGAGGGGCAGACGTCGGTGTGATTGGGCCGGAGCGATGACGGCTTCTCCACTTGCTGTTCTGCCGGAGGGCCGGCACGGCCACGGTGGTGGAGTCGTTTGTGGCTTTGGCGGGGCTGATGACTGAACCTGGAAGGTGTGGGGATCGGGATCGCTCGGTTTCCCAGGGGTCTTCCCATTTTACCTTTCGCTTTTTTTGGTCTGTCGTGTCTGTGACTTGTGACTGAGAGTTTCCACTGCTAATTACCCCTAGCTTGCAAGCCAGGCGTGCCAGGGTTTGGCTTCACTTTTCCTCGGCTCGCACGGGATGTTGCTTGGCCCCATGTTGACGTTGTGAAGGTGGTGTTCATGACTAAAAACCTACAGCATACCACAGAGTCGTGGGGCCCTGGGATGCTTCATGTTCAAGACGGCTAGAGTTTAAGAACGGCAGAGTTTTTCAGCTTTTCCGGGATGGTCCCCCTTTTGGCGGTTCTCGGGGCGAGATGCTTCGCTTCCCAGATCCATGGCTAATTCCCAGCGTCCATCCAATACTAGCAGACTGCGAAGGTTGACGATATCCACATTTCGAACGCCTGTCACATCTAGAATCTGTCTGTTCAATTGGAGACTGCGTTCGACCCGCTGGATCCAGCTTTGGTCCTGTCTCTGTCTCGGTCTGGCCAGCCCATACCTTATACTACAAAGTATACGCGTCGCTCTAGTATGTCTCGGTTTGAAGGCTTGGTCTAGGCTGTTGAAGATCATTGGCGGGCCGTCATCCAATTGCAAGGGCGATGCTACTACGAATGAGATAATTGATGAGTTGCAATGCAACCATGGGCACGTCTTTCTCCATCGAGTTTCGCGTAGAGTTGTTCTTCCCGCTGCCAGGTTTTTTGTGGATTTGCACGGTCCCAGGCGTTTCCCCTGGTCATGTCAGGGTTTCCCCAGACCGTGGAAAGACCTCCTTGCCAGAAATACAGCATCACTTTTTTGTAGTAATGGTAGATAGCTGCCGCGTCCAAGGAGGCAATTAGCGACTGGTAACTAAGTAGGTAGTCAGTGTGTGTATAATAGCGCAGTTGGCGCTATTCTCACGTTCACCATTTCCCACCATGTTGACGACGGACTCTTGGTCTTTGGAACTAGACGTCAAGTCAGTCTGGTGCTCAGAGCTCTCAATCCGGGCACATTATGTCATTGCCTGCTTCATCGACGCATTGTCTGACGGGTAGCGCCGACGACAATCATAGCGGCGGCTTTTAAGCTGTCGACGATCGGACGATTTCGACGGAAATTTAAGATGTTGGTTGCAAGCGAGGTGCCTCGGCCCGCGGAGAAAACTACCGGTAGCAAGAAGCATTCCATGGTTTCGTGGTGGACAAGAAGGGTTCGCTTGAGACCTGGCTTTCCACTCGACTGGTAACATCCCTCACACCCAGAAAAAACATCACAGTCGTCAATCTTTAGTCTTGCCGTGCAATCATATCGGGTTGCAGGGAAACCGTAAAATCCCGAGACGAGATGCCGTTTGTGTTTGTGTAATGTCTTGCGGGATTGAATGGCTTCAGAGTACGGGCACTTCGGATCGTGCGTCTTCCAGGCAGGCTTCCGAAGGGGCGTTCGGTAGGCTGCGGGTGGCTGTTCAATATTGTCGATAACTCTCCTGTTGCGCCCACCGAATTCCAACATTGTGTTGGCTTCAAAATATTGGCCGTATGATACCTACCGGCGTTGGATCAGTGGGTGAAAAGCTCGACGAACGACGACGGCCCCGCTTTCTTAGTTGGCACCGAAGTCCCGGTACATGGCGCCCCGTACCGGAACGCTTGTGTGGGGCCGGTCATTTGCATTAGATCCCCATCGATAATGCCGATGTCAAGGGCTTTCCTGCCGTGTTTCCTTTTGGTAGTCAGCCGGCGCGCCTTCCGACATTTCCTGGCCGCCTATCACCTTTGTAGAACCTCTTGGAGGCAGCAGCGAACCAGCCTCCACCGGATGATGCTTCTCAACACGATGTTGAGCCATTTTCCGTATTCGCGGGCGCACAAGGTGGAACACCGGAACGAGGACTCTTCGAATCGAGCGCGTGGGTTGTCTCCAGCGCGGTGCGACTTGGCGGCTATTCTTGGCCGTTGAAGTCTCTTTGTGAAGCCCACAATAGGTTATTGTCTCGCATGGCCTGGCGTGTTTGTCCGTGTTTGTCTTTGTTCAGCCTTGCTACCGTTGCCTGAGCAGTCAGTCGGTAAGGTCTCAATGTGGGGATAAGATTCTTTGTCCCTTCCTGCCGTAAGGGACAACACGAACCGAATCACGACGCCGAGCAGGTGGGCAAACCGTGCGCTACCTCTGAGGTTATGGCGCTCGGGTCGCGGGGAAGGGCTAGCTTGACAGTTTATTTGCCCCTTCCCACATTGCGGTGAGAAACGATAGTCCGTTTCCACTAACAGAAGCCACATTCGGCCGCCATGACAACTGTAGCCCTCGCAATTTGAAGGAGTCTTCAAGTACCTGTCCATGTGAAGCCCGTCCCCATTTCAAGTGGAGAAACGAAAGCTGGGCAGACTTCGACATGGCAAGAACGTCTTGGCAATGGTCGTGATGGGATGACAGCGGGAGATGGGGTCGAGTGTTGACAAGACATGCGAGCAGATATCGGTTTCCCTGACTCGAAGATACCTGACGCGGTACCAGGAAAGGCGATTTTTGAAGCCTTGTCTTGTTCCTCTCCGAAGACTCCTCAGCCGCTGTATCAATGGCTGCTTACTTCTTGTGCGTCGCCAACGTCCAAAACAATACACATTAATACGGGACAGACATTCTGGATTTGCCGTCGGAGCCGATCTGCGAGGTATCATCAGCCAAACAGTCTGTGTCCTGATCGAATATTCCGCTTGACCCCTTCTGCGCTATCATCGAGTCCCCAGATTGACAAAGATCCTGCGCATGAGATCCAGAGCATTACGCAAGCTGCAATATAGACAAGAAATGCATGCGTTCTGCATCATCAGCTGGAGCGCCATGGTCGGCATGGCATCAATAGTTTGGTATCGGCAGCGCAGGGCAGGGGCAAGGATGCCACACCAAACGCACGAACGAGCGGAGAAGTCACGCTCGCGGCTCGCTATCTTCAAAGTGCAAGAGTGCTTGCTGACTCGGCCTGCTGAGGGAGCGCCGAGAAGGGGGGCTTTTCCCACCTTCCGAACATCAACTGACCAGGCCAAGACCACCACCCAAAATGTCGGGATGCAATTTACTGCTCGACGCACCATTGGGCCATTTTCCTTTCCAGAAAGACCTTTGGAGGGTATCTCGAAGACTTGAACCAACCGATTAAGGTTAAGTGAAGTAAGCCGTGCTCAGGGGCAGGGGATCGTCACCCCAGCACCCCTGGATTTGCGGCTGGCACCGACAGCAGCCACAAAATGCCCGCGACCAATCACGACGGCTTCATTGTCCAGTTTATTTTGCTCTATCCAATGCGAGGTTTGCACTAATTCGGAAAGGGAAAGAGGGGTCCCGGCACCCTTGGCAATTTTTGCCAAAAATACGAAGAACTCACCTCCAATTTCTCACCCTTAGCATCAATCTCACCCTCACTCTCACTTCAAGAGACCTCACTCACTCTTCCATGGGTCACGGACCAGGGCAAGATCAGGCTTTGCCGCCATCCTCTTTCGGCGCTACACTACGCATACACGGAGACTACTGCCCTTGCTGGCGATAGAGCCCTACCACAACAGCCTAGGCCTGCCCAGAGTGCCTAGATCATCTGTCTCCTGCGGTCAGGTCGCCACGGTTCCGCCGGTCAGCTCGTCTATGTTGGCAAAAAGTTGTTGCCGCATCTCTTTGTCTGTTCCTCCGCGGTTCTGGTGTCGTTTCATACCATGTCTCTCATATCTAACGGCCAAGGGCCAGTATCTCGTCTCTCTTTTCTCTCACCTCCTTCGATCCGTCTTCTTCTACCATAGACCCTTTCTACTTTCTTTGGGCATATCTGCCCTGGTTAGTGCCCTGATCCAAAGGTCGAACCGTCACTTTCATGGACGACCAAGTCACTCGCTTGTACTACATTTTGTAATTTGAACTCCTCGTAGTCGAGGTATCAACTCACCATGAAGGTGAACACCTCAATACTGCTGAGCCTGCTAGGCCTGGCCTCACACGCCCGGGCTGATCCGACATGGCCCTCGGATATTGACGAGCTGGAGGAGATCATGTATCAGTCGTTCCAGTTCGGATCACGACATTTTGCCGACACCGTCTCTCCCTGCAGCAAGGAGTCATCGGGGACCGGTCGTCAAACTGCCGCAGAGTGGCTGCGAACCGCTTTTCACGACATGGCACCGGCCAACGCAGGGAAAGGTGTGGGTGGTTTGGATGCGTCTATTCAGTATGAGCTGTCCAGTACCGGCGAGAATACTGGCCCTGCCTTTTCGACAACTCTGACCTTCATGGCACACTACTTGACCCGCAAAAGCAGTATGTCGGATCTCATCGCTCTTGGAGTGTACACTTCAGTCCTGTCGTGCGGCGGTCCCTCAGTTGCAATTCGATCCGGACGCATCGACGCAACCGTAAAAGGGGCACAAGGCGTACCACTACCGAACGAAGTCATTCAAGTTTTCAACTCAAAGTTTACCCGCATGGGATTCAGTCAACAGGAGATGATCCAGGCCACAGCCTGCGGCCACACTATCGGCGGCGTCCACACGGCCGAGAATCCAACCATCGTCCCGGATGGCACAAATCTGAACGGCTCCGCGCCCATGGATAGCTCAAACGGCGTCTTTGACAACAGAGTCGTGACCGAATATCTTGATGGCACCACGCGGAATCCCCTGGTCATCAAAATGGGCACGGCTCGAGCCAGTAACTCCGATTTCGTCGTCTTCAGCTCCGACCAGAACGCCACTGTGAAGGCCATGACTGACAACACAGTCTTCAAGTCTACCTGCAAGACTGTCTTCGAGAAGATGATCAACACCATACCTTCCGGCGTTACCCTGACCGATGCCATTGCACCTTACACTGTAAAGCCGTCCGCGCTTCAGCTCTCCCTCACTTCGCCCACCGTCATGGTTCTTACAGGCTATATTCGCGTCCGAACTACCGCCATCACAGGCATCTCGAGTCTGACGATCAACTATAAGAATCGAAGTGGCGGGTCTACCTGCGGTACTGGCTCCTGTATCTTCACAATCACCATCTCGGGTATCTCAAAGGGCTTGGAGGACAGCTTCTCCTGGTATCCCATCAGGCAGGAGATTCCTGTCAGCACGGGCATCTCTTCCTTCACGGTGACGATCAACAAGAGCGACGGCTCGAGTACGCTGTTTAACAACAACGGTAACGGATACCCGATCCAGGACGGCATCTTTCTCCACACATCCCAAAGCTGCTTAACGCAGAACTCTGGCGATGTTACACTTGTTGCCGCAGTTCGCAACGACCGCACCTCTCTCCCGGTTAAAGCAGAGATCTCGTACAAGACAGCGCGGACGACCAGCGTGGTTCCCTTGCTGGGTAAGATGACCGTCGACATGATCAAGGGCGACTGTGTAGGCAGCTACACCTTTTACTCCGTCACCACGAACATTCCCGGCGGTGTCAGCTTCGAGTCGACCTTTGACTTCATCAGTGGAGAGGGCGCGTCCGCCATGATTGATCCGTTCAAGAAGGCCGATCCTATCGGTGGGACATGCGCGAGCTGGACGGGAGGATCTGCGACATGCGGTAGCGTCACAGTGTCGTCTACTACGTCCAGCGCCGCTCCGACTGCTACGATTTCCCACCGACAGACCATGGGCGGCTATAAGCTTGTCTCCTGCTGGACCGAAGCCTCTGGTGGCCGAGCTCTCAACGGTCCCGCGTTTGCATACGATGGCATGACCCTCGACAGCTGCATGTCGAACTGCACTGGTTTCGACTACTGGGGAACCGAGTACGGACGCGAATGCTATTGCGGCAACTCTCTGGCTGCCTCTAGCAGTGCCGCTCCCTTGGCCGACTGCAGCATGCAGTGCTCTGGCGATTCAACCCAGTACTGCGGAGCCGGCAATCGTATTGAGCTGTATTCGACCACCGCCACTCGCACCAGCAGCTCCACGGCATCTCCCACGGCTACTCTTTCGCACGTCAGCACCGTCGGCAAGTATTCGTTCATCGGCTGCCAGACGGAGGCCGATGGCGGTCGCGCCCTCTCAGCCACCCAGACTGCTGCGGATGACATGACTCTCGAGAAGTGTGCTACTTTTTGCTCTGACTATACGTTCTTCGGCACTGAGTATGGGCGTGAATGTAAGTGTTCAGCGTATCTTGAGTTATGAATGAGAACTAACACGAAGTAGGCTATTGTGGCAACAGTCTGGCAGCAACTAGCAAGACTGCGCCCCTGAGCGAGTGTAACATGAAGTGTGCTGGCAACTCGTTCCAGTACTGCGGTGACGGCAACCGCTTGGAGCTGTACAAAGTCGGTAGTGCCTCGTCTACTTTGGTGTCGACGACGGCTACTTCGACCTCGAGCAGCTCGTCATCGACAAGCTCTGTCAGTGTTTTAGCGGCGAGTGGATCAACATCTTCTACTCTGACATCTGCTTCTGTTACTTCCAGCAGCTCTTCGACCTCGTCGCAGGTGTCCACTTCAAGTTCGAGCAGTTCTAGTTCCTCTAGCACCATCTCATCCTCGAGTAGTGCTGCGTCCTCATCAAGCACGTCGTCGAGCATTGCGTCGTCCTCCAGCAGCGCCGTCACTTCATCAACGGCTTCACCCTCTGCCTCCAGCACAATCTCGACCTCAACAACCACCTCCCCGACGTTAGCCCACAAGCCCACCGTATCACCTTACACCCTGGTAGGCTGCTGGACGGAAGGCAACGGCGCCCGTGCCCTGAGCCAGAAGAATTACGCCTCTGGCGACAACATGACGCTCGAGTACTGCGCCTCGTACTGCTCAGAGTACAAATACTTTGGCACAGAATACAGCAGCGAATGCTACTGCGGCAACTCTCTCGCCTCGACCAGCGCCGCCGCAAACCTGGCTGACTGTAGCATGACCTGCAGCGGCAACAAGTACGAATACTGCGGCGGCGGCAACCGCCTGACACTCTACCAGTCCAACAAACAGGTGACGGGCCCCAGCCAGCCCGCCACGGCCGGGTCCTACGCTTTCCTCGGTTGCCGTACCGAACCTGCTCAGGGTGGACGCGCTC